>NC_092372.1:168787197-169118864 GCF_030028105.1 Mobula birostris
CAAGAAAAAAAGTTCCATGCATGATTGGTTAAGCACTTTAAAAATGCAGACATGGCTGAATATAAGTTTGCCAGCTGTAGTACTGATTACTTTCGTTAGTTCACAGGCAATAAGAGTTTAAGCATCAAGAGTGAGTGATTTAATGAACAATTTTGCTCTCAACTTGTTGTCTGATATCAACTCGAGTACTAAAATCTAATCTTGTGCTCAGAGCACTCGTGAATAAAGCAGTTCATCAAAGCAATCAGTCTCAAAGTTTTCATCTTAAATTGATCTAACTGCATTTTTAAAAGTTTGCTTCTGTTTAAACATTTGCCTCTTCATCTGCTAATCAATTCCAGTAATTGTCATTTTTGGAAGCTCCTATAACAGGAAAAAAATGTTGCAGCAATCAAGCTACCAAATATTTTTTCTAAAGGGTAATCCTTTCCAGATTTCAACCAATATTAGTCACAAAAGCTGACTCAGAGTATGTGCATCACTGTACAATAGTAAACTACAGGATATGGTTTAACTGTGGACTTCAAGGAAATCATCCACCTGGGATCAATATTTCCTCTTTTTATGTGCAGGTAAAATCTGGAAAATTCATATAGGACATACTCAGATACTCAAAAAAGCTGCTTAACCAGGCTGTGATTATAGGCTCCTGTCCTATCATTAGTGTTAAATTCACTTGCAGAACTGGTTTAAGAAAATTCTCATTTCTCACCTTGCACAAAAACTGATTTGAACTTCGAGCAATTTAGTAGGTCTTAAATTATTTCCCAGGTTAACAGGCAGGAAGAATCATACATCCCTTTATCTAATATGTGACTTATGATAAGATGTGAGGGCAGTGGACATCATATGCAGAGACAGAATCCAATCTTGTGAAGGCACTCAATGTTAGTCACTTAGTTTATCGTAGAAAGAATATTATTTGCCATTCTCTTAGTTTCATATAATGTAGGGATTTGATGGTAGAAACATTTGTTCTTGATGCCATATATTTGGTCAACTTTTCTCACACTAACATATATTCACCAATGTTTCAGGAAAGGCTTCTTCCCCTCCACCAAATAGAAATTTATAGCTTTTTTTTTATTATGTGTTGCCACAAAACAACATATTTCATGACATATGCTGTGATATTACACCTGATTTGGATTCTGATATACAGGTGTCCTCCGCTTTTCGAACGTTCGCTTTACGAAACCTCACTGTTACGAAAGACCTACATTAATACCCTGTTTTCGCTTTCAGAAGGTGTCTTCACTGTTACGAAAAAAAAGCAGCGCGCAGGGAAAATCAGCGCGTGATAAAAGGCAGCGCGCGCCCCGAGTAGCCACTGTCCCCCGGATTCGGAATCGCATTCTAGCCAGCATTGCTTAAACACATGCCTGTGAGCAGCCGTTTGCAAGATGAGTTCTAAGGTATTGGAAAAGCCTAAAAGAGCTCATAAGGGTGTTACACTTAGCGTAAAACTAGACATAATTAAGCGTTTCGATCGTGGTGAACGAAGTAAGGACAAAGTGAGTTTGGCTTGTGGAAGCTGACGAAGATGATGTTGAAGAGGTTTTGGCATCCCACGACCAAGAACTGATAGATGAAGAGCTGATGCAATTGGAAGAAGAAAGGATAACGATCGAAACCGAATGCAGTAGCAAAAGTGAAGTCGTTCAGAAACTGAACGTGAAGCAACTGCGTGAGATTTTCGCTGCAATGATAAAGTACGACTTTAATTTTGAAAGGGTACGTAGGTTTAAGGGATATTTGCAGGATGATTTGAGTCCTTACAAAGAACTGTATGATAGAAAACTGCGCGAGGCTCAGCAGTCAAGCAAGCCTTCCACATCAGCCACAGCAGACAACGAACCTCGACCTTCGACATCGAGGCGGGCAGTCATAGGAGAAGATGAGCTGCCTGCTCTAATGGAAACAGACGACGAGATGACACCTCACTGTCCCACCACCCTACGATTCACGGAGAATGCAGCGGTAGCTGGGAGGCACACAGCACATCTTTAAGAAAAAAGCCGAAATAAACATGCTAATTAATTAGGTGCCGCCCGATTGCATCGTCTCTGATCTGGGCCGACAATTACGTGTCGGGCAGCACCTAATTAATTAGCATGTTTATTTCGGCTTTTTTCTTAAAGATGTGATGTGTGCCTCCCGGCTTACCGCTGCACCCCTGCATGCTTCACGGATCAGGATCGGTTGGTGGCCACTGCACCACCCCAACCTGCGACGACTCAGTCTAACACACCATCATCAGCGTGCTCGGCGCTGAACCAATTCCGGTAAGTGATACTACACTGTACATTCATTATTTCTACTTTATATAGGCTGTGTATTTTTACGTGTTATTTGGTATGATTTGGCAGCTTCATAGCTTAAAGGTCACTGGACAGCGCTTGCACCGTGTTTTTGCCAACAGCGCTTGCGTGAGATTTTCTGCCGACGGCGCTTGTGTGAGATTTTCGCTACGGAGAACAGTGCAGTAATGATTGTGGAAAAGTATTTCTACTTTATATAGGCTGTGTATTTATCATATCATTCCTGCCTTTACTATACGTTACTGTTATTTTAGGTTTTATGTGAAATTTGGCATGATTTGGTAGGTTATTTTTGGGTCTGCGAACGCTCACAAACTTCTCCCATATAAATAAATGGTAATTGCTTCTTCGCCTTACGGCATTTCGGCTTACAAACTGTTTCATAGGAACGCTCTACCTTCGGATGGCGGGGGAAACCTGTATCTGACTGGTGAGAGCTGATACCACAGGAACCCGAGTTTATCAACATTGAACCTATTATTCATTGTTGCAAAATAACAGCTTAAGAGCTGGAGTAGGCCATTGGATGAGGCACTAATATTTAATAAGTTTGTGGCTGATCTGATTGTCACTACTGACACATTAAAGACTAGAGTAACATTTCCTTTTTCTTTTATGTTAATAAAATAATTTTATGTATAAAACACACACCTCAGATACTGATGAGTACAGGTAGAAAAACAGAGGTTTGCAAAAGAAACAATTTAAACCTGCTTAAAGCAATGACACTATGAGCGATTCAAGTGAAAGTTGGAAAAGCATTTTCACTTTGTTAATTAGGTATTATATTCTATCACAGTAAACTAAGGCTACATAGATTGTTAGCTCATTTAATCAACCAATGTTTCACTTGATCAAATATGATCAAAAATACATTGTAAAAATATTTACCAAACATAAACAGTAGGGAACTGGTAATGCACGTAAATTCTCAAAACACTAAAATTGAAAATAGAAATATTCCTGTTTTCAATTGTGTCAAGCAGTGATGGAGTTTATCACAGTATTACCAGAAACTGCTGGAAATGCTCAGCAACATAAGCACGCTTATGAGGGGGAAAAAAACACAATTGTCAACAGTTCAGGTTCTAAATAAAAACTACTTCACCCTCTGCTGATGTTGCCTGACCTAAGTATTTCTAGCACTTCCTAATTTATTCCATATTTCCTTCTTATGATGTTTTCCACATTTTTTTCCACAGGTATTAATTATTTATCAGCTTTGGAAACTGATTCAAACTCCCTCCTAGGAACCTTTGAGGCAAAGGTTTTATAACATTTTAATTAAAAAAAACACAAATGTGTACACTTTCTGGGTACTGGAGACCACGTCGAAGTAAGCTCTTTCATTTATTTACTTGTCTATCTTTCAGGATGACCGAAAGTACTTCACAACTGAAGGTTTGTTTTCTTTGCGGGAAGAAAACATATCCAACGCTGTAAGCAAACACAGCAGGTATTCTATACATAATGAAGGATAAATGTTGGCTAAGATACCAAGTAAGCTCTTTTACCTTTCTTGCTCATTCACCTCGGTACTGTAGTTCCATTTGAAAGACAAATTCTTATAAAAATCAGGCTGGATTTTTCACTCAGGTAATGAATTGGACTTTGAATTGATGGTTCAGACAAGATAAGAAAGCTTACATTTTGATCATTTATTTGTGCTTAAAAATGATCTCAGGCTGAAAGATTTTAGATATTGCAACTGACAATACCATTGGTTTGGGAAAGTTCAAAAAGTTGTGAATATATCCAGCACTAGAAATGTACCTGTGCAAACCTTGAAATGTAATAGGTAATTGCCAGCTTTTGCTCCCATGGTTAAATAAGCTGCTCATATTGAATCTGTAAATATATATAAGGAATGGTCAGAAACACAAGAAAGTCTTCAGATGCTGGAAATCCAGAGTAATATACACAAAACGTTGGAGATACTCAGCAGGTCAGGAACTCATCGATGGAAATGAATAAACAATTTTCCAGGCTGAGACCTTTCATCCTGACTGGAAAGGAAGGGAGAAGATGCCTGATTAAACCAGTGGGGGAAGGGGAAGGAGGACGTTAAAATATGATAGGTGAGGCCAGGTGGCTGGGAAGGTAAAGGACTTATTCATTGTCATTCCAAAACAGAAATTGATGTAATCATTGAATAAGAGGGTAAAAGCAGTATTGCAATTATTATATTCAGCTGTTTAAGGATAGTCAACATTGCATGGTGCATGGTAGGTCATGTCTAACCAATTTTGTACAGTTTTTCAAGGAAGTTACCAGGAAAGTTGTTGTTGTCTACATGGACTTCAGCAAGGCATTTGACAAAGTCCTGCATGGGAGGTTGGTCAAAAAGGTTCAATCGCTCAAGATTCAAGATGAGGTAGTAAGGTGTAGTGGACAGCAAGGAAGGCTACCTGAGCTTGCAGCGGGAACTGGACCAGCTGGAAAAATGGGCCCTTAAAAAGGCAGATGGAAATAATGCAGACAAGTGTGAAGTGTGGCACTTTGGTAGCACCAACCATGGTAGGTCTTACACAGTGAATGGTAGGAGTGCAGTAGAACAAAGGGATCTGGGAATCGAGGTCCTTAATTCATTGAAAACTGGTGTCACAGGTGGATAGGATCATAAGGAAAGCTGTTGGCACATTGACAATCATAAATCAAAGTACTGAGTACGGGAGATGGGATGTTATGTTGAAATTGTACAGATCATTGCTGAGGTCTAATTTGGAGTACTGTGAGAGTTTTGGTCACCTACCTACATGAAAAAGTACAGAGTAAATTTATGAGGATATTGCCGGGTCTGGATGACTTGAGTTACAAGGAAAGATTAAATAGGTTTATTTCTTTATTCCTTGGAATGAAGAAGATTGAGGGCAGATTTGATAGAGGTATACAAATTTATGAGAGATATAAATAGGATAAATGCAAGCAGGCTTTTTCCACTGAGATTGGGTAGACTGCAACTAGAAGTCATGGGTTAGTGGGTGAAAGGTAAAAAGTTTTAAGGAGAACATGAGGTAAAACTTCTTCACTCAGAGGGTTGAGAGAGTGTGGAACAGGCTGCCAGCACAAGTGGTTCATGCGAGCTCGCTTTTATCATTTAAGAGAAGTGTGGATAGATACATAGCTATGATCCCAGGGCAGGTTGATGGGAGTAGGCAATTTCAATGTTTCAGCAAGGACTAGATGGGCCAAAGGGCCTGTTTCTGTCCTGTACTTTTCTATGACTCTATCATTGCTGCTACATACTTCTCAATATGAAGCCTTAAATATGAATAATACTTAGGCAGAAGAAACTTACATTAGAAAGAAAACATACGGTGGATTAATACTTGCCATATTGAAAACCAGGTTTGGCATAATGGAAATCATACACATATCGTTCATATTTTTGATGGGGTTAAATAATTCTCCAAAAATGTCAATTATGAGCACTGATTGATTTAAACACCCAACAGAAGGAGGTAATTTGTATTGATAAAAGCAGAAGCAGAATTTCTCACAATTTTTGAAAATATAAATACTGAATTTAAATCACTCCTTCCATAAACTAAGCATTGATTTTAAAAAAGAAAAACTACCACGTTTTCCTGATGGACAGTTTGGTTCATAAGCACCGTACAGGAGATTACATTGTCAAATGTTTCCAAAGTACTACACTTTGGATTAAAATATGTCATTAAATAATTTAGAGTCATCAGTAACATTCGGTATTTCTATCCATAAATGGAAAAGACAACAATTTAAAAAATACAAATTCAAAGCTGATTGTTAAAGACACATATTCACTCACTACAGCAAACATTCTGACATTACCTATAACGGAAGTGGGGAGATCATGCATGAGTGAGGAGATTTAAAAATACTAAGTAAGCTGTTCCATTTAAAACTAAACTGCTAAATAGTGATCACAGAACCAACAATAATTTCACGAAGAAAGGATGAAAAAAACAATGACCTGTATCAGTAAATCGATTTGTAGATACCTAATGCTGCTTACAATACTTGAACATTGAATGACCTAAATTTGTCACTTATGGTTGTGGCTACAAGTGATAAATATTTTACATTACCATCTGTGGGTCTTGGTGACAATGTGAATTAGAACACTGGGTCACCTCTTGAGGCTGCATATGAATTATGCCAGAGCTAATATGTTACCTACCTCTTTCATTTTCCAGCTGGAAAGCCCATAGGTGAAATGCATTATCATAAGCAGTCCAGTTCTCAGTTACTACTTAACACCAAAACAAACATTAAAGTAGTCATCATTCAAAACTAAAACAGCAGTCTTATTTTAAAAATAATAGGAATGGTGAGTAAAAACATATTTTAAATATGGTTTACAGTAGGCACATAGCTGGATTTTGACAGAGTCATCTTTATCCTTCATAAAACTGGTAAATATCTGATATTGTCTTTTCTACGGAGAACATAATTCAGATATCAGATGCAAAAACAAAAATGATTTTGCACTAACGTAGCTGACTACAAGGAAATTATAAACATCACAATGAAGAATCACTGCAAATTACTCTGGTTTTGCAGTCTGCACAAAACTGCTCACAAAGGAAACTATTAAATCCCAAGATACTGCAGCCCCAACTATCCACCGTATGTTCAATATTTTCCTGCAGATGAATCCACTGCAATAGATCGATACAAGGAATAAAGTAATGTGTTGACTTTAAATCTGCTCAGTTTGGCATGGATGGCAAGGCAAGTGTGAAACAAACTTCTACGTCATTAGCGTCTGATCTCCAGATTAAAAATGCAGGCCTCCCATATGAGCTGCTTGCCCTTGTTGCCTGCAATATAAAATTGCAATCTGTCCTTTTCAGAGCAGAGGTAAAGTGAGTCAGTTCACAGTAGCATTTTTATTGTTTTCTCTTTTGGTTTGCTTATGTGTGAATGATGTTCTTGGACTACAGTTCAGCATTCAACACCATAGTTCCATCCAGGCTGGACAAGAAGTTCAGAGACCTCAGCCTTGACCCTGCCTTGTGCAGCTGGATCCTGGACTTCCTGTCAGATCGCCAGCAGGTTGTAAGAGTGGGCTCTCTCTCCTCCAACCCTCTGACTCTCAATACAGGAGCCCCTCAAGGCTGTGTACTAAGTCCCCTCCTTTACTCCCTGTATACCCATGACTGTATCACCACCCACAACTCCAATCTGCTAATTAAATTTCCTGACAACACTACACTGATTAGCCTAATCTCAAACAATAACGAGGTGGCCTACAGGGAAGAGGTCATCTCTCTGACACAGGGGTGTCAAGAAAACAACCTCTCCCTCAATGTGGCAAAAACAAAGGATCTGGTTGTGGATTACAGGAGGAATGGAGATGTGCTAACCCCTATTGACATCAATGGATCTGGGTTGAGAGGATAAACAGCTTCAAGTTCCTCAGCATCAACATCACCGAGGACCTCATGTGGTCTGTACACACCAGCTGGGTGTGTGGTGAAAAAGGCAACTCAGACGGTTGAGGGAGTTTGGTATGGGCACCCAAATCCTAAGAACCTTCTACAGGGGCACAATTGAGAGCATCCTGACTGGCTACATCACTGCCTGGTACGGGAACTGTACCTCCCTTAATCACAGGATTCTGTAGAAAGTGGTGCGGACAGCCCAGTGCATTTGCAGTAGTGAACTTCCCATGATTCAGGACACTTACAAGGACAGGTGTGTAAAAAGGGCCTGTAGGATCATTGGGGACCCAAGCCATCCCAACCACAATCTATTCCAGCTGCTACCATCCGGGAAATGGTACCGCAGCATGAAATGAAATATCTTTATTGTCACTGCATAGCACAGTTGTCATGCACCAATACACCGAAAATGAATTTGCAACTCTCATACTCAATGCTATAAAACAACAAATAAAATAAATAAACAATAAATAAATCAAGTAACCAGCCAGCATAAGCAATGTCCAGGATTCAACATGGCGGCACGTCCACACGCAGCGGCTCTGCACTCGCTAAATCAGCATAAAAGCCAAGACCAACAGGCTCCAGGACAGCTTCTTCCACCAGGCCATCAGACTGATGAACTCACGCTGATTTGAGTGTACTTTATATCACACTGACTGTTCTATTTATTATAAATTACTATGATTGCACATTGCACATTTGGATGGAGACATTACGTAAAAATTTTTACTCCTCATGTATGTGAAGGGCGTAAGAAATACAGTCAATTCAATTAACAATAAAAAGTCATAAAGACAATTCAGCATTAGGTAGTTTGATTACTTTGGTTAAAATGGTGAATTTTCAAGAAGATTGTTGGCTGATGGTTTGTGGACAAGGAGACACAAATTGAATATGGTAGGCAAAACATGTAAGAAGGAATGAGAGGAAAATCATTTTGTTTTGGCAGAGAGACATTTCAATCTGGGACTCAATGCCTAAATGGTAATGGAAACAGTATTAATTAGGGCTTTCAAAAAGGTATTGGACAGGTAATTGAGGAAATGTGATTTGCACGGTTGTATGATTGGACTGAAATGATTGCTCAACAAGGAACTAGCACTGATTCAATGGACAGATGATATCTTTTTATGTCATAATGATTCCATAATTCTGGGAAGGATGTAGGAAAAGATGCTCAACAGTAAAAGTAAGCAATAAGATACATGTACAAGTGGCAAAGAAGAGAAATGGAAAGATCTGCAGGATTGAAGACACAGACTAAGCAATGGACAAAAAAAAAACAAGGCAGGATGTATAAGTATTAAGTATCTACATCAGCATACCTGCAATATTTCACAATGTAAAGTTATAAAACATACTAAAATCCAGAAGTTACTTGGACAATTATTTCAGATCATTTTTCACTATACATAGAAACATAGAAAGCCTACAGCACGATACAGGCCCTTTAGCCCACAAAGCTATGTCGAACATGAAATTACCTAGAGTTACCCATAGCCCTCTATTTTTCTAAGCTCCATGTACCTATCCAGGAGACTAATAAAAGACCCTATCCTATCTGCCTCCACCACCGTCGCCGGCAGCCCATTCCACGCACTCACCACTCTCTGCGTAAAAGCTTACCCCTGACACCTCCTCTGTACCTACTTCCAACCACCTTAAAACTGTGCCCTCTCATGCTAGCTATTTCAGCCCTGGGAAAAAGCCTCTGACTAACCACATGATCAATGCCCCTCATCATCTTAAACACCTCTATCAGGTCACCTCTCATCCTCTGTCGGTCCAAGGAGAAAAGGCCGAGTTCACTCAATATATTCTCATAAGGCATGCTCCCCAATCCAGACAACATCCTTGTAAATCTCCTCTGCACCCTTTCTATGGTTTCCACATCCTTTCTGTAGTGAGGCGACCAGAACTGAGCACAGTACTCCAAGTAGGGTGTGAACAGGGTCCAAATTACAAACCACACACTTTGAAAAGGCTGCCCTAAGATTGTTTGCTAAGCCACACATTTATGTTTTCGAGGCACTTTCCTGTTTAAATTAACCTCCACTTATTACTTGTGTTTGAATGCAATAACATGCTGCAATAAAAACAAAAAGAATAGTAGTTACAGCACAGAAGCTGCTATCTGGTCCACTGAGTCTGTACCAAATTCTATGTAAAATTGTGAATTTCCTTTAGAATTTTAATTTTTAAACATTTTTTTTGCCTCAGTATTTAAAGCCTGTACCTCTGAAGCTCAATTATAACTATAGGATGTAATGTTCATCATTTCCATATCAAAGTACGTTTGAGTATTTATCAAATTTAAAATTAACAAGAAAACAACTCATGTTCGTAAAGTTATTAACAAAGTTCTGAGTTCAGCCAGATTCTTCTCTGTACTGTGCATCATGTGGAGATACCTTGCATAGTGGAGGTATTCACACCTAATCCTTCAAATATCTGATGCGTCCAAAATGTTAGAACCTAGACAAAGCAGTTCCCTACTACCTAACGTTCCTTCTTCGTGGTGAGAAGTAATTTTTCAACGCAAAATTTTTTTCCAGAACTTATCCAAATGTACCAGTCTCTTACAATTTGCAAATAAGTACAATTTACAACATAGATAATTAAATATGAAGAGTAGTCGTGTGGTTCTAGCTAGATAGCTAAATATCAGTTTTTTAAAAATTGGCCATCTATTGTATTTCTATAAGTGGCACCTTGTTCGACGCAAATTTCCCTACATAGAATTGCAAAAGCAATTACACCTCAACCAGTAGATTGTCAAATGGATTGGGATGGCCTGAGGTCACAAAAGCACTAAATAAATGTATGATATTCTCCCTTCTACATTTGCTCTATAATATTTTTACACTCTTCCTGTTCAAAATTTTATTTACTTTAATTTACCGTCTCGGCCTTTATATTCACATGTAAAGCATTCCATCAATAAACACCCAGAAAAGCTTGAACTTATAAAGGGAAACTAGTATGGATTTTTTTGAAGATAAAATTAATTTGACCTTTTTATTCAATGAGGTAACAAGGAAGGTTGATAAGGGAATACAGCGGGTGGTACCATATTCGTTGCTCCAATGATAAATGCCCTTGTCTGTACCATATGATGTGTGTTGAGACCCCACTGCCATATCATGTGTCAGCCTGATGGGGGCTCCACCCTTAATTCCTCTACAGCTCTTTGAGCTGGCAGGTCTCTGTTGATATGTCCCTCTATCATTTGTCTTCCTGTCACATTCTGCACTTTTGATTTCCCTATGACATGTATATCTGTTAATTTCCTAGTGACTTATGGGGCTGATATTGGCGCAAGGCAAGTTATTTTATGAGAAACTTTATGAGTGACCAGCTATATTCCAGCGTCTGAGTGAGTGAGACTAGATACTGAAACATAGCATTAAAAGTGTTGTTTGGTAAAACTTAAAAAGTTTGCACTCCATCCAAATGCAGAATACTAGGCATGATCTCTCCCAATTGAAATAACACATAAATGTGTGCCGAGATAGCAAGCTTTCTGATTCACTGTAGATTGTACATGGTAGAACAAATATGTCTGAGTGCAGGATTTTTTGGAAAGTGATAGTTAAAGAATGATGACAGCATAGAGAAGACTTTACATTTGATTTTAAACTAGCTAAGGCAGATAATACAGGACAGAAGAAAGATATTATCGTATCTCATGGATCACATGGTAAGAAAATTGTATCAAAAGATAAAACACTTAAATGAAACTTGTGAGAATACATTAAATCCATCACAGGCACACTGTAATCGAGCTAGAAATGAATTCTCAACCAAGATCCCCGACACTTCGTTAAAGAAGCTTTTAGCACATAATTCCAGCTTTTTGCAGCAGGACTTGTTTAGTGATTGGATTAATTATGGAACCCAGCAGTTAGCACTAGAGAAGTTAATACTGACAAAAATTACAGAGCCATCCAAACCAGACGAGAAACGTTAGCTGATCAATTGAAGGATGTACTGGACATGTGAAACATGAGAGAAGTGGTAGCATACGAAATTTTAAAAGCCAAGGTAGCTGAGATGTCAGAAGTGAAAAAGTGCAGTAGTACAATTAACTGAAAATTGTGCCCTATGCCCCATGCTTGGGGAAAATTACATACAATTCAAAATGGAAAATCATACCTACAAATGATATGTAATGACTATTACAGTAAAAGTTCATAGAGTTAATAACCCAAACAATGTGAGATCACAAACAGGATCAAACTCAGAGTGTCACTTCAACACAATACACCTGGTGCCAAATGAGAGCCACTCTTTGGAAGGCACACTAACCAAATGTGTCTACGACAAGGCTCTACATTAAAGGAAAGTGACATTTTAACTTAACTCAGAAGCAATATATAACATACTGCCAAAACAAGCCATCAGCCTTCTTATTGTGCAGTGCAGAAGTCAATAAAATATGAGCTGTTAATGTACTATACTGAAGCCTGTTGAGAGATCTTAAGTTGATGAATCCAGAGAATCAAGAGTGTTATGATGAGCATTTCATCATCATAGTCCAGAAAGATATTACTTCCATACTTGGAAACACGATAGTACAGCTCTTGGTACTGTTAGAGGTGTATCATCATCAGGATTGCTTCAACTTCAGCAATTATTTCAGCCCTACAATGAGCTAACAGATGCTGTACTTGGAGCAGGAAAAGCAGAATGCAAAATACATCAGTAAGACAAGTGGCAACTTGTCACAACGAAAATTAAAAGTGCAAAAGACCTGTTGACATATACAGATGATGAAACCCACGTCATCAGGCTGACACTTGATATGGTAGTTGACAGTGATAAGTCAACATAAACCAGAGTATGATAAAGGGGGCATCTCTTACCAGAGGAACAGATACAGTACTAGATCCATCAACTCAGCTACTGTGACCTAGTGCTAAGTTGAAACATGCTGACTGAATAGCTAATTTGAATGTTTGTTTTTCTAGTTTTTTTTATATATTAAAGGAGATACCTAATGTTTGCGGTTTACCTAATATTGAATGAGTACCATTTCATGAATTGTGTAATGTGACCAACTCCTTTCTATCTAAACATTACAAGAATATTTAAGTTAGAACTATCTATAGAGATACACTGTATGCCTCTGGGGTGAACTTTTCTACCTGTGTAATATTCGGAATTCAGCAGTGGAAAAGGTACTATTGTTTGTTAGCTCAACTGCATAGCTATTTTTTGTGAAAGAATGAGAAGTATCTACGTGGATTTTCTTCTCAGAAAATGGTGAATATGTTTTGCACATTGATATACTAGGTGCTGAAATCAGTTAATGAAATGCTGGCAATTAGATTTGCATAATCTTTTGCACTGATCCTTTCCACACCTTGTGGTGCACTGGGCAGCAACTTTGCCATTTCCTTAGCGTTTGTCTGTTTTTTTTTTTACAAGGCCAAGTTGCTAGCTCAACGCTCAACCCCATGTAGATGGAAAGCATTCAGGGAGCCAGCCAGATTTGAACCTGGGACCACTCGCCTTGTAGTCCAGTGTGGAAGCCACCACACCACTAGCCAGTTTATAATCCTTTTGGGTGAAGTGAAATCAAATGAAATGAAAAGTGTAAGTGTTACAAAATAATAATACGGGCCAGAGAGGCGCATAATCTTAGTGGGAAAGAGAGGAACATGCTCACTAATCTGTATCTTGGATTGCAGTTCCCTGGAGATTTGAGCGAGTTATGTACAAAGTGATGCTCGAATTTGTGTGTTACAGGCCATTAGGTCTCCTTCTAATTTTATGCTTCACATGTATATTATAAACTGCCCGTACGGACAGATAAAACAACCTGAAGATAGGTGGATACAAGTAGCTAACAGTGCCTAAGATTCCTAGAAACTCCCAAAGTTTTAAAACTGAATCTAAAAACAGAATCCAATCAAGTAATATAAATATACAATCCTTTCATGCAATTAATGAGAATTTTCCAAAGGAATTTGGATTTACTTTCTCAGAGAAGTTACTTTTAGGCAGTAGAGGAAGAATAGGAGACACAGGAAAAAGATATGAGAGATGAAAGAGTGGAAAGACTTAAAAAAACACCTGAGAGGTAACACAATTACAAAGAGGGCAATGAATACCTGGAATGAGCTGCTAGGGGAAGTGATTAGGTGGGTACAACTGCAACATTTAAAAGACGCTTGGGTAGGTATATGGCGTTGGAAGATAATGGGCCGATTAGAGGCAAATGGGACTAGCAAGAAGGATGCTGTGGTTGGCATGGACCAATTAGGCCAAAGAGCCTGATTGTGCTATATTACTCTATGACTCTAGTAACAGAAGAAGTCTCATTAAGTAGCTTTTACAAATAGTTGGCACAGGATCTGACTGGCGTTTTCTACACTATATAGTTCAATGAACTTTCAACTTTGCAGTATCCCATATCCAATATTGTCTCTTCAATCAGAAAAATAATCAACATTCATCAGTAAACATCTGGAGTAAAAGTCCAGAGAACTTTAGATTGAGTACTTTTTAGATGTCAATTTTATACCAGAAAACAGCTGCTTTGTCATATACAGAGATATTTTGATAGCACTGAATACAGATCTTGATTAATTTACCCTGAAAGATTTGCTATCTAAAGTTTCTCTCTATTTTAAGTGCTGTTAGTCTTTTAAGTCATTACTCACAAGCTCATCTCAGAGTACATCAGCATAAATTTACATTGTTAATGAACATTTGTGGTAAATGTATTAATGGCACTTGTAAGTATCAATTCAGTGTTAATAACTTTATGTAATGCAATGAGTTTATTTTTTTTTCATGGGAGAACGTCACCAGTCAAAAGCCTGCACTCAAATTTATTGAGTACATAAATGATTCATTTCGCACCTGGGTTCTACAAATATAGTACACTGCAAAGCTAAACTTTTTTTCTAACTATACATGAATTACAAAACCTAAGATATTTAAAATCAGCAAATAATTTACCTCAAACAACAGTTCTAATTAAACTACATGAGCAAGTCTGATGAAACGTTATAGACCTGAAGCATTCACTTACTCCAACTGTGGATGCTCCCTGACCTGTGGAAACCTACAGGATATTTTGTTTTTATTTTAAGTTTCTGACAACTATACTACCTTGCTTTCACAAATTACTGAATTCTTTTCTCTTCTATAAAGGCATTTATGTTACAATTAAATGCTTTATGGACATATTATTTGTTTTTAACATGATGAACACATGAAAAGAAAAGAATGTCTAGGAACAAAGCAGCATTATGTAAACTACTAATTCTCAGAAACCATTGCCAGTCAAGTTGAAAAGTGCTAGCAGGATCAGAAGTTAGACCTAACTGAATGGATAGAAAATTTACTAAACGATCCAAGGCTTGGGGTGGAGGTTTTTCAGATTTTCAGATTTGTCTGTGACCACTGGTGTGGTGCAGGGTGCAGAGATCAGTGCTGCATCCTCTGTTGCCTTCATACAATGTGTCAACGATTCCATCGTCCAAGTCTACATTTTCATTGTAATATGTAAGATGATTGCCGAAACCTTTAACTCTTCATAGTTTCTAATTTGTTGCAGTACTGAAATCATTTTATTTTCACTTTCAGCCGTTTCTGGGATCTCCAAACCTGAATGCTTAAAACTACATGAGCAAAACAACAGCAAATTGTTTTATGCTTATTTTCCTGCTAGCTATCAGTGACAAAACATCACTGCTTTTTGAACACACATGCAACTGACGCTATTTGAAAACTGTTCAATCTAAGCACAGTGTAGTGTCCAATGGCCATGCAACAGTCTCCTGTTCCAATGAAGCTGCATAGTGTCCCAAATAAATGAAGGGAATCCCAGTTATGTTCATGATCATTAATTATATGAGGCCCTCCATTGATTGAGGTTGACTGTGATGTTGTGTCACAGCTGTCTACAAGATACGCAAGTCAGAGCACTATGATATGGAGAGTAAGCTGTTGCCCATATGACATCACACTGCAATTACACGAAATGGCTCCACTTGCAATATTTTTGTGCAATGTTAGTCGCCCCAGTAGTAGTAAATAATTAAATTTGAAAAGATGCAGAAAAGATTCACAAGACTACTACTTGGATTAGAGAGTTTAGATAAACTGAAAGTGCTTTTCCTGGAGCAAAGAGAGAAGCTGAGAGAGGTAACATGAAAAAAGTATATAAATTTAGGGTATATTGCTAGGGTAAAAGCCAAGAGTCAGTTTCCCATAGCATTAGCATCTAAAACTAGAGGGTATATGTTGGTTTACAAAGGATTAAGGGATTTCTCCCCCCTAACCCCCACAGAGAGTAGTTGGCATCTAGAAAGATACCAGAGGTGGTGGTGGAGACTTGAACAGTAACAAAATTTAAGAGACATCTGGATAGTTACTTGCCTGTTTCTATGTTGACAACTCTATGACTCTTGTCATTCATTGTTTACCTAAGACAATAAATACCTTGTTAACTTGTGGGAAATTTAATCTACATTTTTTGTACAAATATGGCAAATACAACAAGAAAGTAATTGAAAGGTTAAACACAAGATAATATTTCCATAAAGCTAATGCCATTTCTTTCAGTGGTTCTCAATTCATGGCTTCTAGCTTTTTTTTAAACTTGTTTTTACTAAGATACGGCATGGAATAAGTCCTTCGGGTTGCACCACCTAACAGTCCCCAACTTAACCCTAGCCTAATCCCAGGACAATTTACAATGACCAATTAACCCACTAACCAGTACATCTTTGGAATGTGGGAGGAAAGCAGAGCAGCCGGAGAAAACCCATGCACTGCATGGAGAAAACATACAGACCCCTTACAGATGACGCTGGAGCTGGAACTGAACTCTGAACTCCGAAGCCCCAAGCTGTAAAAGCTAACCGCTACGCTTCTGTGGAAGTTATATACTGTTTTTTTTTAAAACAGCAAACTCCTGTCCATTATATTTCTTTTTCAATTTTGTATGATATAATCTACATAATTATGTGATATATCAAGATTAAAAGCAGACTAATTATCAATTCACATAAAAAAAAACACTTTTCTTACATAGCAAAGATTGCTGCAAGTTTTGTGTGTGTTGTTTGGATTTCCAGTATCAGCAGATTTCCTCGTTTGCAAGTTTTAAAGGATTTATTTTTAGGTATTGTTGCTTTTTTTGCCCACAGTCCTGACCTGAATGACTTGGTAGACCCAAAATAACTCTTAGCTAACTAGTTTTCTAATAATTATTGTTTCTAATATACACACAGGTCATCTTTTCTATTCCTCTCACCTTTTTTTTTAATGAAGAACTTCAAAAGTCTTACCAACTTTTCTACAAAAACTCACTATGCCTATACTTCCACTCACAATTCACCTCTCCCATTACTCATATCTCTCTATTCCCAAACCACAAATGTGGTTCTCTTGTCCTTGCTTTGAACCACATGAGTATACACAACCACATGCTCCAACCCAATTATCGAATCCCCTTGTCTTTCAGTATTTTAAAAGGAGTGTTCCCTCTGCCATATCTAGGCATTTTTTATAAAAAAGCCCCTCTATTTGTAAACAATAGAAAATTTGGAGATGCTGGAAATCCAAACCACACACACAAAATGCTGGAGGAACACAGCAAGTCAGGCAGAATCTATGGAAAAAAGTACAGTCCATTTTTCGGACCGAGATCCTTCGGCAACACTGGCAAAAAAAGATGAGGAGTAGATTTCAAAGGTGGGGGAGGGGAGAGAGAAATGCAAGGTGATAGGTGAAACTGGAGGGGGAGGGATGAGGCAAAGAGCTGGGAAGTTGATTGGTGAAAGAGATACACGGCTGGAGAATGGAGAGTCTGATAGGAGAGAAGGCCATGGAAGAAAGAAAAAGGGGGAGGAGCACCAGAGGGAAGTGATGGGCAGGCAAGGAGATAAAGTGAGAGAAGGAAAAGGGGATGGGGAATGGTGTAGTGGGGGGCATTACCGGAAGTTCGAGAAATCGATGTTCATGCCATCAGTTTGGAGGCTACCCAGATGGAATATAAGGTGTTTTTCCTCCAATCTGAGTATGGCCTCATCGCGACAGTAAAGGAGGCCACGGATGGACATATCGGAATGGAAATGGGAAGCGGAATTAAAATGGGTGGCCACTAGGTGATCCCGCTTCTTCTGGCAGACAGAATTTAGGTGCTCAGTGAAATGGTCTCCCAATCTATGTCGCGTCTCACCGATATACAGGAGGTCACACCAGGAGCTTTGGACACAGTGCTATCTGCAAAGACATTTTCTGATTATCTGCACTTTATCAGATTTGTTTGTGGAAACATGCATTCAGCAAACTGATGCCACTCTTCTTACATTACAACTGTGAGTACACTTCAAAATATTTAATTGGCTGTAAAGTGCTTTCAAATATCCCAAATTTGCAGTATGAGTTACGTAAATGCAAGTCATTTTTCAAATGTTGCTTTTATCTGAAGCTTGCATGTTCTGTGGTTCTCTGGTTCAATGCAAGAATTTAATTAGAAATATTCAGCTCTTTAGCTTGGCAATGACATGAAAATATGTGGGATGACATGCAAAAATGACAATATTATGGGTCTGTGATTGAATACAGATAGGTTGAGTGAATTTGCAAAAACTCAGCAAACTGAGTTTAATGCAGGAATAGTGCAAGATCATGTAACTTGCTAGCAGGGGAAAAAGACAGATTATCATAATGGGCAGAGATCACAAATAAGTGAAGTACAGTACGTCCAGTACATGACTCACAATAAGTTAACAGGCAGGTGCATCAGCAAGGCAAATGAAATATTGGGATTTATGGCAATGGGATTGAGTTTTAATTTAGGCAAGTATTGTTACAAATCTCCAGAGTGCTAGCAAGGCCACACTTGAGTCTTCTCTTCTCATTTAAGAAAGAATATAACAGTATTGGAGGTTGTCAAAAGAGATTCACTATGTTAATTCACGAGATGACAGAATTGTTCCATTACGAGAGACTAAAACTGTTGATTTTGTTCCTTCTGGAGAATACAAGAATGAGAGATGATCTTATTGAAACAAATACTGAAGGTGAAAGACATGATAGACATTGAGAGGTTTCTGCAAGTGAAAGAGTCTTGAAAGAGTAATATACGTAATTATTTAGGATATTCAAGATTGCTTAACATAATTTCCAGTATACATGAAGAGCAATGAAATAATTGTTTATCTGAATGGATGCAAAAAACACACAATAAGGCAAAGAACGTAAGAAATATAAATACTTAAATACACAAATTGATTGAAGGGTCTCGGCCTGAAACGTCGACTGTACTCTTTTCTATAGATGCTGCCTGGCCTTCTGAGATCCTCCAACATTTTGTGTGTGTTGCTTGGATTTCCAGCATCTGCAGATTTTCTCTTGTTTGTACATAGACTGATTGTATGTCCATAAAGTGATGCTAGGCACAGGAGGTGTACATAAGGTGAATGAGAGGAAACAATAAAGTAATGGTGGTGGAGGATGTTGAGCAGTGTGTTAGTTGGTGGAGGTATCACTGCTTGGGAAAGTAATTGTTTTAGAGTCTGATGGTCCTGGCTTGGAAGCAATGTAGCCTCCTCCCTGATGGAAGTGGGACAAACAGTCCGTGAGCAGGGTGGGTGGAATCCTTCTTGATGTTACTGGCTCTTTTCCTGCACCTTCTGTACATATGTCCTCAAAGGCAGGTAGACTGGTGCCAGTGATGCATTGAGCAGTTTTGACTACCCATTATAGCGCCTTCATGTCTGCCATAGTACAGTTTCCATACCATGCAGTGATGCAGCTTGTTAGGATGCTCTCTATTGCACATCTGTATAATGACTTGAATATACAAACGTAGATGTGCATAGTCCAACTTTCTTCAGCCTCCTCAGAAAGTTGGTGAGTTTTCCTGATTGTGTTCTGGGACAATGAAAGGCGATTACAAGATAAACAGGTGGTAATTTAAAACTAGTGCATAGAAGCTTCTTCCCACAAAAGACAGTAAATCTTTGGAATTGCCTGCTCCACACAGTTGTAGACACCAGATCACTGGAGGTACTTAGTGGAGATAGATAATTTTTAGAAAAATCATGAAATTGAGGGGTAGGGGGAAACTAGCACAGATGATGAACAATGGCCTGAGATAAATCAGTCACAAAAATTTTGAATGGTGGAATAACATGAAAGGCATAATGGCTTACTTCTATTTTCTTGTCTTCTTGCTTTGGTCTCTTAAAACTGCCCACCATTCAGTAAGATCATGACTAGTATACAACCTCTACACTGCACAACTTGCACAACACACACAAAGTGCTATAGAACTCAGCAGTTAAGGCAGCATCTATGGCGGGGAATTACAAAGAATTCACAAGCAAATCTTTATTGAATTACCGATGAGGGTAAAGATGTTTTAGTTTATAAGGGAAGTTCTTCAAAGGATAAGCATGATCTCCCACACAATATGCATTTGTTTACGAAATATACAAAAATTGTGCTGTGATTTATTAAGTTTCTTAAGGAACAGCATGGCTCACATTTGCAGAAGACATCTGGTTTGGTGTTATTGGGGAATCTAATCATACATTCCATTTTACTCCATTGCAATCTCATGCCATCTGCTCATTTTTATTTTTCTATTGTTTAATGTTGATAGTAATCTGATTTATAGATTACGTCAGTGGTCAAATCTTCTGTTATGTAAAATCTAAGCAAAACTGAGGGCTCACATCATTTCTGATAAGATGTTCATTAGTTTAATAAATGATTGAGAAAGACTAATCAACCTCTCATCTCAGTCAATTCAGGATACTTGGAAGTTCTGCTAATTCTTACTTAGGCCCTTGAGTTTGCTTCCTGTACTCTGGGATTCTGTTTACCACTCAGGTCATTCATTGCATCATGAAGACATATAACAGTTCATGTTCCAAGCCCACACTGATAATGCTCCCCACTCTTTCTGTGCTACGTTGACAACAGCATTGGTGCTGCCTCCTGCTTCCATGCCGACCTTGTCAATTTCATCAACTTGCTTCCAACTTCCATCCTTCCCTCAAATTTATCGGTCTGTCTCTGACATCTTTCTCCCCCGTCTCGATCTCCCTGTCTCCGTCTCTGGAGACAAGACTATCTATTGACACAGTTGATGTCAGAAGTTTACATACACCTTAGCCAAATACATCTAAACTCAGTTTTTCACAATTCCTGACATTTAATCCTAGAAAACATTCCCTGTCTTAGGTCAGTTAGGATCACTGCTTTATTTCAAGAATGAAATGTCAGAATAATAGTAGAGAGAATGAGTTATTTCAGCTTTTATTTCTTTCATCACTTTCCCAGTGGGTCAGAAGTTTACAACAAGCGTGTGCGAGCAAGGAGGCCTACAAACCTGACTCAGTTACACCAGTTCTGTCTGGAGGAATGGGACAAAATTCCAGCAACTTACTGTGAGAAGCTTGTGGAAGGCTACCCAAAACGCTTGACCCAAGTTAAACAACTTAAAGGCAATGCTACCAAATACTAACAAAGTGTATGTAAACTTCTGATCCACTGGGAAACTGATGAAAGAAATAAAAGCTGAAATAAATCATTCTCTCTACTATTATTCTGACATTTCACATGCTTAAAATAGTGATCCTAACTGACCTAAAACAGGGAATGTTTTCTCAGATTAAATGTCAGGAATTGTGAAAAACTGGGTTTAAATGTATTTGGCTAAAGTCTATGTAAACTTCTGAGTTCAACTGTATCTTTTCTAAGCCTACTCACGCTTTCAGCTATCTTGACTGTACCTCTTTCCACCCTGTCAATTATAAATGCGTAAAAAAATAACTTTTCTCAGTTCTGCCCTCTCTGCTGCATCCGTTCCCATGATAAGCTGTTCCATTCTAGAACATCTAAGATGTCCTTCTTCTTCAAATACATGTAATGGGGTTTCCTTTCCACCACTGATGCTGCTATTGCCTGCATCTTCTCTATTTCCAGCACATCTGCCCTCATCCCAACCTCCTGTTGCCATAACAGTGATAGTGTTTTCTTTGTCCTTACCTAACACCACATATCAAACCACTCTTCCAATCTTGTCAACAAACAACAGTTATACGAAACAAACACCAGCTTACGGCAAAGAATTGTCTCAGACTTGGTGAAATTGGAATCACAACAGAGAACAACACACTGGCATCAGAAACAGCTTGTGGGAAGATTATCTGCAATATTTGGTTGATTCATGCTGTGTATTTGTGGTTTGAACACAGTTTTGAATGGTCAGTGCCGCCTGTCCATTGGGGACCATTGCACAATCATGTGGTACTTACCCAAGGGTCCATTGCTTTGTTTTACCAAAGTGCTGAAATATTCCTCCAGTTGCTGACATTTGAATTGAACACTGTTTGGTCTGGTTTAAGCCCTGTGGATGTGCGGACAGTTTATTTATTACCCTCGTTTATTGAATGGAATATTGCCAGTTCGTTTTATGAATATGTTGTGAGTGAATAAAGAGTTAATTACAAGTTGCGTAATAAGAAGAAAGTAAGATGAGTGAATTGAAGCATAGAAATGATGTCAGCGATCCTGAAGTTGGGGCTGGCAAAAGAGAAATTAAACTTACTACTAAACCTTTGGTCAGTAGAATTGAAAGTTATCAAAAGGAATATAAAACAAATACGAACAAAATTAAAGGTTTAATACCATCAATTAAGGATCTAATAAAAAATAAAGGAGATGTCTTACAAGTGCAATTTCATCTTGAGGACTTGACTAATCTCTGTGAAGCTGTTGATAAAGTATGACTATGACTATGCCATCAGGTTGGAGGCTACCCAGGTGGAATATAAGGTGGCGTTTCTCCAACCTGAGTGTGACCTCCGCAGCAGTAGTGGAGGCCATGGATTGACATATCAGAACGCGAAGTGGAATTAAAATGGGTGGTCACCAGGTGATCCCACTCCTTCTGGCGAACAGAGCATGGCGCTCGGCAAAACAGCCTCCCATGAACATCAACTTCTCAAAGTCCCAGTAATGTTGCCCTCTACCCCACCATTCCCCACCCCCTTTTCCATCTCTCACCTTATCTCCTTGCTCATCCATCACCACCCGTTGGTGCCCTCTTCCCTTTTCCTTATTCCACAGCCTTCTGTCCTCTCCTATTAGATTTCCCCTTCCCCAGCTCTGGGTATTTTCACCAATCAACTTTCCAGCTGTTTACTTCACCCCTCCCCCTCTCAGTTTCACCTATCACCTTGTGTTTCTCCCTCCCCTCCCCCCATCTTTTAAATCTACTTGTCTTTTTTTCTTCAGTCCTGCTAAAAGGTCTTGGCCTGAAACGTTAACTGTACTCTTTTCCATAGATGCTGCCTGGCCTGCTGCGTTCCTCCAGTATTTTGGATGTAAAACAATGGTTGACTCAACCATGTTACACTGAAGGTTATGTGTCTCACATTCCAACAGACGATGTCACTCAGATTCCAAGGCATATTTTGACTATGCATGTAGTAGATGATCCACAAGGTGATGCGAAACTGAATGACAGTGTGTCAAATGTCAGCCCTCAAAGCTCTGCTGTAGGAAGAAAACCTTCTGTATCTACATCCTCCTCTGCATGCATTAAAACAGAAGCTGATTTTGCTGGATTAATGGCATGTCAATAATTATTGAAAGACAAACATGCGCTGGAAAAGCAAGAGGAACAACTATGGAATAGGAAGGAACAGCTTAAGATGGAGGAAGAAATTGCCGCACATATGGCTAAAGTAAATGTGCTAAGGGCTTCAAGTGTAGCAAGGGCTAAAAGTGCTCCAGCAGCATGGTCTTATGGTGTCAATTCTTATATTGAAAAGGCACAGGAAAAAAAAACAATCAATATCAATGTTGATTCATTTGTTCCTCATGTATTTGGGATACATTAACAAAACCCAAAGTAGTAGTTCAGGGGGTTTACACTCAGCTTGCACTAATGAGGCGCTCTGAACCGATGACATATCCAACAGCTCAAAGAGCTCATGGGGAAATTCACCTGCAGCATAGAAACACTCCTGTTTCAGACGTTAGAGGTCAAACAGTATTATTGATATTATGAAGAAGCAAAGTGAAATAACAATCTTATTGGCACAACAACAATGTATTTTATCTTTGTCTAAAAGAGAGATTCAAATCTTAGATGGCGATCCATTGTAGTATCATGCATTCATGAAGGCCTTAGAAAGCAAAACTGACAGCCATAGTGACTGCCTCTATTTCCTTGAACAATAAACTAGGGATCACCCTAGAGAACTTGTGAAATGTTTTCAGCATGTCAACCCTAAGAAAGGATATGTCACAGCTAAGGCTTTATTACAGGAATATATTGTAACGAACAGAAAATTGCATCCACCTACAAGCAAAAGGCTCTTTCTTGGGTACTTATCAAATTTGAAAATGTAAAAGCCCTTCAAGACTACAGTGTTGTTCTTAGAGGCTGTTGCAATGCCATGGAAGAAGTGCAGTACCTGCGTGAGCTGGACATGTCTGCCAAATGTCAATTGTTGTAAAGAAACTGCCTTACATTATAAATGGAGAACGGAACTGCAAGAAAGGCACAACCATAAGAGTATTGTTGATTTTATTGAAGGGCAAGTAAAGATTGCAACAGACCCGGTACTTAGGAATATACAGTCACCTGCAATAATCAAAGGTGTGAATACAACTAAGTTACAACTTTGTTCTAGGACTAAAGGAAGCAGATTTGCCACTACTGTGGCCATTGTGGAAGTAAAGCTGAATCTGAACCTCGAACTAATGGAAGGGAAATGGTCTTGCCAGCCAAAGGGGTTTGTCTGTTCTGCAAAGGTGAAGACACATTGGATATATGCCCTTAGCTGGAGAAAAAGGCTCATATTGAGAACGTTGTCTTTCTAAAGGAAAATGTTGTCTGCTTTGACTGTTTGTGTACAGGATACATCAGCAAGGATTGTAGGGCATGATTTTCATGCAAGGTAAGCAGTTTTAAGCATCCCAGCACATTTCATATTCACACTAACGAAAAGAATGCAGAATCAAAACATGCCGTGAAAGAATCAGCATTGAGCGGTGCCCTGATACATAACGGCCTTACAGGGGCTGGCGATCATAATTCCAGTACAAGTGAAATCTAAGGGAGTAACAAGACTGTGGTTACTTATCAAAGTTGCTGGTGAACGCAGCAGGCCAGGCAGCATCTGTAGGAAGAGGTGCAGTCGACGTTTCAGGCTGAGACCCTTCGTCAGGACTAAGTCCGACTTCACAGGAAAAAGGACACATATTCTCTTGAGCACCACGGGCAATAGAAGGTCATGAGCAGCTACACTGTTTCAGAATTGCAAGTGGCTGGCTTAGATGGTGAAAACTATTGTGAACTACCTAACATCTTTAAATAGGAGAGTATTCCTGTCCATGGAGGGAACAATCCATGACGGGGATCTCCAGGGATGGTCTCACCTGAAGCATGTCCATTTGTCAGAGATTGATTCAGAAATTAAGCTACTAATAGGGACAAATATGCCTAAAGCATTGGAGCCATTGCAAGTGATTCGCACGGGAGAACTATGTTGGGTTGGACTGCAAATGTACTACTGAAAAGAATCAATGGTGACAGGAGAGACTATGCATGGCCTGAGCCCACAGTTAACAGGATCTCAGTTTTGAACTTGGATGACCTTTGGCAGTGGCAGTTCAAGGCAGACTTCCCTGAATGCAGGCAAGATTAACAATTTGGTTTGTCAAGATAAGACCACAAGTTCATGGAGCTGGTTACAAATTCTGCAAAACTATTAGACAGACACTATCAAATTAGTTTACCTTTGAGAAAGGAGGCTAACATGCCAAATAACAGGAAGATTGAAGAACAGCATGCTCTAAATTTAAGGAAGAGGTTTAAAATGGATTTCTCATTTCAGATAGACTACACAGCTTCCATGATGAATGTCATCTCTAAAGGTCATGCCGAAACAGTGCTAGCAGAGGATCTGGAATGCAGTGATGGGAAAGTCTGGCATATTCCACATTATGATGTTTACCACTCCAGAAAAGGGGAACTTCATGTTGCGGTTGAATGTGGAGTGACTTTTCAAGAAATATCAATGCTTAGCTCTTACAGGGACCGGATCTTACTAGCTCACTGGTTGGAGTCATAACCAGATTCAGAAAAGAACCAGTGGTGATCAAAGTTCAAAGTAAAATTTATCATTAAAATACGTGCAAGCCACCACATACAACCCTAAGATTCTTTTTCCTGTGGGCATACTTAGCAAATCTATCGAACAGTAACTGTAAACAGGATCAAAGAACAACAAACTGTGCAAATGCAAATATAAATAAATAGCAATAAATAACGAGTATGAAATAATATAAAATGAAAGAGCATGAAATAACAAGATAAAGAGCCCTTAAAGTAGAACCATCGGTTGTGGGAACACCAGAAATAGTATGAGTGTGGTCATCCTCTTTTGCTCAAGAGCCTGATAGTTCAGGTGTAGTAACTGTTTTTGAACACAGTAGTGCAAGTCCTGAGGCACCTGTACCTTCTACCTTATGGTAGCAGTGAGAAAAGAGAATGACCTGGGTGGTGAGATTCTTTGATGATGGATGCTGCTTTTCTAAGGTAATGTTTCATGTAGATATACTCAATGGTTTGGAGAGCTTTACCCATGATGTACTGGGCCAAATCCACTACCTTTTGTAGGATTTTCCACTCAAAAGGCATTGGTAGCCAGTCAGCACACTTTCCACTACACATCTATACAAGTTTGCCAAGATTTTTGATAACATAATTGTCCTAGACTCCTGAGGAAGCAGAGGTGCTGTTGTGCTTTCTTTGAAATTAAATTTATATAAATGGGTCCAAGATAGGGCCTCTGAGGTAGTCCTGAGTCTCGAGGGCCTCTGTATTAAGGAATTTAAAATTGATCTTCTCCACCTCTGATCCTCCGATGAGTACTGACTCATGGACCTCTGGTTTCCCTCTCCTGAAGTCTACAATCAGTTCCTTGGTCTTAGTGAAATTGAGTGAGAGGTGGTTGTTATTACACCATTCAGCCAAAATTTTAATCTCCCTTCTGTATGCTGACTTATCACCACCTTTGATGCAGCCCACAACAGTGGTGTCATCAGCAAACGCATGTGATGTTGGAGCTGTACTTAGCCACACAGTCATAGGTGTAAAGTGAGTAGAGCAGGGTGGCTAAACACTCATCCCTGTGGTGCTCCTGTGCTGATGGAGATTGTGGAGGAGTTGTTGCTGCTAATCTGAACTGACTGTGATTTGCAAGTGAGGAAATCATGGCAAATACTGAATCAATGTTTCATCAGGTTAAAGTACGAGAGGAAGATGCAGATCAGCTGAGGTTTCTCTGGTGATCTGATGGTGGCCTCAGCCAAGATATGATGGACTTTAGAAAGGTGGTACATCTCCTTGGAGCAACTTCATCACCAAGGTGTGCCAACTTCGCCCTTAGGAAATGTGCAGAAGACAATGAAAATCAGTTCAGCTGAGGCTGCAGATAACATTTTGGTTTTCTTCCTTGTTGATAACTGCCTTGTGTCAGTGTCCTCTGAGAAAGAAGTGGTATCTCTGTATCATGGCGTATCCATTTGTGTGAAAGGTGGCTTTTAACTCATGAAGTAGATAGCAACATACATAGTGTACTAACTGTGCATAGAGAAAGACATGAAGGATTTGGATTTGGATTAAGATGTAACTTTGGGGAGAGAGTACTGGATGTGCAATGGTCTGAAGATTGCTAATGTGATTACACAAACTTCGCTTATTTCGCTAATAATTGCTATATTACATTGTCATGCTCCTGACTTTCATTCCTGCACATTGCAGTATAGTTAGATGTTACTGAATCTAATCTCCTGTCCCATTGCTGAAGTTTGCATTTTATTCTATTTGATATTAATATTTTAACAACATTACTTAAGTTTTTTAATAAAATTATTAATTTTGATTTTTTAAAAATACTTTTAACTATTTTAAAACATTTCTGGCTATCAGAAACATTTAGTTGTAAAGGCATGATATGTCAAAAGGTCATTAAGGCATTCTGTGGGAGATGCCATGTGTAAAATGAGGCCAATGGAGTGTTATATATAGGAGACAGCAGGGTTTCACTTCCAGATGAGTTTAATGCCTTCTATGCTCGCTTTGACCAAAAACATGGAGGAGCTATCACAAACTCTCACATTCCTCAATGATACTATGATTTCAGTCTCTGATGCCGATGTGCAAGCAGCCTTCAGGAGGGTGAACCCACAAAAAGCATCTGGCCCAGATGAGGTACCTTGCCAAGTCCCAAACACCTGTGCTGATCTACTGGTTGGTGTGTTCTCGCTTTGGCAGTGTGTGCTACTTATCTTCTTCCAGCAGGCTTTGATTATACCAGTGCCCAAGAAGAGCATGGTGACCTACCTCAATGACTATCACCCAGTAGCACTACATCAACAACCTCTTACTCAATATCATGAAAATCAAGGAGCTGATTGTAGACATCAGGAGAAGGAAATCATTGGAGGATCAGAGGTAAAGAGGGATAGCATCTTTAAAGTCCCAGGTATTATTATTTTGGAGGACCTGTCCCAGGATATAAGTGCAATTACAAAGAAAGCACAGCAGTGCCTTTACTTCTTAAGAGTTTACAGAAATTCAGCATGGCATCTAAAACTTCTATAGGTGAGTAGTGTAGAGCATATTGACTGGGTGCATCACAGCTGGTATGGAAACACTAATACCCCTTGAACTGAAAATCCTACAAAAGTAGTGGATATGGCCAGTCCATCACAGGTAGAATCCTTCCAACCATTGAGCACTTCCACATAGAATATTGTCACAAGAAAGCACCATCCATCATCAGGAGCCCCCAGCACACAGGACATCCTCTTCTCTCACTGTTGCCATCAGGAAGAAGGTACAAAGGCCTCAGGACTCAGCAATACCTCCAAGAACAGTTACTACCCCTCAACCATCATTAAAATATTCTCACAACCTATGGGCTCACTTTTAAAAACTCATTCAATCATGATCTCAATATTTATTGCTTATTTATTCATTATTATTTTCATATCTTCCTTTTGTATTTGCAGTTTGTTGTCTTCTGCACTCTGGTTAAAAACCCTAGCTGGGTGATCTTTCATTGGCACTGTTATGTTACTATTCTATAGAATTATTGAATATGTTTATAAGAAAATTAGTCTCTGGGTTGGTGACATATGAGGGGTGATTGATAAGTTCGTGGCCTAAAGTAGAAGGAGTCAATTTTTTAAAAAACCTAGCACATTTATTTCTCAACATAGTTCCCTCCTACATTTACACAGTCTAGTGGTCGTGGAGTATATGAATCCCTTCTTTGTAGAAGTCGGCGTCTTGGACCTCCAGAAAGTGGTCCACAGCAGGGGTGATTGCTAAGTTTGTGGCTTAAGGTAGAAGGAGATGAGTTATACAGCTCTTGTTACATGCACGTGCAGTTCAACTCTTTGAGTGATTATGCAGAAAGTTTGAAGAACTCACCTTTATTTCTTTCAGCTTCCCAAGTGCCTTCTCCGTAGTAACAGCAACGACATTCACTTCTAGCCCCAAAACTCTCAAATCTCTGGCATACAGCTGGTGCATCCCTCAGTGATGTTTGTCGCCCTTTTTTGCTTCCCTATTACGTTTCCAAAGTCATTTCCAGCACTCCAATTTCCAGTCTTGTCTCTCTTTGACTCTTTGTATACAGTATTTGAAAAAGCTGTATTATAGGCTAGTTAACCTTTATATTACATCTTGTCTCTCCTTAAGACATTTCAATTGCCTTTTGTTGGTTTTTAAAAGCTACCCAATCCTCTAGCTTCCTGCTTTTTTTTGCAACATTGTACACTTCTTTTTTGCTTTTATGCTCTCTGTAACTTCCCTTGTCAGCCACGGTTGTCTCATCCTCTCTTTAGAGTATTTCTTCTTCTCTGGGATAATCTATTCTGTACTTTCTGAATTGCTCCTCGAAACTCCAGCCATTGCTGTCCTGCTGTCATCGCTGCTCTTGTCCCCTTCCAATCACCTTTCACTAACTGCTATCTGATACCTCTGCTGTATCCTTTACTCCACTATAATACTGATAGTTCTGATTTTAGCTTTTTCCTCTCAGACTGCAGGCTGAATTCAATCATACTCTGATCTCTGCCTTCTAAAGGTTCCTTTACCTTAAGTTCCTTAATCACATCTGGTTTATGACACAACACCCAATCCAGAAATGTTTTTCCCCTAGTGGGCTCAACCACAAGCTGCTTTAAAAAGCCATCTTCTATGCATTCTAGAAATTCCTTTTCTTTTCAATATTTTTTATTAGTTTCTACATAAAAGAATACAAAGTATATATAAAGGTTGAAAAAAATGACTACCGATTACATTATATCTATTCAAAATAACAATCTCATTACCCTGTATTCATGTAGGTTAGTCAAAGTTATGTTGAAATATACTAATTTATTACAAAAAAAATCTAACCCCTACCAAGACCAAAACTGTTTATTAAGGAGAAAAGAAGGTAAAATACCTTCTCGTATAATAAAAATTAAAAATAGTCAACATCTGAATTTAAACAACGAATTGAAAGTCTTGAAAGTTTTGAAAATAATTCAGAAAGGGTCCCCACAATGTTTGGAAGTCTTGACGAGGTTCAGAAATTGAATAGCGAATCTTCTCTAAATCTAAGCATGACATAACATCGCAAAACCATTGAGCATGAGTAGGAGGAAAAACATCTTCCCATTTAAACAAAAGCGCCCTCCTAGCTATAAGAGAGCTGAAGGCCAAAATATGTAAATCTGATGTCTCCAGCTTGATATCTTGTCCAGCAACAATACCAAATAGGGCTGTCAGAGGATTAGGCTTAAAATTGACTTTGAAAAGTAAAGAAAAAGTTTGAAAAACTTCCTTCCAATATTTTACAAGACATGGACAAGTCCAAAACATATGAATTAATGAAGCTTCTCCATTTATTGCATCTGTCACAGTAGGGAAATATATCCAAATAAAAACGAGATAGCTTACCTTTAATCATACGGATTCAATGTACCACCTTAAATTGTATGAGGGAATGGCGAGCACATAGCGATGATGTATTAACCAGTTTAAAAATTTCATTCCAAATTTGCTCAGATATTGATGTCTGTAAGTCTTGTTCCCAGAGATTCTTAATTTTGTCTAAAGGAATATTCCTCATCTCCAGTAATACACCATAAATATTAGATATTGAACCATTATAAAAAGGTGTCAAATTAAAAATTATGTCTAGTAGGTTCTTATCTGACCTTATAGGAAATGTACATAATTGAGATCTTAGAAAGTCTCTAATTTGTAGATATCTAAAAAAGTGAGTTTTGGGACAGCGATGTTTAGCTGACAATTGCTCAAATGAAAAAAGATCTCCTCCAACAAACAGATTCCAAAAGTATTTAATACCCAACCTGTCCCATTCTTTAAAAACTAAATCAGTCATGGAGGTTTTTAAAAAAAAATAGAATAAATGGGACTAGAAAGGGAAAATCTCAATAAACCAAAATGTTTTCTAAATTGAATCTCAGAGTATGTTTAACTATTAAATTATCAGTTAGTTTCCTTACAAATAAAGGAAGTGAGGATCCAAGAAGAGAAATAATAGAAAATTTACTAACAGAATTAGCTTCTAAAGAAACTCATACCAGACAGTCTACATGATTAATATAATATATCCGAAACGCAAGATATCGTATATTAACTGCCCAGTAATAAAACCTAAAATTAGGTAAGGCTAAACCTCCAGACTTCTTTGGTTTTTGAAGATGAAATTTATTTAAACAAGGACTTTTTTTCCATATATAGGAGGATCGAATAGATTCAAGTGAGTCAAAAAAGGATTTAGGAATAAAAATGGGTAAAGCCTGAAAAAGATACATAATTTTAGGTAGAATATTCATTTTAATAGAATTAATTCCTCCGACCAACGATATTGAAAGAGGTGACCAATTTAATAATATCTTTTTTACATGGTTCAATAAAGTAAGTTTTCTTTAAACAGGTATTTGTAATTCTTAGTGATTGTTACACCCAAATAAGTAAATTGATTCCTTACAATTTTAAACGGAAGATTAATATTAACTAATACCAAATTATTTAAAGGAAATAATTCATTCTTATGTAGATTCAATTTATATCCTGAAAACTGGCCAAAACAGGAGAGTAAAGAAAATACACAAGGTAACAAAATTTCAACATTACAGATAAAAAGCAATATATCATCAGCGTAAAGCGCGATTTTGTGGGTGATAGCTCTCCTTGAAATACCACAGCTATCATTAGATTCTCGAAAAGCAATAGCAAGGGGTTCCAAAGCTAAATCGAAAAGTAAAGGACTCAACGGACAACCTTGTCTAGTTCTGCAGTGAAGTTTTAATGGTTTGGAATTTTGAAAATTAGTAAGAACTCGAGCAGAAGGAGATAAATAAAGTAATTTAATCCATTGAATAAAATCTGGTCCAAAATTAAATTTTTCTAAAGTTTTAAATAAATAATTCCATTCAACCCGATCGAAGGCTTTCTCAGCATCTAAAGATATCACACATTCCGATATCTCCTGAGAAAGAGATTAAATAACATTTAATACACGGCATATATTAAAATAGGAATGTTGGCTTTTAATAAATCCAGTCTGATCACCAGAAATAATAGAAAGTAAAATATTTTCAACCCTACGAGCCAGAACTTTAGGAAGAATGTTAGTATCTATATTAAGTAATAAGATTGGCCTATATGAAGAGCATTCAGTTGGATCCTTATTCTTTTTTAGGATAAGTGAAATAGAAGTTTCATAAAAAGATTGAGGCAAACTACCTAATTTGAAAGAATCCAAAAAGACTAAGTACAACTGCGGTATAATTAATGAAGAAAAAGCCTTATAAAATTCTCCTGAAAATCCATCTGGACCCGGAGCCTTCCCCGAGTGTAATGAACGTATAGCCTCGGCTATTTCCTCATACGAAATGGGTTGATCCATCCATTTGCAATTATCTGCAGAAAGTGCAGGGATATTTAATTGATCTAAAAAATTGTTCGTTACAGTATTATCTTTAGGGGAGTCAGAACTATAAAGTTTAGAATAGAATTCTCTAAAGGTATCATTTATTTCAGAGTAATCATTTGTCCTATCACCATTCATTTTGCAAATTTCTTTAATTTGTCATTTAACTACAGAAGTTTTTAATTACTACTACTACTCTACTACTACTACGTCGACTCAGGCCTAGGGGGCCAGCGTCGGGCATGATGACAGACTCTCCACTTCTCTTAATTGGTTGGCCAACACTTTGCCTGATTTATCTCCATGAATGTAAAATTGAGTTTTATCTTTTAAGAAGTTGAGTTTCAATTGGATATCTTAACAGAAGATCATATTTAGTTTGAACTTCAACACGTCTTTTATACAAAACAGGATCTGGAGCTATAGCGTATTTTGATCTAATTGTTTTAATTGATTGGCTAATTCAATTCTTTGTTTATTAGCTTTATTGTTAACACTCACAGTATAAGAAATAATTTGTCCTCTAATATAGGCCTTGAAAGTATTCCATTCAATAAGATTTAAGTCTCTTCCTTTTTATTCTCTTCAAAAAACAAAATAATATGCTTCTCTAGAAATTTTAAAAATTCCTTATCTGATAACAAAGTTGTATTAAAACGCCAGAATCTGTTGGTTTCAAGAAGACCAGGGAGTTTTAAAGATAAAAATATAGGACCATGATCTAAAACAGCAATCTCTTTATATTCACAGGAACGAACTGATGAGATCATTTGACTATCAATAAAAAAAAAATCAATCCTGGAATATGTGTGGTGAACATGGGAAATAATCCAATATTCCCTATCTATGGGATGTAAGAAATGCCAAACATCAACTATACCACACTTCAATAAAAATAATCGTATAAACAAAGCTGATTTATTAAGAGACGCTGGTTAACAGATGATTGGTCTAAGATTGGGTCGAGCCAACAGTTAAAATCTCCTCCCATCACCAAAGAATAAAGATTCAGATCTGGTAAAAAAAGAAAAAAAAATATTCAAAGAATCCTGGGTCATCATTGGCAAATACTATTATCTTATTATCTAGTTTTTCTGAGACTATAACAAAACGTCCATTAGTAGCAGACTTTATGTTGGACAAAGGAAAGTGTATTATCTATAAGAATCAAAACGCCTCTAGATTTGGCCTGAAAAGTGAAAACAAAGTCCATTCCAACTGCTAAAAAAATGTAGATATCACATTTGCGTGTGTGAGTTTCTTGTAAAAAAAAAATAGGGACCTTAAATTTCTTAATATAAGCATAAATCTTATTACATTTAACAGGGCAATTTAATCCTTTCATGTTAAAACTGAGTAAATTAATAGTTTGGTCCATTTTTAATATTATTTAAAGGAAGGATTAAAATGTAAGTTAAAAACCAAGCTATAAGCCTTGAGAAATGGTAACCAAGCAACAAGTTGGCTAAAAATTCGTAAGCAGCTTCCAGAAAAAAAACATAACCCCGCCCACCTCCCAAAGGAAGAAAACCGACCAATAGAAAGTCGGCATCTACAAACTACTGACAACCCCCCAAAAAACCGGGTGATCGCTCCAATTAGTTACAAGGATATTTATATTCCAACCTAGACTAAACAAAACCCAAACAAGAGATTCAGCTCTCGTATATCAAAAATACAGTATTAAAAAATACAAAAGGAAATTAGTTACAAAGGTTTATGAAAAATAAAAGATACAATTATTAATACAGAAAGACATTGAACATTAATCTTATATCTTCATGGAAAAACAGACTAAGCAATTAGCTTTCGAATTTTAAAAAAATCTTTGTGCTTCAACATTCAAAAGAAGCCATTCGAAGGATCCATCATTAATTAGATTCTCAGTCAAACTAGGTAGCCAAGGGACGGGTTAAAACCCTTGTTAAAGAAAACCCCAACAGAGCTTGTTTAAACTTAACACACTCCTGCATAACCTCAAGCCAATAACCTTCCAGAATCTTAATGTTCCACCCTATAACCAGACATGCCCCTTCGACGGAATTTGCAAATTAGAAGTTTTCACTTAATCTTATGTCTTCATGTAAGGAGAAAGTACACAGTTAGCCTTGGGATTTAACCTTCGGATTTTTAAAATTTCTGTGCTTCAATAGTCGAGCAGAACCATTCAAAAGAACTGTTTTTAAGTGTAATTCTGAGTCGGGCTGGGTAGCGAAGGGAAGGCTTGAAACCCATATTAAAAAACTTGGACATAACTTCTTTGAATTTAACACATTCCTGCATAACCTCAGGTGAATAATCTTCAACAATTCTAATCTGCGCAATCTGTGAACTTGTTCAATCATAGGCACAGACGTCAAAATCTCCAGAAATAATTCTTGCAAAATGTTTGCAAAAAACTCCATAGGATGGTTACCTTCGATTAATTCTTCGAGACCCATAACCCATAGGTTGTTCCTTCTATTTCTAATTTCTAGATCGATAATCTTCTGTCCTAACTTTTTGTTGGACTTCGATTGCTTTTCACAAAGCTTCTGCAATTCATCCACTTCTGTTTCCAGAGCCGAAAAATTTGATACGTTTATTGTGTTTCTTGATACGTTTATTGTGTTCATTAAGAGTTTGTTGAATAGAGTCCAATTTACCATCTACTTGTTTAAATTCAGGGCTGAATTGTTGAAACTTCTCAGAGGCTTCTCGTGCATGACTTTGTAGCAATTCCATAATAGAATCCAAAGAGGCAGGAAAATTATCCTTTTTAGTACCTCTGGCACTCCTTCCAGCCATAATGAAAGAATATCACACTTAAAAAAAAGACGTTTCAAGACGGTTTGAAAATAGTAAGATAATTAAAATTGGAGCAACGGCAGATTGCTGTTACTTCATCAGCCACCACAAGGAAATCTCAGAAATTCCTTCTCTTGGGATCTAGCACTACTGATTTTCCCAATTTTCTTGCATATTGAAATCTGCCATGATTATCATTACATTGCCCTTTTAAACACCTTTTCTATCTCCCATTGTAATTTGAACCCCACATCCTGGCTATTGTTCAGACACCCATCAGAGTATTTCTACCTTTGCAGGTTTTTAAACTCTACACACAAGGATTACACGTCTTCCAATCCAATATCACCTCTTTCTAACACAAGAGCGAAGTTAAATGCAATCTAGCCCAAAGGAGAGGGGGAGGGAGGGAAGTGGGGTAGAGGGAGGGAGAGAGGGAGAGAGGGAAACATAGAAAACCTACAGCACAATACAGGCCCTTCAGCCCACAAAGTTGTGACAAGTATGTCCCTACCTTAGAAATTACTAGACTTACCCATAGCCCTCTATTTTTCTAAGCTCCATGTACCTATTCAAAAGTCTCTTTAAAATACCCTATCGTATCCGTCTCCACCACCGTTGCCGGCAGCCCATTCCACGCACTCACCACTCCGAGTAAAAAACTTACCCTTAACATCTCCTCTGTACTACTCCCCAGCACTTTAAACCTGTATCCTCTTGTGGCAACCACTTCAGCCCTGGGAAAAAGTCTCTGACTATCCACATGATCAATGCCTCTGATCATCTTATACACCTCGATCAGGTCACCTCTCATCCTCCGTCGCTCCAAGGAGAAAAGGCCGTGTTCACTCAACCTATTCTCATAAGGCATGCTCCCCAATCCAGGCAACATCCTTGTAAATCTCCTCCGCACCCTTTCTATGGCTTCCACATCCTTTCTGTAGTGAGACGACCAGAACCGAGCACAGGAGAGAGGGAGAGAGGGTGGGAGACAGAGGGAGGGAGTGAGAGAGACAGACAAAGACACACACAGGTCCCCTCAGGGAGAATATAAGTGCATATGAAGTTATTTCAAAACTGCTGAGTATTTAAAGATTTAAAGATTAGTGACATTTATCACATGTACAGTGAAATGTGTCGTTTGCAAAGCAAATGTTCCGATGGGCATCCCGTAAATGCCGCCGTTCCTCTGGTGCCAACATAGCATGCCCACAAATTACTATGCCTAATTCATACATCTTTGAAATTTGGAAGAAATCTGAAGCACCTGGAGGAAACCCATGTGTTCATGGGGAAAATGTACAAGTCTTAAGACAGCAGTGAGAACCGAACCCCAATCTTGCAGCTGGTGTTGTAAAGCATTATACTAACCACAACACTGCTGTGGTGACCAAACTATATAACTTTTGGCAACAATTTTTATTCTGGAGTTCGTAATGAGTGACTGAACAAAGTATTGCTCAAGTTGCAGTGCACCCAGAGGCAAAAAAGTTTGAGACACTTATATATAGCATGAAACAGCATAAATTTCCTTTATTTGAAAATATACATTTACAACTTCGAAAAATATATTAAAAAAAGATGTTTTTACTTTAGGCTACCTAAATGAAAATTAATTATGCAATTACTTAAACTGAACCACTCCAAACTGCCTCCATACTTTGTAGAGATGCACTTATAAATTAATGTTGATTATATTCTAAATAAAACTGGTTACACCATCCTTTGCAATTAGTAGGATACAGTTAAATGGAAGTTAATTGAGAGCTAGCAATTAAATATTGCTGCTTCAAGCAACCATTTAGAGTGACGGTACAGTACCTATACAAACACACAGTCCAAATGGCATTTTCATTTCATGAAGTTATCTTGATACCATAAATACCTTAATGGTATAACTATTTTGAAAAAAAAATCACTTTCACATTGCTGAAGATTACAACTAATCCATGAGACAACTCAGGATTTTCACCAGCAAAAGCAAATAAACTGTAAGAGATCAGTTAATAAATTCCTCGGAACACACATTGTTGAAAGTCTTTTGTAGAAGCTAACATAAAAAAGTATTTTAATGCAAAGATATCCTGACATATTCATATCTTTCACACTTTACAGGGAATTTCATGGGAAGCAAAATACTAACACAAAGGAATCTCATATCTTATCAACCTTGCAAAAGTACTCAAAATTGGTTAGCTAAGAAGTAACTTGTGATTACTCTGCTACCGAATATGCAATATTGGTTTATGCAATATTGCGATTGTGTGATGATACCAAAGTGTAGCTATAACTTATTACAACTTACCATTGTCATCTTTTACTAGTTCATTTTGTAATGGATCTATTCCAGTTTCTTGAGCATCTGTTTCCAAAGGATGTCTGGTTTCAAAGGCTGAAATTCTTCTCGAGGAGGACAGCATCTTGAGAGTCACCTCAGGTATCCAAATGAATTTCCTACAAACAGAAAAGGTAATTTGTTGATACCTTGAATGAACGTCACAGTTATCTGATGGTCTAACAATACCTCTTGGGTAGTAAATACATTGATTTCATTCCAATTTCTTGTTCAAATCATGAACAAACATTTCTATTGTGACTCACACAATTCAGCAAATTAGATCAGTAATATATTTGCTAGGCATACACAGAATAAATAAATCATCATGTCAAATCTCACACTGATTTGATATCATTCCAAAAGTGAACCAGTATAATCAAACAGGAGATAAAACCTGTAATTAACAACAGAACTTGCTCACTAATATTTTCTAATGGGATCCCAAAAAAGTTTGGTGATTGATTGGGACAGCTGGTTTGCAGATTTGCATGATTTTTATTACTAAATTTTTTAAGAGTTTGTATACTGATAAAAGTCCATATGTTACATTGCCTGTAGAGTTTAGCTTGAGGCTACACCAGTATGAGGGTTTAGTACCATATATCAAGGCATTCATTTTAACATACAGGACAAGATAGACAGCAGAGTAGGATGACATGGTGGTGGGAGGGGGGAGAAAGAGGGAGAAAAGTGGAAAGGTGGAGGAGGAGAAGGGCTCTGAGAATGATTCCTATCCACAATGGGTTATGGACCAATGGCTGAAGGGACTTTGCTTCTCTCAAGGGGTTTTCAGAAAGATCGTCTGCATACTTCAATAAACAACAGTTGCATTACAGAACCAGAACCAGCTTGCAAAAGGTACCTATGCTAATTTTTCTTTTAGGCTGCTGGCTCTTTTCAGGACAGTTCTAGAGAAATTTGCAATTCTGGAGGTTATGGGGGCTTGTTGTTCAAGGACATTCAGCTCCTTTATCTTGTGTAGAGGGCTGCATGCAAAGCAAAGGGGAAGAATTTATTTTTCAGTAATGTGAGATGGCCAGTGATGCAAGGAGTTACAGTCTAAACCTTGTATCACTGTGATCTCAAGTTGTTCATGCTGAGGGAGTGATTATCACCAAAAGTGATTATCACTCTCTCAGCATGCATATAATCTATGATCATGGTCTGAAAAGATAAAGATGATCAATGGTAATAGTGGGCCAGAATACTGTGCCCACTTCTTTTCAGTTGATGCTTCAATAAACAGTGTGAAATATAGGAATATCCACGGAGACATAAAATTGACTAGATCCTCACACGTTGGATGAACAAAAGGAAAAAAGAGGAAGGTAGTGAAAATGGTGGAAAGATATGGGATGGGCAAGAGAAGGAAAGAAGAGAAAATCTGCAACCTCTTTTTGTTATTGTATTCAGTTACTTACTGTAGTATTCCCCCTTTAATGATCAGAAACCTGAATATCCAATAGCACATGGTCAGTACAAGATTGTGTGCTGAAGGGCCTGTAATAAGCTGTAGATTTCCATGTTCTATGTTCTGTTCCTGGGACAATGAAGCAGATTGTGTCCTCACAAAGAACTGGACAAAAAAGACTTGAACTGATGTGGCATGTGCCCACCCCCAAACAAGTGATAGAATTCTAAAGTGGTCTATATCAATTTCCTCACGAAATTCAACAGTAGTTCTTTTGCTGAATCTCTTACTATAAATTTCCTGTGGAAAATCAGCTTTAGAGTCAAAACCTATGCCTATATAGTCAGCACAATCTCAACCAACAAAAGTCCTGCCTTGGTCTCCATAGAATTGGAAATTTGGTTCAACTTTTCCAAGCACCAAAAGCCACATTGATTGGTTTCAGTCTATTCAGACTCCTGCTGACACGTAGTGGCTCCTTCCAAATGACTACTTCCCAAAAAGCCTTGCACTTTAGTGAGGCTTTGACAACTTATGATCAGAGAGCCAACAGTCCACACTTCATTTCGAGCCAATTAGTTGGTCAACAGAATGAATTTTACATATTGAGTTCACAGTCAGATATTAAAATTGGGAAATACATGGAGATGGCAACAGAAACTAGGGGTTGGAGTTACAAAGTTGCAAGCAATCTGAGGTGACAGAACTCAGGGACCAAAGCCAGGGGACAGATGCTTGAAACTTCAAAAATTGAGGTGGGAGCTTGAGACAAAGAGAAGGGAGCAGTGTAAGCAGTGGGAGCTGAGCACAGGTTCCAGGTATAAGCTGAAGGAAGGAGAACTAAGAGTGGAAGACTTCAGCAGGGGAAGTGTGACAAGTGACAAGTGACAGGCCATTTGCCGCCATAGCAGAGAATCCTACAACTTTTAAGAGAAGGTGACTTCTACCATTCCTTTCCATGAACTGACCAAACAGGCATGAGGAACTTTTGTGGGGTTTGTTGTATTAAACTTAAAAGGTGCAAACCAGATAGTATCAAACCTTTTGCTAGGTTCTTGCATCTGCAATCATGTGCTGCATTTCTAGTTATGTTAATACATATTCAACTGTAGTGATATATTAATAAAGATTTATATTCTGTAATATTTTCTCCATTAACCATTGAGTGAATAAAACAACTGTCAATGAAAATTTACAGTAAAGATTAAATATTTTCACAATGTAACCTTCCCGATGTGATTATTCTGAAGATTTGCATTATAACCTGAGGCACCCAATCTACTTTAAACAAGGTTGTTAGTGAAGCTCGAGTAGAGTTTTTATTTATGTGAACAAGGTAAAATTACTGTACAGCATCTCATGGCAAGACCCTGCTTCATAACAGGTTCCTGCAGTGTCCAGCTGACAAGCAAATGTGACAAAAACATCCTGCCCCGGGATTAGCTACATCACGCAATACATTTTTAAGTGTTAACCATCTCACTTTAAAATTTTACAAAAGTAATCATCATAAACACAAATGAGCAGAACCTCAAGTGAAACAACCATATAATTACTATAGCTACAAGACCAGAGGACAAGAATGCTGCAGGAAATAACTCCCACAAATGTTTCTTGCACTTTTTGGAGTAGGATGAGATCTTAAAGTTTATTTGACTAGTTGTACAAACAAAGTAATACTTAGTAGAACATCATGGCAAGAGACTCCATTACTGAAGCAAGTAATCACCCAGGACAAAGGAACCATGCTGAACCTTTTCACCTCTCCTCTATGGCTTTAATTTGTATCATCACAAAATGAATTAGTTTAAATTTACTAAGACCCTTTGACTGCACTTGGAAAATAACACAAATCCCATTATCCTTATATAGAAGTATATTGTTATGTTCCAATGACAGAGATCAAGGAACTCTCAATCTCAAAAATGGTTCGAAAGGACTATAAAGCATCATTTCCATTTGGGATAACTATGAATTATTAGCTTTAACAATACCACTGACATGCATTAGTTAACAAAGCAAAAAAAACGAAGCCCTGATACAGGGTCTTCCAAAAACACCAACCATCCCTTGCCTCCACAGATGATGTATCATCCACTGAGTTCTTCTGGCAGTTTGTATTTTATTCTATACTGTGACATCTGCATTCTTGTGTCTCTGAAAGAAATACAGAAGTGCCCATTGCACCAGCTCTTGCGATTACTGTTTGCCTTGTTGTCTGCTTCGTCATTGTTGCTGATTATGAAAACCAAATCAAATTAACATTTCAAACTATCATGGCAGGAAGTTCCAAACATCAATTAATCAGCTTGTACATACGGTCATTATATGTCTTCTACATGCCCTTACTGGCCTGGCATGTAGAAGACACAGTGTTTCTCCAGAGCAGGGCTGGTGACATGCTACAGATGGCCGTAGAATGTCAACCTCAAAATAAGGTCTATGCCCAGATGGCCCAGCTTCAAACTACACCTATCTTGCCAAGTATGGTGGCAGTATGCACTTGCTGAAAAGCAACAGGAAGGGCACTGGTGATTACAAGTGTAATCACATATGCTATTATTCTGAGGCTGGACTCTCACTCACGCAACACGAAGTTGCTTCCTCAGGGCAGCTGCTCAGCAATCCAAATGAACAGTTTGAGAACCAATTGCTACGCTGCTTTGAAAGCCACAAAGCTCCTTTCAAAACAGGTATTCAGACTCATAATGGGATTAACCTATGTTTGGCATTTATAGAAGACTTCACGTGGTTTCAACTTGCCTGCAATGGAAACTGTAACACTAAAGGTTGTAGAAGTGCTGGTGTTATTGCATCTAAATGGAGTTGAGGATTAATTCCATATTGGAAAGGACAGGCTGCAATCAATTCAAAATCCATGGACAAGCTTAGAAATATGTTCTTCATAATCCCTGGAATTTCAGACAAGGCGACTATGCACCAAAATTTCTCTGTACGGCTGAGTTCTCTGAGGCCTGAACTCGAGTGTGACCCACTCCTTCACAGAGCTAGAGTCAAGGATATCTTTTTCCCTAATATAGTCATGCCATACTTATCTTTTGACTCCACCATAGAGGTCATCTCTAGCTTATTCCCTACTGAGACACAATGCCAATGGCAACTTATGAAATGTCAACTGCAATTGTCATACTGTTGGATGGCACTCTTCTTCACTGTACTTTGCTGAGCTGATATGATTACAGCAAGTAGATTTTCCTGACTAATTCAGAGACGATAGGTACAAGGCTGAGAAGTGTAAAGTGATACACCTCAGCAAATAGAGTAAGACACAGTCATGCAGGAATAGAGGACTGGGAGCAAACGTTCAAAGGTTTTTGGAAATTAAAGGCGCATTGAGAGAGAGTGATTAATTAAGTATTTGGAACGGATTTTCAAAAAGAGAGAAACAGAATATAAAAACAGAAAGTTATTGTTAAACTGTCAGGCACTGATAGGTCACAACTGGAGTACTGACTCTAAAAGAATATGAAGAAGATCTTGAGAGGGGTGCAGGAAAATTTAATAAAATAGTTCCAGGAATGAAGGATTCAAATGTAATATTAACGTATAGCTGCATTTTATCTCCTTGGTACAAGCAAGGCCGAGAGGCAATTCAAGTTTACAAGATCAATTTGTTTAAAAAAGATGACAGGGAAGTTGTTCCCATTAAGCAATGTGTCAAGGTTCAGGAGGCACAGATCTGAACTTTTGGGCCAGAATTACATGGAAGTTGTGGGGAAGAAAAACCATATTAATTCTGGTTAAAATCCAGAAATCATTGCTTATAGGGTAATTGAAATAGAACTAATCAGTGACTCAAAAACGGCTGGACACCTGAAGGCTAGTGGGTTTTTAAGAATTGGATTGAATGACACTTTATGATATAACAAAAGAGAAGGATGACTGTCTTTTACATCACGGCCATATATGACTAAATGTGGCATGAGAAGCCTTGGTAAAATGAAGATAATGGGCCTCAGGGCAATATCCTGGGGCCAATTATTTTCAGCTGATTGACCTTCCTTCCATTATAAAATCAGGCTTAGATACATCTTTGATGTTGGCACACGTTTCACTTTTGATTGCGACGAATAAACCAATCCATGCTTTAACATAATAGGGTGAAGGCAGCATTCAGACATGGGGTGATAAGTAGCAAATAGTATCCTTTCCACCAAAAAAAAAATCCAGGCCATGACAATATATAATACATTAACGCTTGAGAAAGGAAATAAGTGTACTGCAGCCAGGCATCCTGATGAAACAAGGGGGTAAATACAGAAGCTGTGAGGCAGATACAAACAATTTACATAATGAAAGGTTAATTCAGTGGAGAAGAGGCTGGCAAACAGAGGATAATGTGGGAAAATGTGAAGTTGCTCAATTTGGAGGAAAGAATAAAAAAAAGAGTATTACTTAAATGAGAAAGATTGTAGAGAGTTGTAACACAAAGGAATTTGTAACTCAAAGTTAGAGTACAGGTCCAGCAGGTAATAGATAAGACAGCAGGTACGTGATATAATTACTTCAAGTGTGCTGGAATATAAAAGTAGTGAAGTCTTATCACAATTGCATAGGGCACTAGTCATTCAATGTCTGGAATATTGTGAACAATTTTAGCCCTCTCATTTGAGGAGAAGCATATTGTCATTTAGAAAGGTTCACTGGGAAAATCAGAATTATGGAGATGCTATCTTATGAGGAAAGACTTAATAGGTTCGGTCTGTACTCATTGGAGTTAGAAGAATGGGGCCTTGACAGGCTAAATGCTAAGAGGAAGTTTTCTCCTCATGGGAGAGTCAAAGATCAAAGACCATAATCCCTTCAGACTGAAATGTGGAGGAAGTTTTTCACAGAATTCTGAACATTCTGAATTCCTTGCCAGAAAGTTAAGTTTTAATCTGTTAGGGAATCATTGGTTCTGGACATTAGGCTGGAAAATAGAATTGAAGAAAATTAGATTAGTGCTGACCTTATTTAATAGAAACATAAATAGAAATATAGAAAACCTACAGCACAATACAGGCCCTTCGGCCCACAAAGCTGTGCCGAACATGTCCTTACCTTAGAAATTACCTAGGTTTACCCATAGCCCTCTATTTTTCTGAGCTCCATATACCTGTCAAGGAGTCTCTTAAAAGACCCTATTGTATCTGCCTCCACCACCATAGCCAGCAGCTCATTCCATGCACTCACTACTCTCTGCATAAAAAACTTACTCCTGACATCTCCACTGTACCTACTTCCAGGCACCTTAAAACTGTGCCCTCTCATGTTAGCCATTTCGGCCCAGGGAAAAAGCCTCTGATTATCCACACAATCAATACCTCTCATCATCTTATACACCTGTATCAGGTCACCTCTCATCCTCCGTCGCTCCAAGCAAAAAGGCTGAGTTCACTCAACCTATTCTCATAAGGCATGCTCCCCAATCCAGACAACATCCTTGTAAATCTCCTCTGCACCCTTCCTATAGTCTCCACATCCTTCCTGTAGTGAGGTGACCAGAACTGAGCACAGTACTCCAAGTGGGGTCTGACCAGGGTCCTATATAGCTGCAACACTACCTCTCGGCTCCTAAACTCAATCCCACGATTGATGAAGGCCAATGCACCGTATACCTTCTTAACCACAGAGTCAACCTGCGCAACAGCTTTGAGTGTCCTATGGACTCGGACCCCAAGATTCCTCTGATCCTCCACACTGCCAAGTGTCTTACTATTATACTATATTTTATATACTATATATTATTTATACTTTTTTTTTTATTAAGTGCAATCGTGAACAATAGCCAGATCAGAAATGCTGATCAAGTCAACTAGTTCCCAAACAGAACTCTGATAGGCCAATCAGATGGTTCACTGCTGCTCAGCAATAGAACATAAAACAGGCACAAGGGTCGCTAGCCCCTGTACCCCAGAAACACACCTGAGCGGTGCGGCGGAGGTATGTGCTATGCATGACCTGATCTGAAAGCATCATGTTGACTCATAACAGATCATGCTCACGGTGGAACAGCTTAGTCAAGGATGGGGTGATCAGCACAGATGGACAAGTTATACCTCCACTATCCCTTCTGCCATCATATTTGACCTACCAAAATGAACCACCTCACGCTTATCTGGGATGAACTCCATCTGCCACTTCTCAGCCTAGTTTTGCATCCTATCAATGTCCCGCTGTAACCTCTGACAGCCCTCCACGCTATCCACAACACCCCCAACCTTTGTGTCATCAGCAAATTTACTAACCCATCCTTCCACTTCCTCATTCTGGTCATTAATAAAAATCATGAAGAGTAGGGGTCCCAGAACAGATCCCTGAGGCACACCACTGGTGATCGACCTCCATGCAGAATATGACCTGTCTACAACCACTCTTTGCCTTCTGTGGGCAGGCCATCTCTGGATCCACAAAGCAATGTGCCCTTGGATTCCATGCCTTCTTACTTTCTCAATTAGCCTTGCATGGGGTACCTTGTCAAATGCCTTGTTGAAATCTATATACACTACATCTACTGCTCTACCTTCATCAATGTGTTTAGTCACATCCTCAAAAAATGCAATCAGGCTTGTAGGACACGACCTGCCTTTGACAAAGCCACACTGACTATTCCTAATCATATTATGCCTCTCCAAATGTTCTTAAATCCTGCCTCTCAGGATCTTCTCCATTAACTTACCAACCACTGAAGTAAGACTCACTGGTCTATATTTTCCTGGGCTATCTCTACTCCCTTTCTTGAATAAGGGAACAACATCCGCAAACCTCCAATCCTTTGGAACCTCTCTCGTCCCCATTGATGATGCAAAGATCATCACCAGAGTCTCAGCAATCTCCTCCCTTGCCTCTCACAGTAGCCTGGGGTACATCTCGTCTGGTCTCGGTGACTTATCCAGCTTGATGCTTTTCAAAAGCCTCAGCACATCCTCTTTCTTAATATCTACATGCTCAAGCTTTTCAGTCCGCTGTAAGTCATCCCTACAATCGCCAAGATCCTTTTCCGTAGTGAATACTGAAGCAAAGTACTCATTAAGTACCTCTGCTATCTCCTCCGGTTTCATACACACTTTTCCACTGTCACACTTGATTAGTCCTATTCTCTCATGTCTTATCCTCTTGCTCTTCACGTACCTGTAGAATGCCTTGGGGTTTTTCTTAATTCTGTCCGCCAAGGCCTTCTCATGGCCCCTTCTGGCTCTCCTAATATCTGTCATGAATGAGGGAGGTGGGGGAGTTTGAATGACGAACTCCTATGCTTACAGTTTTATCTCCAGCTCAAGAAAGTCTGATCAGCCCCTCTCAAAGTTATATGCTATTACCATCACAATGCTTTCCACCTTTTATTAAAACATAGGCAGCAGCCACCTAGTACAGTGGTCACAAGAGCGGGCATCTGTGGCAAGGGCCCACATCCTGACACCCCTAGCATTTACGTTAAGTACAAAGCACATCAGAAGCATACTAGAATGCTCACCATTATGCAGTGTCAACACACAAGACCATAAGGCATAGAAAAAGAACTAGGTCATTCAGTCCATCTTTCGGCATGCATGAACAGCGATTTCAGCTTCCTTATGGGTTTGTGGATGATATTAATCCATTATTTCTTCAGAATTCTGGGAATCCTTCCAGAAATCATGGAAATATAGGGAAGACATGTGGGAGCAATGGGTTCTTCCTCATTGTTAGGTTTCCTGGTTTTTCTATCGGCCCTTTTAAGGGCCTGATTGATTTCCTTCATCTTGCAGCCATTCTGTAGGATTTGTGCATAATCAGAGATGACTTTGGACTCAGGACGGCTGGTGTTTACAGGATTACCTGTGTATGCAGAGCGGTGCATATATCAGCCAGATGGGATGCACAGTGGAAACCAGTATCAAGGAGCACAGGAGGTATATCCTTTTGGGTTACTTGGAGAAATTGGTGGCAGCAGAACTTTGCATTCGGAATGGCCATAGGATTGATTTTGATGGCACAAAGCTACTGTGCCGCACAAATGTGTTTTGGACTGCCTGGTGAAAAGTCACTGAAATAAAACTAGAGGAAATAGATTTTAACAAAGACAAATGTCTCACTCCAAGTAAGAACTGGAAATTGATTATAAACAAGGTGGGAAAGCGGAAACCTGATTGGAGAGGACTAACCAATCAGGAGGACAGACGACTGGCATATATATATATTACCCCTGAAGAAGATGGCAGAATTTGTCATCAAAACATTGGTTAAAATCAATACCTGTACCCAGCTGGAAGCCAGAGAAGAGTTTATTCACCATATACCCCAGGAAAGCACTACTTCCTTTTGTTTTACTGAGGAAATGTTCATGGGTTCATTGCCTGAAATGCTCTTTTTTAGATAGCCATTGTTGCTGGGCTGCTGGAATTTTTTAAAAAATGTTTCAGACTGTGAAAAAAATTTCTTGCTCAGAGCAATGGTAGTTCTGCACAGCTGTAAAAAAGTAGAGGGAGTGTTGCAGGCAGTGTCACAAGCCCTCCCCATCATTGAGTCCATTTACATGCGAGTGCTGTCACAAGAAAACAACACTCATCATCAAAGACCTGCATCAACCAGACCATTTTCTTGTCTTGCAGCAGTTTTATCATCCAGCAGTTTGGACACAAGCCTTGGGTCCCACATCACTAGGTTTAGGAACAATTATAAACTTACAACTATCAAGATCCTAAACAGGCAGGGATAACTTCCTTCATGGGACTCATGTATAGTTTGCAACACTTAATCAATGCACTAAGTTTACCATTGATCCACTTAGAGGTTAAATAGACAGATATCTAACTTGTTTAAGATATGCAAAATCAAAATATTTCAGATGCTTCAAATTTTAAATAAAAATAGAAAGTGCTTGAAAAATTCAACAGATGAGTATTATCTACGGAGATAAAAACCTGAAATCTCAATTCCATTTCCCTCTCTACTGAAAATGACCACCCTATTGAGTATTCCCTGCACTGTTTTTATCTTAAGAGGTAACTAAATTTTTCCTACCTGAAGAATATCCTCTTCAGGGATCAATATCTTCTTCGGGGAAAAAAGCCAAAGAATTAAATTGTAAAAGAAAATCTTAAATCACTCTGTCTGCCATTTCCCTCAAATTACGTCCAAATTTGAAAACAAGCTTCAAAAGTTAAAAATGTATTTCAAAACAATACTAAATTTATCAGAATACTCAATGTTGTGCATTTTAGCATTTCTATTAATTTTAATTGAATTTGTACTGATATTAGTCCTCAAACAGTGTAAAGTGGATAATCTTTGTTATCTTTTTCATTTATCCCTCTATCCTTTAACTTGCTATCTAAATAGCTATTAAAACTTGGCACTTGATAATAACCCAATGTAAAACATTTCTCTGTTGCATGCCTATCATTTCTTATTATGAAGATATTAAATTAGCTGTCCTATGATTACCAAAGTTAATCTGTCTCCCTTGTCATAAAGATGGGAGCAAAAGTTCTGTTCCTCAACCCCCTTGCTTAAACCTGCTCTCAACAGAATGATGAAACAGAAATATCTTTTCCAGTTCCTTTAATTTTCTTGACTACGTACTTCTAGATTCAAAATCTTTATCAATAAATAACCCATAGTTCTGTTGTGCCATTAACACAGCAGAACATCACAGACATTCAACATTAGAAAAAATAATTTGATGCTAAAATAGGAAGGTATAAAACAAATGTCTGTTTATATGATTTATGATTCTCTCTCTAGGACTAATGGAATGTTGTTCTTTATTGCAAGGGATATATAGTACAAATGTCAGGAGGCTTTGATGCAACTTGACTGAATATTGGTAACTATTACCTGAAATAGAGTGCATTGTTTTGGTCTCCATTTCTGAGAAAGGATGTATTTGCATAGCAGACAGTAAGTAGACTGGGTTGATTCTTGGGATGATTAGGTTAGATATTTATGCTACAGAGCTTTGAAAAATGAGAGCTAACCTTGCTGAATCACTGTCATACTGGCAGCAAAGAGAGTAATTCCCCTCGTGGCAGTTAGAACCAGGCAGCTCAGTTTCGAAACAAAGGATCAACTAAGACAAAGGTTCAGGTGGATTTGTTCTTCAAGAATCACTTATTTATGCCTGAGAACTGAGGAAGGAGTCATAAGAATTTAAGAAGTAAGTCAGATACAAGCTATATGGTCCCTTCAGCTGGCCTCTATCATTACTTAAGATCATGGGTATTCTCCAAAAACTGCTACTTTCCAGTTTTATCACCATAACCTTCAATTGCCATCACATCCAGAAATCTATCAAACCTCTGAACACAATGACTGAAGTACAGAGAGAATTCCAAGACTAATCACTTTCATTTCAGTCCTAGATGTCCTATCCCTTAATGTCAAATTCTGCTTCCTGATTGTCAGTCAGGAGAAACATCCTCCCTTCATATTAACTATCAAGTCCTTTAATAATTTAATAAGCTTCAATGAGATCTCTTTTTTCAGCTCAATCCTTCCACAAACAGCAAATCCGTCATCCCAGTAATCTTTGGCACAGAGGCTGGTAGGTGATAGGTTGAAATAGGCAGGTAAAAAAATAGTTATGCTCAAAGTGGGCAATCTCTGTTTTTCTATATATCTACATTATATTGCATCTGTCAAGTTCTTACCCATTTCTAGACACATTACATCCACTGGTTCTTCTTGACAACTACTCTTTACATTTTCAGAATTTCAATAAATTGTTCAAATGTGATACCTCCCCTTCATAAAATAATATTGAATTTGCCCTACTTGATAGCTTAGAGCTGCAATGATTTGCTCGTTGTCACTTCCCTGGTATTTATACTTATTCAAAGTTTCTCCCTCTCCAAATGTCCTTTTCTCTTTTCAATATTTTTATTAGTCTCTACATAGAAGAATACGGAGTACAAGAGAGTATATATAAATGTTAAAAAAAAACAACGACCAATTACATTATACCTATTCATAATAATAATCTCATTATCCAGTATTCATGTAGGTCAGTCAAAGTTATATTGAAATATACTAATTTATTACAAAAACAGAGCCCAACTCCTACCAAGACCGAAGCTGTTTATTAAGGAGAAAAAAAAAGGTAAAATACCTTCTCATATAATAAAAATTAATAATAGCCAACATCTAATTTAAACAACGGATTGAGGATTTTGAAAGTTTTGAAAATAATTCAGAAAGGGTCCCAACCAAATGTCCTTTTCTGAAGTACTGAAATTCTTCTTACCCTTTACAGGAAGGCCAATGCAAAATAGCTGTTTAATTCATTTGCTATCTCCTTGCTTCCCTTTAGTAATTCCCCAGACACACTTTCCATTAGAGTGGGCTTAACAGGATAAATGCCAACAAATTTTCTCCCTTTGTAGTGGTGGAGGGGATGAGGAATGGAGAATTGAGAGCATGTATTATAACAAGCAATAACCTTTGGAGGTAAGGAGGAATTTCTCTTTGGGACTAAGAATCTTTGTTATTCTCAGAGTCACATAGCATGGAAATAGGCATTTCCACCAACTAAACCCACATCACCTAAGCAGAGCCCACTTACACTAATTCCATTCTCTACAAGTTTTCACCAATCACTCATACACTAGGACAAATTTACAGTGGTCAACTGATCTACAACCTCACACACATTAAGGATGCATGAGGAAAGTGGATCACTTTCCAAGGAACCCCAAATGGTTGCGTTAAGAACTTCACACAGATGGTAGTGGATGTTGAGACTGAACCTGCATCACTTTCTTTTTCAATCTTTTTATTAAGTTTCAGATTAATATACATAACAATATTAATGATACAAAGAGATCGGTATAACACTGATAATGGTTAACATATACAAGCGTAATTCGAGTAAAATATATAATTCAAGCCTCCCTTTATAAAATTCTTTTTTCATGAACCTGCATCACTAAAGCTGCGAAGTAGCAGGTCCAAAAGCTCCATCACTGCCTGCTCCAGCTGAATATACGACTGGCCGGAAAATAATTTTATAAGATAAGGGAGTCGAACATTACAACTAACAGTCAAGAAGTGAAAAGGACAATCTGGTCAGCCATGATCTTATTGAATTACAGATTAGACTCAATATGTTGTATGGTTTTTTACTGCTCCTGCTATCTAGGCTTGCATGATTATGGTAAAGAAAACAGATATTAAAAGGCCAATAAAATACTGCCTTTATATTTGGGGGAATGGGGAACAAGGTGATTGAAGTTATGCTTGGGTAGTCTACACCAAAGTACCGAGAACAGTTCTGCATCAAATTTAAAAAAAATTTTTTTACAGGAAGTTTGGCATATGTATATCAGAATAACACTTGGACATTAGGGGTAAAATGTGAGAGCAGATTTCAGAAACAAGGTTGCATTATTTCAAATTTAGAATGTTGAGAGGAGTAGGTGTTTGAAGTTTTCAGAATATTCAAAGGAACTAACTGAGTAGAAAGACACTATTTCCACTGGCCAGAGTCAGAGAATTGTCTATAGAGCCAAGCTTTCAAGAGATTAGGGAGGATAAAGGAAATCAAATAAAGTTTGCCAAATGTGCAATGTTTTTATGTTTATTATTCAACAGTGTACTGCAAGAGACTGAAGGCTCTGAAGTCCTAATTTGGGCCTGCAGCTCCTATTCAAATTGGACCTAAAAATGAATGCTACCCTTATTCCCAGCTTTTACCATGATATACCCACATGAGCAATTGAATATGTTTCCAAACAAATGACAAATTGAGTTTTTATTACACAATCACATTCACATTCTATGGATAAAAAAAAGTAGGGCAGACTACGATAAGCTAGAAAACGACTATATTACATTTGAAGAATTTACGGTCCATTTTATATGCTTTAATTATTTCAAATTAGAGTGCTGAAATAAGAATACATTTTTTTTTAAAATTGATGGTTACAGGTCCAGCCACAATTATCATTAAAACCAACATTTAGAATAACCTTTGACAAGTAAAATAAATGTTCTGAATAATTTACAAAAAGCAAACATTTGCTGTTAATGCTTCCTAATTATAACAAAAGGTTGTACAGGGAGATGGTAATTTATGCTCTTGGGTATAAGTTGTCATATCTACTACAGGAAATTTCAATTTATGCATGCAGCTAGAAAGCTGAGCATAAATTTACTAAAGTAAACCACAAGGTTTAAAGATTTCTTTTGTTTCCATACAGAAAATGTGTAGACATTTAAAGATCAATGTTATTTGTCATATGTACATGGAAATATACAGTGAAATACATTATTTGCTTCAGCAAGCGTTGTGCTGGGAGGCCCAAAGGTGTCACCATGAATCCGGTGTACAACTCATTAACCTTAACTGTCCAGCTTTGGTATGTGGGAGGAAACTGGAGAATCCAAAGGAGAAAGTACAAACTCCTTAGAGGCTGCTCAGGAACTGAACCTTGATCGATAAAAGTAGGCACAGTAAAGCAATGCATTATATCACTTACAAATCACCGAAATTAAATCACCAAAAGTCGATGGCTTATCTATGTGGAAAATCAGCACCATTAAATATATTATATTTATGGTAAACATCTAATCTTATGATAATGATGAAGAGTAGATTTGAGTTTTGATGAGTCACGAAAAACAGCTTCATCTTTAGCCAAATAACAATTATCACTGTGCCTCAGAATAAATTCACTGGTTATAGATCCTAACATTCTTCATTGATATCTAGCCTATCAAGACAGGCTAGATAGTCTTGTTTTATATTCCTCAGAGTTTAGAAGAAAGAGGAGGGACTTAAACACACAAGATCCAAAGGGAGCTTGACAAGGTAAATGTTGAAATGTTTTCACAAATGGGCAAACTACAAAAAAAAGAGGACACAGCTACAAAGTAAGGGACTGAGTCAAACCCATACTTTTTGGATACAATGGGGAAAAAAGTTCAAAAGGAAAACCTTTTAGATTGCAAAGCAGTGTAATGAATAAAATGAAAGCAAGGTGAAACCGTTAGACAACAAACTGGAGATTGCAGTAGAGGGACAATTGTGTTTTGATTCACCCCATTACCATACATAAAAGCACAAGATTTGTAAATGATAAGGCAAGATCTGCAGAGAGGAAAACAGAATTAACATTTCAGGTTGATGTCATTAGGACTGAGACAAATTAGAAATAAAGTTTTCTAAATTTCAATGGAGATGGCTGGAAAGAACAATAGGAACATTGGCTTGAGAGAAGTCCGGCTCACTTAATGAAATCATGCCTAGTACAAATGGGGGTGTGAGTAGCTATCTGAGACAGACTATCTCTGATCTAGAGTTGTCCTATCAGAGTTCTTCAAGACAGAATGCTATATTCAAAATTCTTCAAATGCTTTTGCATGACCCTCTCTTCATTACAGATCAATGCACAATACTTAAATACATTAATACCTCAGATAATAGAAGCAATCAATGATCATGTGCAGCAAGAGCCGATAATATTTTGCTCCGGGCTTATAAATGGCAAATAAACTCACACTATCCAAGTGCCAGGCAATTACCATTTCCAATATTGAAAGAATAACCTTATAACTCAGATTCAAAAGCATAGACATTTCACTGGATTTCAGCATTGGATATAAACTTATTTTGATCAGCTAAGAGATTTATCTACTCTAATTTGCCTCAACATATCAAACATCTTCTCTTGTATAATCCAGATATGGTCCATAAACTCATTACAATTTTCCCTCAGTTCTATAGTCCATCTTCCAAGAAAAACATTTGCAAAAACTTCATTTAAGATGCCCCCCATCTTTATTGGCTCCATGCATAGATGATCATACTGATCTTCAAGTGGACCAATTTTGCTCTTGAAGTATGTGTAGAAGCCCTTGGAATTCTCCATCACCCTGCCTGCCAGAACAACCTCATGCCTTCTATTAGTCCTTCTGATTTCCCTCTTAGGTATTCTCTTGCATTTCTTAAACTCCTTAAGTAGCTCATTTATTCCTTGCTGTCTATACCTACTATGCACCTCCTTCTTCTACTTAACTAGGGCCTCAATATCCCTCAAAAAAATGTTTGCCGAACCTGTTAGCCGTGTGTTTTATTCTAACATGAACACACAAAGTTTGTACTCTCAATATTACACTTTTGAAGGCTTCCCACTTACCAAGCATCCATTTGTCAGAAAACAACCTGTCGCAATTACAAACTTGCCAGATCCTTTCTGATGCCATCAAAATTGGCCTTTTCCAATTTAGAATCTTATCTCAACCCAAGGACCAGTCCTATCCTTCTCCATAATTATTTTGGAACGAAAAGAAATATTTCCTTACACACACTTCTGTCACTTGTTGTCTTGTTCCCTAGTAGGAAAATTTTCTTGCAATTGGTAGCTATATTTCTACAAAATTGCACCTTTAAATCCCACTGACTATGTGGAGGTCTATAATATAATCCCATTAGTGTGGTCATCCCTTTCTTATTCCTCAGTTCCACACATATAGACTGAGTACACAGCCGTGACACTTACCCTGATGAATAATGCTACCCTTCCCCTTTAATATCACTCTGTATATCATGTCTAAAGCAACAGAACCCTGAAATATTGAGCTGCTCTTCAGCAACAAAACCTCATTTAATGGCTACAATATCTGATATTTGACAGAGGTATACAAAAATCATGGTTGGTATACTGTAGATAGGGTAAATGAAAGCAGGCTTTTTCCACTGAGATTAGGTGAGACTAGAACTAGAGGCCATGAGTTAAAGGTGAAAAGTGAACTGCTTAAGGGGAACATGAGGGGGAACTTGAATTGCCCAGAGGCTGGTGAGAATGTGGAATGAGCTGCCAGCAGAAATGATTGTTGTGGATTCAATTTCAACATTTAAGAGAAATTTAGGTACGTGGATAGGAGGGGTATGGAGGGCTGTGGCCCAGGTGCAGGTCAATTGGACTAAGCAGATTAAAAGTTTGGCATGAACTAGATAGGCCGAAGGGGCTGTTTCTGTACTGGAGGGTTCTATAACTCTTTGACTTCTTATCATAATAGGATGGTGCACAAACTTAACTGTAGTTAGTAGTCAGTGTTGTGGGGAAATTGAGCCTCTTACAATTAAACACTGGTCACGTTACCTGCTCAGGGAGTTTACTGTTTTGTTCATCACCACTGCCGATACCACCCCGCCACCCCGCAGCACGAATGGCAAGGATGAATCGGGGGAACTTCACACTATCATCAGCTCTCTACAAAAGAAGCATCCAGATGATCCCTTCATAATTACAGGAGACTTCATATTAACCTACAGGACATTTTACCCAAATTTCACCAACATGTCACCATGGCCATTAGGGGAACAAACAGTCTGGACCATGTTTATACAAACAGACGCGTTTATACAAAGCCAGAATACACCCTCATATTGGCCTCTCTGACCACATCTTCATAACGTTAATCCCAGCATACCAATTGCTGTTGAAAATTGAGGAACAGTCAATTGTATAGACCATCACTGTATGAGGTAACATCTAAGCTTCAGTACTGTTCTGAACAGACCAACTGGCAGATGTTCAAGGTGGCCATCTCAAATGGAGCAAACACAGACCCCAAGGAATATGTCTCATTTATTGTTGGTATTGGAAAACATTTTAACTGTTTTCTAAGTGTTTATTTTAAGTGTGCTTTTATTGCGTATCAGGTGTTTATTCAGATGTTGACCATGCCTTTACTATGTATTAAGTGTCTGTTACTGAGTGCGTGGGATTACTGTGATATTTGGGATGTAACCATTGAATGAAACCTGTGTACATTTAACCCCTTGAGAAAAACGAATGTAGCCAAGTAAGAGAGTTAAGAGTAATTGATTTATTAGTTAGAGTAAAAAACTTAGAGGTATGCTAACCCAGAAGGGCTATAAAGAATGCTATGTGAAAACGACAAATGGGCAGTCAGTGACAGACCTACACAGCCTAGTCCACTGTCTGTCTCAGCTTTACTTTGCAAATTAAAGTTTAAACATTTCTTGAAGAATCTTTGGCGCTTCCTTGTCATTTGTGAAACCACGACATTGGCTACATCAGTAAGTATATAGATGATGCTGGAACCTCAAGATCTGTCATCTCAAGCCTCAATCAGAAAACTTGGGCTGAATGCAGAAGTGTCCTCCTACTAAAACTTGGGATGCTGCCTTCAAATTCGGTGACAGTAAAGTTCTGATCAGCCAGTAAACTTCATCTTAGGCATCAAGAAGGCAAAATATTCAGGAACAAGTGTCTGATAACAATCCCCACAGTATATGGCTAAGCATCAAGGTCATTACTGACTATGCAGGGGAAATGGGTGTTGACTGTATCAGTATTGCCTCCCTCCCTAATGCTCTAAACAATTCTTATGCATGCTTCGAGGCACGCAGTCCCATACAAGCTATGAAAGTACCCCCCCCACCCCCAAGGTGACCACCAATTATTTGAATCAGAATCAGGTTTAATATCACTAGCATATGTCACAAAATTTATTGTCTTTGTGGCAGCAGTACAATACAATACATAGTAATAGAAAAATATATGAAAAAAATATATATACACACACACATACACAGACATATATAATATATGCACATATATATTTATATTAAATATTAAATAAGTAGTGCAAAAATAGAAATTAAAAAATAATGAGGTGGTGTTGATGGCAGAGCGGAAGAAGCTGATTGTTGACTGTGTGCCTTCCGGCTTCTGTACCTCCTTCCTCATGGGAGCAATGAGAACAAAGCATAACCTGGGTGATGGGGGTCCTTAATAATCCATGCTGCTTTTTTGAGGCATCGATCCTTTAGGATGTCCTGGATACTAAAGAGGCTAATGCCCATACTGGAGCTGACCAAGTCTGTCTGTGACAGCAGCAGACGTGAAAAGGACACTGCATAGAGCAGCGGTCCCCGAGCAGCGGTCCCCAACCACGGGGCTGCAAAGCATGTGCTACCGGGCCACGAGGAAACTATATGAGTCAGCTGCACCTTTCCTCATTCCCTGTCACGCACTGTTGAACTTGAACATAGGGTTGCCACCTGTCCCGTATTAGCCAAGACATCCCATATATTGGGCTAAATTGGTTTGTCCCAAACGGGACCGCCCTTGTCCCGTATTTCCCCCGTTAAGGTAGAGCATTCCTATGAAACTGTTCGTAAGCCGAAATGGCGTAAAGCGAAGAAGCAATTACCATTAATTTATGAGAGTTCTCAGACCCAAAAAAAACTACCAAATCGTACCAAATAACACATAAAACCTAAAATAACACTAACATATAGTAAAAGCAGGAATGATATAATAAATACACAGCTTATATAAAGTAGAAATAATGTATGTACAGTATAGTTGGGAAGATTAAGTCAAAACCAATTTGTGGAAAAAAAATTGGCACGTACGCGCATGCGCACGTCACTCATGCACACACAGGTGCTCGCGCAAGGCTTCATGGTCATGGTAGTCTTTCACAAGTGTCCCGTATTTGACTGTTACTTTTGTCCGTAATTTGGGAGTGAGAAAGTTGGCAACCCTAACTGTAAAAGACATGTTGAGGTGAGTTTATGAGTTTAACCCTACTTGAACATACCCCCCCCCAACCCCCCCCCCACTGGTCGGCCGGTCCGCAAGAATATTGTCAATGTTAAACTGGTCTGCGGTGCAAAAAAGATTGGGGACCCTTGGCATACAGTCAATCTCCCTGCAAAGTGCCTGGGTCAGACAGCATCCCAGACCAAGCACTCAGAGAGTGTGCACACCTGCTCACTGACATCAGCAGACATCTTCAATACTTGACTCATCCAGGGTGCTGTCTCCATATGCTTCAACTCAGCCACCATCACCTCTGTACCAAAGAATTCTACACCTTCAGAACTAAATGACCAAGGTCCTATGGCACTGACACTAATCATTGTGAATTGCTTTGAACATACCAGTTGGAAGGATAATTGATCATTGTAAACTGTCCTGTGATTAGGCAAGGATTAAATCGGATTGTTGGTTGGCACAGCTTGATGGGCTGGAAGGGCCTATTCTGAACTGTATCTTAATCAATCAATCAATCAATCAATAGAGACGTTCTCACAAGCTTTATCACTGCTTAGTACGGAAACAACACTGCCTAGACAAGAAGGCCCAACAACAGGTAGTCAAGACTGTCCAGTGCATCACTGGCACCAAACTAGCCACCATCAAGCACATACAGAAAGGTGCCAGTAAAGGGCCAGTAACATCATGAAGGACTACACACATCCTACTCATGGTCTGTTTGCTCCACTCACATCAGGGAGGAAGCTATGCAGTATCCATGCCAGGACCCACAAACTCAAAAACAGTTACTTTCCCCAAGCAGTAGGACAGATCAACATCTCCACCCACTGACTCTATCACTATTTTATTATTTTCCATCAGTCCCCTTATGACTACCGTCAGTTTATGGACATAAGATCTATTTATGTAAATTAACTATTGTGCTCTTTATCTTTTGTGGGTCTTTATTCTGCTGCCTCAGATCCAGAGTAACAATTATTGCTTTCTAATTATACTTGTGTACAGGAAAGGGCATTAAACAATTTTGAACTGCATGTTGATTCATGCTTTAAACTTATCTGCCTTACCCGCAATACTCCTTGCATTGTAATAAATACAACTCAGAACCATGCTCTTTTTTTTTGGTTCCTGTCTTTGTATGTAGGCTTAATAACTACTTTCCCCACAACTACTCTACTAGCCGCTATGGCACTCTGGTTCCAGATCAACTACCCCCCCACCCCCAAAAGAAGGGCGGCACTAGAAAACCTTCCTGCGAGGATACTGGTGCCCCTCCAGTTCAAGTGTAAACTGTCTCATTTGTACAGGTCCCTGGAAGAGAGCCCAATGATCCAAAAATCTGATCGTACCCAGGACACAGGTAGGTAGCAATCCTGAGATCACCATCCTGTTGGTCCTGTCATTTAACTTAATGCCCAAGTTATTGAATTTACTTTGCAGACCTCATCACCCTTCCTATCTATGTCATTAGTACCAACATGTGCCACAACCTTTGGCTACTCAGCCTTCCCATTAAGAATGCTGTAGACTTGATCCAAGATATCCCTGACCGTGGCACCTGGGAGGAAACATACCATCCAGGAATCTTGTTCTCATCCACAGAACCTCCTGTCTCTTCCCCTAATCATTGAATCTCCTATCACTACTGTTCTTCACTTCTCCGAGTCATAGAGCCTGACTCAGTGCCAGAAAGCTGACTGCTGTGGCTTTCCTCTGCTAGGTTGCCCTCACTACCAATAATATGCAGAACAATATGCTTCTTTTAAGGGGGATGGCCACAAGGGTACCCTGCACAGTCTGCCTATCCGTTTTCCCTCTCCTCATGGTCACCGAGTTACCTGTGACCTGCACCTTGGGTGTAACTACCTCCCTGTATCTCCTGTCAATCAACTCCTCTATCTCCCGAATGACATGAAGGTCATCCAGCTCCAGTTCCCTAAAGCGGTGTGTAAGAAATTGCAGCTGGATGCACTTCTGCAGGTTTAATCATCAGTGATACTAAAGGTACCCCTGTCTTCCCACATCCTGCAAGAAGACCACTCCACTGTCCTGACTGACATTTCCAGTGTTCCAAATGTGCAAAAAATAAATTTATCAGAAACTAACCATAGCCTCTGCCTCCACTCGCTGAACCCTCCTGAACCAAAGCATCTGCTCTCCACTCTAAACATGGCCCATTCCTGAACTGGCTGTTCTGATTAAACCTGACTTATTTTTATTGGCCCTTGCCAAATATCTAATTATCCAAATGATCAAGCTCTGCCAAAAGTCCTGACAGGCCCCACTTGCTTTTTAAAACTGGGGCTTACTCTCCATATGTAACTACTCGCATAATTACATTAAGGAATCTACAAAGTTATCTTCCAAAGACAGACAACATCTACCATATGCTATAGAAACAGAAATATAGAAAAGCAAAGCAGAGGTAGGCCATTCAATACTATTAAGGCTTTTCCCCTTTCTTGCCATTCTCTTTATTCCAGTCTTATATGTTCTATTGATTCTTCTGACCAGTGATCCCTCAGTCTAGACCTCCCCAGCTAAGAGACACATTATCCCTTTATGTAGCCCTCTCAGAACTTTGTACAAGACGCTACTTTTCTAACCTCTAGCATATACAGGTATTATGGACATAAATTAAGAGCTTTACTATCCTAGGATATCTATTATTTGGAAACGTATTCAACCTACCAAAAGCAATCTTCAGTATTTGTTTGTTATATTTCAACATAGTCAAATTCTTATGTACAAAGGAACGAAGCAGCTTTAAAAGAAACAAACCGTGAACAAAATGTAGTTTGTAAGGAATGCCCCTTGTGCTTATCAAAAAACAAAACATAATTAAAATACAAGAACATACTTAAGAAAATAAGAAATAGGAGCAGGAGTAGGCCATCCAGCCCATCGAGCCTGCCCCACCATTCAGTAAGATCATGCCTGATCTGTCCGTAAACTCAGCTCTATCTACCTGCCTTTTCCCCATAACCCTTAATTCCCTTACTATGTAAAAACCTAACTGTATCTTAAATATATTTAGTGAAGAAGCCTCAACTGCTTCCCTGGGCAGAGAATTCCACAGATTCACCACTCTCCAGCAAAAACAGTTTCTCCTCATCTCTGTCCTAAATCTTCTCCCCTGGATCTTGAGGCAATGTCCCCGAGTTCTAGTCTCACCTACCAATGGAAACAACTTTCCTACTTCTATCTTATCTAACCCTTTCAAAATTTTGAATGTTTCTATAAGATCCCCTCTCATTCTTCTGAATTCCAGAGAGTATAGTCCCAGGTGACTCAATATTGCCTCATAGGTTAACCCTTTCATCCCTGGAATCAACCTGGTGAATCTCCTCTGCACTGCCTCCAAAACCAGTATATCCTTCCTCAAGTATGGAGACCAGAACTGCACACAACTTAGTTTACATACATAAGAACTTTTTTTCAATAACATGCTGTATTTTAATCTATACTATTGAATACATTGAAAAGTGAAGCAGGTAAAATAGACTGATCCATCTTACATATCCAATAAATTTACAACTGTCATGAAGTATTTCAAAAGGAGATTAAGCCAACAGAATTGACGTAACATGCACTAATTTAAGGCAGAAAAATCAATTATATAATTCAGCATTTCAATGTATTCAGCATTGTAGATTATAATACAGCTGTTTTATTGAAAATAAATTTATGATGTATAAACATGAAACATTTCTCCACCATTCACTGTTATAATTATTGTACATCTGAATCCGTTTTTGAGCAGAAAATGAATATAAATCTACATTGAAAGGTTAGGAATTAAGAAGGATTGTTATGGTTTTATTAACATTAGAATTTTATTTCAGATGGAAGGAAATTAAATATTTAAATGTGAAACCTTCCAAAGGGCAGATTAAGTGGCGCTCTCAAATTTAGATTTCCTGTGCATTGCCAATTTAAAATTTATCAGATAAAAAGGAAAACAGTGATTAAAGCACGATTCAAAATTTGCAAACGTAAGTGATAACAACAAAATAATATATGTTTATGCCCAAAGAAAGCAATCAGAGGAAGGGTTTAGGGAGAGATACAGAATGGTACAGAATTTTTAAAGGTACCTCCAATCTCATGGAAAATGTTTTAAATGGGGTGGGTCTTTGGGTATACAGCCAAATGACAAGCAAACAAACTTTTTTTTATTTGGACTAGTGAACCATTCAGTCTTACACAACGCACAACCAAACTAGTGCATTAGCCAACACACTGCAAATCATATTTTTCATAGTCAGTAGCTACAGGGCAAGATTTGCAGTGGTGAGGCATGCATCAGCTCTTCAACAATTAAATGGCAAAGTGATCACCATTGTGTTTCTCCATATTTTGGCATTACTTTAAATGAAATATTCCACTCAAGTTTAGTTACAATAATTGTGAAAATACAAAATATTCAAGAAGATGCAAGATTTCAGGAAACCAGAAATACTAATGACCGTTTTGTTCCTTTCCAACATTTCATTTGCTACAGAATTTAGTATGTTGCACCAGCTGTCAGTGTTACATATTGTGTATTTATTACTTGAGTAATATCATAAACGTATTGTTTGATTAAGCATTCTTTGTTGTTTAAATAATTTATTATGGTTATATGTACAAAGTACGTGAATGGCATATGTCAAAATGTTACCATGTCATAGGTACTTGCCTTGTTTTAAGTAAAACTGAAGCTAATAGCCTTTCTGGGCTTCCATCTTTTTCTTGCAATTAGTTTTTACTTTGGAGTTACAGAACATAACACTGGCAATGAGGAAGTTTTAAACAAACCTGAGATGACTATCTACCTGTCGAACTGCAGCAATATGTTTGAGTTATAAAAAACAGTGAGAAACAGTCAAATTAAAAAAAAACACATTTTCTTCACAAAGGGAAGACAATCGAGTAAAAAAAAAGCAGAAAATAGAAGAATTCACAAGTTTATAAACAGTGAGCACTGGGTGATAATAACTATTTTATACAACAGAAATGGTTAGTTACACTGGAAAGATTGGCGCATTTTATTACTTAAAAGATAACTGGAATATGTATACTGAACAGATTGAACAGTATTTTAAAGTAAATGGAATAGCCAATGAGAAACAAGTGCCAGATTTGCTGAGCGTATTGGATTTAAAGGCTTAAAATCTGCTTATCAGTTTAACTGTTCCAGCCATAATGAGCTTTACTGATACGATGATAGCAATGCAGGAACATTTGGAACTGAAACCATTGTTGATTACAGAACTCTTTAGGTTTCTTATGTGTAAATCAACAGGAAGGGCAGTCCATTTCAATGTATGTGGCTGTATTGAAGAGATTGCCTGAGCATTGTCAGTTTGGTAGTGGGCTTTACGATGCACTGAGAAATCATTTAGTTTGTGGAATTATTCAAAAACGGCTCCTATCTGAAGCATAACATACATTTAAAGAAGCAGTTGAAATTGCTGTATCAATGGAAAAAGCAGACAGAGATGCAATTGAGTTGCAATACATGAATGGAATGAGATCACACCACCGCGTCATAAGTACGCACTTCACTTAAAGTAAAAACGAAACTAAGATCTGTTCTCCTGGGTTTCCATATTTTTCTTCCAATTAGTTTTTATGTTTTGGAGTTACAAAATATAACATTGCACAAACTGTTTTTATATATACAGTTTACACAACAGGCGTGAAAATAGAGTACTCAAAATACACTTGGTATTTGAATTTTCACTCTTTGAGAGCATTTTGGAATATAAGGCAGAACACGTTGAAGTGTCTCAATTAAGTCAGTTTTGATTAAAATACAGCAATAATAAACTTCAAAATATTGGAAGGTATATCAAATATCAAGATTTTTTAAAAAAAATTTCATTCATTGAGAGAATCTCAGAGCTTAGAGGGTTTATTACTTACGTCCACAATATCAACTTCACTGTCCCTACAGGTCATGCTTTGAGAAACCATTACCCCACAGTACAATGTTAATCATATATTACCTTATTAGCAAACCTGCTCCTGAGTGATCAGCTGTTTAAGAAAAAGCAGATCAATGTTTGTTTGCTTATACAATCGGCAAGTAGAGCTATTGAGCGTAGAAGCAAGGGCCTTCACCACAATACATCCAAGCAAACTATCTGTACCTATTGATACAAATACCACTGACCAACCTTCTATGCTTTGAAAGACAGTCTACACAGCTTTTCTTTTCTTCAAAAGGAAAATGAAAACAAAATACTTTTTGATTTTAGGGTCAGAGCTAGTGAAAAGTACCAGTATGAAATAATCTTGTTTCCCTCACCCCAAATGCCACCGAACACGTTAAGTATTTCAGAATTATTGTGCCCACAGTATTTTGGTTATAGTAAAGAGAAACAGAAGATAAATCTAAGTTTGTCTCACAGAACTGTATAAATTCACTACACATCAAACAGTCACTCTGTCACAAATAACTTAGTTCTTGAGGATTTGAGGGAAACCAATTTGCCTGCTTAACATGTGAGACTTTATGTTTAAGCAAGATTCAGCTGTTCAACCTCATAGGAAATGTATACAGCTGGATTTTACTGAAATGCTCTTGAGATTCTACATGAAACATTACAGGGTTATTTTCATTTTTTTCTCAGCTGGAACAAAATATGTCTGAGCAAGGAGAACAAAGTAGACAAAAAAAAACAGCATTATCCCAATGACTTTTTATTTCCGTAAGTTAGCTGAACTCCTACCATTTAATGGTAATCATTAATTTTTTTCAGAAGTTTACGTCAGTTTAAACTGATTTTGTTTTTCAATATTACAACACGCCAAGAATTATACAATGAATCCTGATGGAAGAGCTCAGCTCGAAATGTCGCCTGCTTATTCATTTCCATAGATACTTCCTGACCTGCTGAGTTCCTCCAACATTTTGTGTGTGTTGCTATTTATACAATAGTATTGCCAAAGTATCTGCATACATTTCAAATAGTGCTGTGTGGTTTAAAACCAAATAGTTTGTTAGCAGCTGTCATAAAGCAGGAAACCATCTAAAAAAAAACCTTAGTATCACTACTGTCACTTCTGCAGTTCCTATGGTCCTTTTTACTTCCCAAAGAAAACGGTATAGACATGAACTAATATCCCGATCTCCTCAGTTTTAGACATACTAAAGATAACTCTCCATGTATGCTTTCCCCTCCTTTGTTGCACACTACAATACTATCCCCAAACAGCTGTATGTTCGAGCACGATTCTTTTGTGTATGGATTGCAACATCTTTGGCACAGCAGCAGAATGATTTATGCTCTAAGCGACTTTGAGATAGATATCTTGTCAAGTTATAGCACTTGTATACTTAGCAGTGAAGACTGCATGTAGAATAGATAATTTTAAAATGTGCTGTTATACATCATTCTTATTGTACATTATTGCATTGAACATTTAAAATTGTGCTGGATCTTACAATGGCTCTAAAAGAACAGGAAGAAAAGCTTTATTAGTCTTCTATAGACCAAGCCATTAAAAACATATGGTGTAACAAATAAAGTAATTCCCTTGGAAACTGGCAATCATTTCACCTGAAACAGGAACAACAGTTGGGGTTGTATTTCAGGTTTAAAAACTCATTATCATCAGTAACACAGATAACATCACGTGTTGTAATAACAGAATATCTTGTGATTTCTCAAATTTTTAAAGTGTGTATCTTGTTAATTACCCTTTCGTTGGTATTTAATATATTGACCCTGAAGGGAGCAGAAACACACAGCAACCTTTACTTCATAGAACCTTTAAAGTGTCAATTTTATTTTTATTCATATGCTTTAAATAGGATTTTCTTTATGGATATACAGAATAGTGAGCAATGTAAATTATAAAGATATATTACTCAAGCAAGAGCAGGAACATCTTATCTGTAAATAAAATAAAATAAAATAAAATAATAAAATGCTGGAGAAACCATATATGTCAGGTAGCAACTGTGGAGAGAGTTAGCATTTGAGATCAGTGACCGTTCAAGAAGGTTCTGATGAATAGTCTCCTACTAGAAACACTGAAGCAGTCTCTCGCTTCACAGATACCTCATGAGCTGCTGAGTACTTCCAACATATTCAGTTTTTCTTTCAGATCCACTGCTTTGGCAGTTTTTTTTTAAACACAAGAGATTCTGCAGATGCTGGAAATCTTGAGCAACACACACACATACAATGCTGGAATGCTAATTTAAGATCTCAAGGATTAGAAAACAAAAATCATTATTTCAGCTATACAGATATCTAGTAAGATCACACATGGATCATAGCAGGTTTGGGAAAGGGTCAATTGAAAAGACTATTCATAACTTGTATAGGAGGACAGAGTTTCACATGTAAATGACAACTAATTCTGCAAATGCACACTAACAGGTTAACTGAGTAAGCAGTTAATAAAGTTGATTAGGGAAAAATGTATTTTGTTTGCAAGTATGCCAAAACAGAAAGTCATGAAATCTGTAAGACTGTCTGTATGGAAGAATCTTAGAATACTGGCACATGAAATACTGTATACAAAATTAACAGCATGGAATGGCAAATATAAATGGTATGTTGCCCTTCATTGGAAGCAGTGACAAAAAAAAACCTTTACAACTAGAGCAACACACATCAAAGTTGCTGGTGAACGCAGCAGGCCAGGCAGCATCTGTAGGAAGAGGTGCAGTCGACGCTTCAGGCCGAGACCCTTCGTCAGGACTAACTGAAGGAAGAGTGAGGAAGGGATTTGAAAGTTGGAGGGGGAGGGAGAGATCCAAAATGATAGGAGAAGACAGGAGGGGGAGGGATAGAGCCAAGAGCTGGACAGGTGATAGGCAAAAGGGGATACGAGAGGATCATGGGACAGGAGCTCCAGGAAGAAAGACGGGGGGGGGGGAACCCAGAGGATGGGCAAGAGGTATATTCAGAGGGACAGAGGGAGAAAAAGGAGAGTGAGAGATAGAATGTGTGCATAAAAATAAGTAACAGATGGGGTAAGAGGGGGAGGTGGGGCCTTAGCGGAAGTTAGAGAAGTCGATGTTCATACCATCAGGTTGGAGGCTACCCAGACGGAATATAAGGTGTTGTCCCTCCAACCTGAGTGTGGCTTCATCTTTACAGTAGAGGAGGCCGTGGATAGACATGTCAGAATGGGAATGGGATGTGGAATTAAAATGTGTGGCCACTGGGAGATCCTGCTTTCTCTGGCGGACAGAGCGTAGATGTTCAGCAAAGCGGTCTCCCAGTCTGCGTCGGGTCTCGCCAATATATAAAAGGCCACATCGGGAGCACCAGACGCAGTATATCACCCCAGTCGACTCACAGGTGAAGTGTTGCCTCACCTGGAAGGACTGTTTGGGGCCCTGAATGGTGGTAAGGGAGGAAGTGTAAGGGCATGTGTAGCACTTGTTCCGCTTACACGAATAAGTGCCAGGAGGGAGATCAATGGGGAGGGATGGGGGGAACGAATGGACAAGGGAGTTGCGTAGGGAGCGATCCCTGCGGAATGCAGGGGGGGGGGGGAGGGAAAGATGTGCTTAGTGGTGGGATCCCGTTGGAGGTGGCGGAAGTTACAGAGAATAATATGTTGGACCTGCAGGCTGGTGGGGTGGTAGGTGAGGACCAGGGGAACCCTATTCCTAGTGGGGTGGCGGGAGGATGGAGTGAGAGCAGATGTACGTGAAATGGAGGAGATGCGTTTAAGAGCAGAGTTGATAGTGGAGGAAGGGAAGCCCCTTTCTTTAAAAAAGGAAGACATCTCTCGTCCTAGAATGAAAAGCCTCATCCTGAGAGCAGATGCGGCGGAGACGGAGGAATTGCGAGAAGGAGATGGCGTTTTTGCAAGAGACAGGGTGAGAAGAGGAATAGTCCAGATAGCTGTGAGAGTCAGTAGGCTTATAGTAGACATCAGTGGATAAGCTGTCTCCAGAGACAGAGACAGAAAGATCTAGAAAGGGGAGGGAGGTGTTGGAAATGGACCAGGTAAACTTAAGGGCAGGGTGAAAGTTGGAGGCAAAGTTAATAAAGTCAACGAGTTCTGCATGCGTGCAGGAAGCAGCGCCAATGCAGTAGTCGATGTAGCGAAGGAAAAGTGGGGGACAGATACCAGAATAGGCACGGAACATAGATTGTTCCACAAACCCAACAAAAGGCAGGCATAGCTAGGACCCATACAGGTGCCCATAGCTAGACCTTCAGTTTGGAGGAAGTGAGAGGAGTCAAAGGAGAAATTATTAAGATTAAGGACTAATTCCGCTAGACGGAGCAGAGTGGTGGTAGAGGGGAACTGATTAGGTCTGGAATCCAAAAAGAAGCGTAGAGCTTTGAGACCTTCCTGATGGGGGATGGAAGTATATACAGACTGGACATCCATGGTGAAAAAAAGCGGTGGGGACCAGGGAACTTAAAATCATCGAAAAGTTTAAGAGCGTGAGAAGTGTCACGAACATAGGTCGGAAGGGATTGAACAAGGGGTGATAAAACCGTGTCGAGGTATGCAGAAACGAGTTCGGTGGGGCAGGAGCAAGCTGAGACAATAGGTCGGCCAGGACAGGCAGGTTTGAGGATCTTGGGTAGGAGGTAGAAATGGGAAGTGCGGGGTGTGGGAACTATAAGGTTGGTAGCAGTGGATGGGAGATCCCCTGAGCGGATAAAGTCGGTGATGGTGTGGGAGACAATGGCCTGGTGCTCCTTAGTGGGGTCACGATCGAGGGGTAAATAACAGGAGGTATCCGCGAGTTGTCACCGTGCCTCGGTAAGGTAGGGGTCAGTACGCCAGACTACAACAGCACCCCCCTTATCGGCGGGTTTAATAATAAGGTTAGAATTAGTGCGGAGGGAGTGGAGAGCAGAGCGTTCCGAAGGAGTGAGGTTGGAATGGGGACAAGGTGCGGTGAAGTCGAGACGGTTGATGTCCCGTCGGCAATTAGCGATAAAGAGATCCAGAGCAGGCAGAAGACCAGAGCGGGGTGTCCATGAATAAGAGGAGGGTTGAAGACGGGAGAAGGGGTCATCGGTGGGGGTGGAAGAGTCCTTGCCGAAGAAGTAGGCTTGGAGACGGAGATGGTGGAAGAAAATTTCCGCATCATGGCGAACACAATAAGAGGAACCTCCTCTTATTTACCCCTCGATCGTGACCCCACTAAGGAGCACCAGGCCATTGTCTCCCACACCATCACCGACTTTATCCGCTCAGGGGATCTCCCATCCACTGCTACCAACCTTACAGTTCCCACACCCCGCACTTCCCGTTTCTACCTCCTACCCAAGATCCACAAACCTGCCTGTCCTGGCCGACCTATTGTCTCAGCTTGCTCCTGCCCCACCGAACTCGTTTCTGCATACCTCGACACGGTTTTATCACCCCTTGTTCAATCCCTTCCACTTATTTTCGTGATACTTCTCACGCTCTTAAACTTTTCGATGCTTTTAAGTTCCCTGGCCCCCACCGCTTTATTTTCACCATGAATGTCCAGTCCTCATATACGTCCATCCCCCATCAGGATGGTCTCAAAGCTCTACGCTTCTTTTTGGATTCCAGACCTAATCAGTTCCCCTCTACCACCACTCTGCTCCGTCTAGTGGAATTAGTCCTTACTCTTAATAATTTCTCCTTTGGCTCCTCCCACTTCCTCCAAACTAAAGGTGTAGCTATGGGCACCCGTATGGGTTCTAGCTATGCCTGCCTTTTTGTTGGGTTTGTGGAACAATCTATGTTCCGTGCCTATTCTGGTATCTGTCCCCCACTTTTCCTTCGCTACATCGACGACTGCATTGGTGCTGCTTCCTGCACGCATGCAGAACTCGTTGACTTTATTAACTTTGCCTCCAACTTTCACCCTGCCCTCAAGTTTACCTGGTCCATTTCCGACACCTCCCTCCCCTTTCTAGATCTTTCTGTCTCTGTCTCTGGAGACAGCTTATCCACTGATGTCGACTATAAGCCTACGGACTCTCACAGCTATGTGGACTATTCCTCTTCTCACCCTGTCTCTTGCAAAAACGCCATCCCCTTCTCGCAATTCCTCTGTCTCCGCCGCATCTGCTCTCAGGATGAGGCTTTTCATTCTAGGATGAGGGAGATGTCTTCCTTTTTTAAAGAAAGGGGCTTCCCTTCCTCCACTATCAACTCTGCTCTTAAACGCATCTCCCCCATTTCACGTACATCTGCTCTCACTCCATTCTCCCACCACCCCACTTGGAATAGGGTTCCCCTGGTCCTCACCTACCACCCCACCAGCCTCCGGGTCCAACATATTACTCTCCGTAACTTCCGCCACCTCCAACGGGATCCCACCACTAAGCATATCTTTCCCTCCCCACCTCTCTGTGTATTCCGCAGGGATTGCTCCCTACGCAACTCCCTTGTCCATTCGTTCCCCCCATCCCTCCCCACTGATCTCCCTCCTGGCACTTATTCGTGTAAGCGGAACAAGTGCTACACATGCCCTTACACTTCCTCCCTTACCATCATTCAGGGCCCCAAACAGTCCTTCCAGGTGAGGCAACACTTCACCTGAGAGTCGACTGGGGTGATATACTGTGTCCGGTGCTCCCGATGTGGCCTTTTATATATTGGCGAGACCCGACGCAGATTGGGAGACCGCTTTGCTGAACATCTATGCTCTGTCCGCCAGAGAAAGCAGGATCTCCCAGTGGCCACACATTTTAATTCCACATCCCATTCCCATTCTGACATGTCTATCCACGGCCTCCTCTACTGTAAAGATGAAGCCACACTCAGGTTGGAGGGACAACACCTTATATTCCGTCTGGGTAGCCTCCAACCTAATGGTATGAACATCGACTTCTCTAACTTCCGCTAAGGCCCCACCTCCCCCTCGTACCCCATCTGTTACTTATTTTTATGCACACATTCTTTCTCTCACTCTCCTTTTTCTCCCTCTGTCCCTCTGAATATACCTCTTGCCCATCCTCTGGGTCCCCCCCCCCATCTTTCTTCCCGGACCTCCTGTCCCATGATCCTCTCGTATCCTCTTTTGCCTATCACCTGTCTAGCTCTTGGCTCTATCCCTCCCCCTCCTGTCTTCTCCTATCATTTTGGATCTCTCCCCCCCCCCCCTCCAACTTTCAAATCCCTTACTCACTCTTCCTTCAGTTAGTCTTGACGAAGGGCCTCGGCCTGAAACGTCCACTGCACCTCTTCCTACATATGCTGCCTGGCCTGCTGCGTTCACCAGCAACTTTGATGTGTGTTGCTTGAATTTCCAGCATCTGCAGAATTCCTGTTGTTTGCTTTACAACTAGACAAGATTTTGACAAGTATGTCAAAAAACTTTGTGTATGTTTGTTTAAAAAATTATCTATATATATAATTATACATACTGTTTCCTAGTGAATCAATCCATACTGTTTTGTCTCCTAGCAAGAAAGAAAACAGGAGACAAAATGGTATGGATTGATTCCTGGAAGCGGATGTTCACTTGAGGATGGATTTGCAGGAGTTTAAAGGCAAAATCATTTCTCTATTGTTATATTCAGAGAGGGATTGAAAGAGTAGATGTTGAGAAACTATTTCATCTGGCTGTGGAGACTTGATTTTGGGGAGCTACTTAAGATAAAGCTTTGGCTATGCAGAATCGAGATCAGGAGAAATTTCTTTATTCAGACTGAATCTTTGGAATTTTCTACTGCACTTACCTGGATATTTCTGATTTGGATAGATTTTCGTGCATTGAAAGGAATAAAAAACAAAAGGGAATATGAATGTGAGGCAGAGGATATGTAATGATAATGTTGGATGGGTAACGACTGCTTCCCTTGCTGGGCTTAACAGAGTGCAGAGTAAAATTATCAAAATGCTATCTGGACTCCTGAGGATTAATTTATCGGGCTAGATTAAATCGACTAAACATACTGTATATTCAAAGAGGTTACAGGATGACCTGGTAGTTTGGAAATTAAGTAATAGGTAACCTAGTCATTGACAAGTTTAAGAATATTTCAGGAATGAACCACCCACATGAAAAAAGTGATGGAGGTCTTTAACTCTCTATTGCATGACCCACCTGTGAATGCTAAGTTTTTTTTTTATATTTTAGATTTTAGGTTTATAAAAGTGGTGAAACAGGGTTGATGGTGTAAAGCTGGGATCAAATTTAACCCTACAGTTGAGTAAGATTAGGAAGTACTTTTATATTCCACGCCCAAAGAAGCAGAAGATTAAATGCACTAACACTTTACATCCAACACATTACCTATTTCTGTGCAGAAGTCAGGAACATGCTGAAACATATACCAAAGGTATTTGCTGTTTCTCTATGGAAAAGCTAAATATCAGGGCAGTCCAACCCATACTTTTATAAATACATTTGAAAGAAGTATAAAAGCATCTTATTGTTAATTGTTTTTCAAAACGAAGGGAGACAGTAACACGCACAACACGCTGGAGGAATCCAGCAGGTCAGGCAGCATCCGTGGAAACGAACAGTCAACATTTCGGGCCGAGACCCAGTGTTTTGTGTACCTTGTGAGATGCAAGATGAGGTTTGTAATCCTGAATGTAAACTTCACTGCTATTTAAAAAGAGCTAGGTAATAAAATTCCATGTTAAAACAACATAAATAGATTGCTTAAGTATCACTTTGAGCTTCAAGCAATTATTTAAATTAATTGTACAGACTATTTGTAGGTTACAAGCAACTGACTTATGGATATCCCGACACATGAATGAGTTCTGTATCATAATCATAATCCTATTAATACGTGTGTTTATTCCTATGAATGGCAGAACAAGATTCCTTTTCCTCCCACTATTAGTTATTTATTTTTCGTATCAGTCTGATGTGCTTTTGAGGCTCTTCTTTATGATACTGTGGAGGTATAGTTACCATAGAAAAAATATTTTTATGAATTTTCTGACTGATGAACAGAATCAACTTATCTGTAAAAGTAGCACCTATTTGTTACCCAGAGACAGTTTGTAGCTATACTGTATACAAGTTAGGGTTGCACTTCTGAAAGAGATTCATAACTTGTTGATTTAAACAGGATATCCATCAAGCTGCATTAATTTGTTAATGTTATATTAAAGCATAATCATCCTATCTATGAGACAACTGACATCTTTGGAAGCTATGCCCTTTGTAAAGCTAGAGGAACTGTAAACTTCGAAGGTCGCTGGATGGTTTTCTCCACTTTGCTGAGGTTTTGTGAATATTTTATTTCTCACTTAGTCTCTGGATTTACATGTAGTCTTTGCATTTGCAGATTGTTGTCCCACAAAACTTGTCACTGAAATTTGTCTTGTAATCAATCACCCAAGAATAATTTTAATTAACAATTGTAAGGTTAGAGATTCATTCCTTCATATTGGATTGCTTTAATAAAACAGAACTTTGGAAGTAGGATTCAATTAGCAAACTGACCAAAAAGGAATTAATATTCCTTTTACTTTTTATTTATCAAGCTTCCACATGCTTTGTTGCCCAGACTCCCGCGAATTCAATTGGCTTTGGCAACCTTCTTAAAAGGAGGACCATGTAGTAGCTTTAATTTGCAAACAGGTTAGCTAAATGCAAAGCACAACAGGGCTAAAATTAATGGTCTGTTTTGAAAAGGAAAATTTCACAAATATCAGTTTTAACCTCTCAGAATGGTGTGTGTGAGAATAACTTAAGAGTCTAGTGATACTTTTCTGCCTTCACAGCACTTAACACAATTTAGAAATTTTCCTTCAAATATGCCTATGATAAACAGAAGATTCAAAATAATTTATCCTTCAACTACCTCTCTTACCCAGTCAGCACTACAGTTCTGTCGAATTGCAGCTGGACACGGATTTAGTTACAAGTTGTAACCTCTCCATGACACTGCATGTCACATTATTCTGATTAAACTACATTTTAAAACCTACAAAGATCCCTTCCCTCTACTTCACAAGCTAAAAGCGCACAAGGGATGAAATGATTATCTTATATTAACTGATAGAGCACTTCACCCCATTCAATCCATCACCCAGCTTCAACTATTCCATCCCACCCATTAATAAAATTGATTATTTTCCAGATTGGCCATCTCTACCATCATAATCTCTGTTCATGTTTTGTCACTTTAAATTCCTTACCTCCTTTCTGGAACACAATCATCTGAAGGATCTCAGCAGGTCGAGTAGCAGTTTGAGTACTGGCCCTGAAGCCTGAAACATGGGTGATTCCTTTCATTCTTAAAGATGCTGTTTGACCTGCTGAGTTCTTCCAGCAAATTGTTGCTGCTTCCAACCCCAGTAACTGCAGGCTCACACCTGACTACCTTCTTATTTGCGTACATTCATCTGCTCAAGCTGAGGAAGATATCTACTGCCAACTGGATTTTCAATATTATCGTTTACTGATAAAACATTATTGGATAATTGAAGGAAAGTGCCCCTCACTGGATGTTTAAACAGAAACAGGTTTATTATCACTGACATACATCATGAAATTTGTTGTGAAATTTGTACAAAAGTTACAAAACTGTGAGTTACAAAATAAACAACTAATGAGGTGGTATTCGTGCACCATTTAGAAACTTGATGGAGGAGGGAAGAAGCTGTTCCTAAAACACTGAGTGTGAGTCTTCAAGCTGCTGTACTTCCTCAATGACAAAAGAGCTGTGCCAGATGGTAAGGGTCTTTAATGATGTACTGCCTCAACGATTTCCTTGATGGTGGGAGGGTTGTGCCTATAATTGAACAGGCTAAGTTTACAACCCTCTTCAGCCCCTTACAATCCTATGCATTGTAGGCTCCATACCAGGCTGTGATACAACCAGATGACCACTCAATGAAGTCTGCTGTGTGTTCTCCCGACTTTCTCTACCTGAAGTCCAAAACCAATTCCTTTGTCCTACTCATGATGAGTGTGCGGTTGTAGTTGCAAAAGTACTCAACCAGGAAGCATTTACATTTTCAGAGCACATTTCAATTTTTTCAGGAAGTGATTTTAAGGATCCGAACATATTCACTACCCAAATAAATGAGGTTAAATAATATCCTGTTTGGAATAATGTCTAACTCATATCAATATGAAATCTTCCCACACCATTCCATGATAACACCAAAGTTTCAGTGTATTTTGTAGTGTAGTGAAGGAAGAAAAAAAAAATTCTATCCCCTCAATAGCTTTCTCACCATTCAAGCTTATACCAAATTGTGGGTTAGACTAGAAAACAATTCACTTTATATAGCTCCATTCAACTGCAGAAATATTTCAAGGTGTATACTGAATGAATTAAATATAGTGAATATACTTAATATGGTGAATTAAGTTTGTGAATATTTGCCCCTATGAGCCCATGCTATCTTCCAGGCAGGTAGTCCCATTACTCTCAAACCATCACCTGTTGTTTTTCTATATGGCGTCAATTTATTCTCTGTCACACATACACAACAACTCCCTTAGATTTACTGTCATTGATCCTACCGCTGTTAGGATTTAATATATATTAGCCAATCTTTAGATTGTGGGAGGAATCCAAAACACCTGACAGCAACCAACATGGTCTTAGATAGAATGTACAGACAACAGACGAGGCCGGGAAAAGATTTAGATCCTTGGAGCTGTGAGACAACAACAGTGGAGGAACTAGCATCTGTAGAGGGAAATGGACAGTTGATGTTTCAGGTCAAGACCCTTCATTACTACCCTCCATCAGATGAAATGTCTTGTATCTTGCTTGCTGCTTCAGGTTCCAGCACATGCAGTTTCTCGTGTATCAGAACCAAGTCACCACAAAGATGATCATCAAACAAAAAAATAAAATCTGATGCTGAACACACACTGGGACACATGATCATAAACCTTCTCAATAGGGTGGGTTTTAAGAAGAATCCATGAAGCAAGAGAAGTAAAGGAAGGAAGGTGAAGGGAAGGAACTGCAGAGCTTAGGGCAGAGGAAGCTAGAGGCAGGGTCACAAGAATTACAGTGATTACATTTCAAAACAGTCAAGAGGGAGAAATTAGAGACGCACAGTTTCCTCAGAGGATAATGAGACTAAAGGAGATTACAGAATATGATAGTATACAATGGATGTTAAAGCAAACCAGTGCACAACAATGAAGTATACAAGAAATCTGCTCGTGTCAAAAGAACAAAAATAGTTTTACTCTGGAATTTTCTTTTCTAAGCTACAGACTAATTGCTGTTCCTATCATGATTCTTATCTGTCAAACAAAAATTTAGAGGAACAAGTCAAAATGTGACCATCTGTCTAATATTCTAAACCAGTAAAGTGCACCTTTTCATTATGCAATAAAACCAGTTAGATGGTGTAGAGACCACCCAAATAGAAATCAAACATTTCATGTTATTTAAGGTGTATGTCTGTTGGCTATTAGAAAACTCCTCTTTAATTTATTACAGCAACACACACAATACTCATGTCATACTCATTTTCTAAATCAATAATCAGCACAGCATGCTTCATTAACAACAACCAATCACAAGCAAGTCAGGGATCTCTTTTAACAACATGAGCATTCCAGAGACATAAACCATCTGCCACTTGTAGTAACAGAAAAATCAAATTAATCCATTCTTATCATGCATTCAGATTTTTAAGCAATTAAAGATGCTCTTAGTATAATCGCAGCAGCAGAAGTACCTCTATAATGAGAAATGCAAACCCTTCAGTGAACTTTCTGGTGTTATAAATTTGTTTGGTACCTTTACAAGCCTTTCTACACTGTGTACTTCTGTATGCTGCTGTTAGAAAATGAGCTTTCAATTACAACAGCATCCTTAGAATTCACTTCAGGTAGCAATTTCGCCATTTCTGACAAATATGAGCATAATTTCCCTTAGCCAGCAATGATTATCATTTAGCATTCAAAAATATAAACTTTTTTTTTACAAAATCAGCATTTAGTATAGAATATGAACAAAGAGAACAAAGATTATGACATACAAAGTGGAGGAGGACCACTAAGGAGCATCAGGCCATTGCTTCTGTCTGGCAGAACATTTATACTCAAAAATTTCGGCTCATCTCACTTTCTCCAAACTGAAGGTGTAACTGTGGGCCCCAGCAATGCCCGCCCTGTCATCAGATACGTGGAACAGTCCATGTTCCAAGCCTACACAGGTAATGCCCATCAACTCTTTCTATGCTACATTGATGACTGCATTGGTGCTGCTTCATGTACCCATGCTGATCTCGTCATTGCATCAACTTTACTTCCAAATTCCACCCTGCCCTCAAATTCATTTGGTCCAGTGACACCTCTCTCCTCTTTCTTGATCTCTCTGTCTCCATCTCTGGAGACAGATTGTCTACTGATAGATTTTAAAATCAAACTGACTCTCACAACTATCTTGAATATACCTCTTCCCACTCTGTCACTTGTAAGATTGCTACTCACTTTTCTCAGTTCTTCTGTCTCCATTGCATCTGTTCTCATTATTAGGCTTTCCATTTCAGAACATCTGAGATGTCCTACATCTTCAAAGAGCAAGGTTACCCTTCCACCACCATTGATGATGCCCTTACTCGCAGCTCTTCCCACACATCTGCCCTCTCCTTATCCTCCCACCACCAAAACTGGGATAGGGTTCCCCTGGTCCTTACTTACCACCCCACAAGCTTCTGTGTTCAGCACATCATTCTCCCTGCTATCTACAATGGGATCTTACTTTTTATGTTAAATATGAATGATCCATCAAGGGTTGTCTACCTGGGGTTCATGGACCCCTTGCTTAATGGTATTGGTCCATGGCATAAAAAAAGGTTGGAACCCCTGATGGAATTTATGGCTGTGTGGATGATACAAAGATAAGTGGCGGGGCAAGTACTGTTGAGGAATGGAGGGTCAGAGAAGGACTTGGGACAGACGGAATATAGTGTAGGGAAGTGTGTGGTCATGCACTTTGGTGAAAGGAATAAAGGCATACGCTGTTTTCTAAATGGATAGTGAATTCAAAAATCAGAGGTTCAAAGGGACTTGAGACCTCTAGCGCAAGATTTGTTAAATATTAACTTGCTGTTTGAGTTGGTAGTAAGGAAGGAAAATGCAATGTTAGCATTCATTTCAAGAGGTGTGGAATATAAAATGTAATGCTGAGACTTTATAAAATACTGGTCAGACAACATCTGAGGTATTATGAATAGTTTTTGGCCCCATCTCTAAGAAGGGATGTGTTGATATTGCTGAAGATCGAGAAAAGGTTTACAAGATTGATCTCAGGGACTGAAAGGATTAATATCTAAGGAGTGAATGATGGCCTGTACTCACTGGAGTACAGATGACTGGGGGTGGGTGGGGAAGGCTTCATTGAAACGTAGCAAATATTGAAAAGCCCAGATAGAGTGGAGGTGGAAAGGATGCTTCCAATAGCGGGGGAGTCTGGAAGCAGGAGGCACAGCCTCAGAATACAAGGATATTCCTTTAGAACAATGATGAGGAATAATTTCTTTAGCCAGAACCTGAGAAATTCATTGCCACAAACAGCTGTGGAAGATAATTCATTGAGTATATTTAAAGTGGAGGTTGATGAATTTATTTATTTATTTAGCGACATGGTGCAGAATAGGCCCTTCTGGCCTTTGAACCATGCAGCACAGCAATCCCCAACACCTGCCTTAACCCCAACCTAATTATGGGACAATTTACAATGACATCAAAATACATGACAAAGAAGGCACAACAACTCTTCTACTTCTTTTTAAAAAAGGAAATTTGCATGGACTTGACAGGACACTTAAAACTTAGATGAAGAAGTGGAGGGATAGGTTAGTAAATTTGCTGATGACACAAAGGTTGGGGGTGTTGTGGATAGTGTGGAGGGCTGTCAGAGGTTACAGCGGGACAATGATAGGATACAAAACTGGGCTGAGAAGTGGCAGGCGGAGTTCAACCAGATAAGTGTGAAGTGGTTCATTTTGGTAGGTCAAATATGATGGCAGAATATAGTATTAATGGTAAGACTCTTGGCAGTGTGGAGGATCAGAGGGATCTTGGGGTCCAAGTCCACAGGTCACTCAAGGCTGCTGCGCAGATTGACTCTGTGGTTAAGAAAGCATATGGTGCATTGCCCTTCATCAATCATGGGATTGAGTTTAGGAGCTGAGAGGTAATGTTGCAACTATATAGGACCTTGGTCAGACCCCACTTGGAGTGCTCTGCTCAGTTCTGGTCACCTCACTACAGGAAGGATGTGGAAACTATAGAAAGGGTGCAGAGGAGATTTACAGGGGTGTTGCCTGGATTGGGGAGCATGCCTTATGAGAATAGGTTGAGAGGACTCGGCCTTTTTTCCTTGGAGCCACAGAGGGTGAGAGGTGACCTGATAGACGTGTATAAGATGATGAGAGGCATTGATTGTTTGGGTAGACAGAGGCTTTTTCGCAGGGCTGAAATGGCTAGCATGAGAGGGCACAGTTTTAAGGTGCTTGGAAGTAGGTACAGAGGAGATATCAGGGGTACTTTTTTTTTTACATAGAGAGTGGTGAGTGTGTGGAATGGGTTGCTGGCAATGGCAGTGAAGGCGGTTACGATAGGGTCTTTTAAGAGACTCCTGGACAGGTATATGGAGCTCAGAAAAATAGAGGGCTATGGGTAACCCCAGGTAATTTCTCAGGTAAGGACAAGTTCGGCACTATGCTGTAGGTTTTCTATATTTCTGTGTTTCTAGATGCACAGTGGAGAGCATCCTAACTAGTTGCATCACTGTCTGGAATGGAAACACCAATGCCCAGAAACAGAAATGCCTACAGAAAGTGTAGATACAGCCCAGTATATCACAGGCAAAGCCCACCCCACCACTGACCACAAGAAAGCATCATCATCAAAGATCCACATCATACAGGCCAGCTGTAGTACTCTCCTCGTTACTACCATTGAACAGGAGCTACAGAAGCCTTAGGTTCAGGAACAGTCATCAGGCTCCTGAACTGGTGTAGATACCTTCACTCACAAATCTGAACTGATTCCACAACTTACACATTCACTTTCAAGAACTCCACAACTGATGTTCTCAGTATTATTTATCGATTTTTTTATTTACAAGATTTGTTTTCTTTTGCACATTGGATTTTTGTCAGTTTTTGTGTTTTATTATTTTCATAAATTCTATTGTATTTCTTTATTTTTCAGTAAGTGCTTTCAAGAAAATAAATCTCAAGGTAGTGTATGTACAGTACTTTGATAATAAACTTTAAATTTTGACTAAAATAATAACATCCTTGAATAGGGGCACAGTTCTAAAGACAATATAATTACATTTTGATGCCATTGTGTCAAAAACATAAATTTTTTTTATCAATTTTCCTTAGAGAAACAAATATATGCTTAAATGATCCAAATCAATTTATCACCATATTTCTCTCAAAATTGCTTATGTCAGCTAACCCAACAAGCTCTGTATTATTCTGATTTGTAATATCATTTGTTTAAACAAGAATTTGAGTACTGAATACATTTTTAACAAATGTTAAACAGAAAACAGAAATTCCTGAAGCATTCCCCCCACAAATATCTTGATTATGCCAAACAAGTTGTCTTAAGGAAGGTTAAGTAACTCGCACTCATCTTCAAACCAACATCCAGACAGCTAACTACTATGCAGATGGTCTAGTCTAACTACTAGTCAGTTTTATTACTGCAAGAAAGAAATTGGTGATTGGTTTATTATTGTCACATACACCAAGCTACAGTGAAGAACATTATTTTCCATGTAAGCCAACAGATCATTCCAAATATAAGCATATTGAGGTGGTAGAAAAGGAAAAATAACAACAGAAGTTAGAATATAGTGTTACAGTTACAGAAAATGTGAGGTAAGGCAAATAAGGTGCAAACGTCATAACATGAGTTCACATTTATTGTATAAGTGGTCAGTTCACGAATCTTATAACAACAGGATACAAGCTGTCCTTGAGCCTGGTGGTATGCGTTTTCTAGCTTTTTATCTTCTATCTGGTGGAACATGGAGTAGTAAGAAGAACATCTGGGGTACGTGGGCTCTTTGATTACGTTGGCTACTTTCCCAAGGCAGAGGCAAGTGTGGACAGAATCAATAGAGGGGAGGCTGGTATTTGTGATGGACAAGGCTGTGTTCACAACTCTACAACTTCTCAATGTTTTGGACAGAGCAGAAGACATACCAAACAGTTGTGAATTTGGATAGACTGCTTTCTATAGTGTGTCTGTATTAATTGGTGATAGTCATCAGGGATATAGTGAATTTCCTTACCTTTCTGCTAATGTAGAGATTCTGATGAGTTTTCTTGGCCATTGTATCTATGTGGTAAGACCAGGACAAGGAACAGTATCTGTGTGGTTAGACTGTGAAACTTGGAACTACCAACAATTTCCACTAGAACACCATAGATACAGATACGCTGTCCTGCTTCCTGAAATCAATTATTATAGAAGTCATAAATATTAGACCATAAGATATAGGAGCAGAAGTAGGCCATTTGGCTCATCGAGTCTGCTCAGCCATTCAATCATGGGCTGATTCAATTCTTCCAGCCATCCTCACTCCCCTGCTTTCAACCCCATACCCTTTGATGCTAATCAAGAATCTATCTCTGCCTTAAACACACACAATGACTTGGTCTCCACAGCTGCTCGTGGCAACAAATACCACACATTTACCACCCTCTGACTAAAGTAATTTCTCCGCATCTCAGTTCTAAAAGGACGTCCTTCAATCCTGAAGTCTTGCCCTCTTGTCCTAGAATCCCCTACCATGGGAAATAACTTTGCCATATCTAATCTGTTCAGGCCTTTCAACATACGGAATGTTTCTATGAGACACTTCCTCGTTCTCCTGAACTCCAGGGAAGACAGCCCAAGAGCTGCCAGACCTTCCTCATGTGGTAACCCTTTCATTCCTGGAATCATTCTCGTGAATCTTCTCTGAACCCTCCCCAATGTCAGTATATCCTTTCTAAAATAAGGAGCCCAAGACTGCACACAATACTCCAAGTGTGGTCTCACGAGTGACTTATACAGCCTCAACATCACATCCCTGCTCTTATATTCTATACCTCGAGAAATGAATGCCAATACTGCATTCTCCTTCTTCACAGCCAACTCAATCTGGAGGTTAACCTTTTAAGGTATCTTGCACAAGAACTCCCAAGTCCCTTTGCATCTCTGCATTTTGAATTCTCTCCCCATCTAAATAATAGTCTGCCTGTTTATTTCTTCCATCAAAGTGCATGACCATACACTTTCCAACATTATATTTCATTTGCCACATCTTTGCCCATTCCCCTAAACTATCTAAGTCTCTCTGCAGGCTCTCTGTTTCTTCAACACTACCCGCTCCTCCACCTATCAGCAAATTTAACCACAAATCCATTAATACTGTAGTGCAATTCATTGACATACATCGTAAAACGCAGCAGTCCCAACACCGACCCGTGTGGAACTCCACTGGTAACCGGTAGCCAGCCAGAATAGGATCCCTTTATTCCCACTCTATCTGTTTTCTGCCAACCAGCCAATGTTCCATCCACGCTAGTAACTTCCCTGTAATTCCATGGGCTCTTATTTTGCTAAATAACCTCATGTGCAGCACCTTGTCAAAGGCATTCTGAAATCCAAGTACACCACGTCTACTGCATCTCCTTTGTCTTCCCTGCTTGTAATTTCCTCAAAGAATTGCAGGAGGAGGTTTGTCAGGCAGGATTTTCCTCTCAGGAAACCATGCTGGCTTTGGCCTATCTTGTCATGTGCCTCCAGGTACACCATAATCTCATTCCTAACAATCGATTCCAACAACTTCCCAACCACTGATGTCAGGCTAGTTTATCTATAGTTTCTTTTCTGCTGCTTCCCACCCTTCTTAAATAGCAGAGTAACATTTGCAATTTTCCAGTCATCTGGTTCAATGCCAGAACCTATCGATTCTTGAAAGATCATCGTCAATGCCACTGCAATCTCTCCAGCTACTTCCTTCAGAACCCGAGGGTGCATTCCATCAGGTCCAGGAGATTTATCCACCCTCAGACCATTAACTTTCCTGAACACCTTCTCAGTCGAAATTTTCACTGCACGAACTTCACTCCCCTGACACTCTTGAATGTCCGGTATACTGCAAATGTCTTCCACTGTGAAGACTGATGCAAAATACATATTTAGTTCCTCTGCCATCTCTGCATCTCTCATTACAATATCTCCAGTGTCATTTTGTATTGGTCCTATATCTACCCTTGACTCTCTTTTACCTTCTATATACTTAAAAAAGCTTTTAGTATCTTTTTTGATATTATTTGCCAGCTTCCTCTCATAATTCATCTTTTCCTTCCGAATGACCTTCTTAGTTTCCTTCTGCAAGTTTTTAAAAGCTCCCCAATCCTCTATCTTCCCACTAGCTCTGGCTTCCTTGTATGCCCTCTCTTTTGCTTTTTCTTTGGCTCCAATTTCACTTATCAGCCACGGTAGTGTCCTTCTTCCCTTTGAAATTTTTTCCTTATTTAGAATATATCTGCCTTGCACTTTCCTCATTTTCACAGAAACTCCAGCCATTGCTGCTCTGCTGTCTTTCCTGAAAATGTCCCTTTCCAGTCAATTTTGGCCAGTTCCCCTCTCATGCCATTGTAATTTCCTTTATCCCACTCAAATACCGACACGTTGGATTTTACTTTTTCCCTCTCAAATTACAATGTGAACTCGATCATATTGTGATCAGTGATCACTGTTTCCTAAGGGTTCCTTAGCCTTAAGCTCTCTTATCACCCTCTGGATCATTGCACAACACCCAATCCAGCACAGCCGATCCCCTAGTGGGCTCAATAAGAAGTTGTTCTAAAAAGCCATCCCTTAGACATTCTACAAATTCTCTTTCTTGAGGTCCAGTACTGACCTAGTTTTCCCAATCCACTTTCATGTTAAAATCCACAACGATTATCATGATGTTGCCTTTCTGACACGCCTTTTCTATCTCCTATTGTAATTTGCAATCCACATCTCGGCTGCTGTTTGGAGGCCTGTATACATCTGCCATTTCCGTCCTTTTACCCTTGCCATTTCTTAACTCAGCCCATAGAGATTCCACACCTTCCAATCCTATGTCATCTCTTTCCAATGATTTAATATGATTTCTTATACACAGAGCCATACCACCCCCTCTGCCTACTAACCTATATTGACTCATGACTCAATAGAAATTCATGGCATTACTGCATAAAACATTGTTTCGACAACCAAGAAAAAAATCTTCAGATGCTGGAAATCCAAGCAACGCACAAAAATGCAGGGGGGTGGGGGAGCTCAGCCATCTAGGCAGCTTCTATAGAAAAGAGTAAACAGTTGACTTTTCAGGCTGTGACTCTTCATCAGGAATGGAGGAGAGGTTGGAGGAGCAACACCTGATATTCCATCAAGGTAGCTCAAATTTGATGGCATGATCACTGATTTATTGAGCTTCTGCTAACTGCCCCCCCCCGTCACAATTCCCCATTCCTATTTCCCTCTCTTACCTTATTTCCTTAGCTGCCCATCACCTCCCTCTGGTGCTCCTCCCCCTTTCCTTTCTTCCATGGCCTTCTGTCCTCTCCAATCCAATTCCCCCTACTCTAGCCCTTTATCTCTTTCACAAATTGACTTCCCAGCTCTTCACTTCACCCCTCCCCCTTCCCAGTTTCACCTATCACCCGGCACTTCTTCCTCCCCAACCCACCTTCTTACTCTGACTTCTCTTTTTTTTCTCCAGTCCTGATGGAGGGTCTTGGCCTGAAACGTCCACTGTTTACTTTTTTTTCCCCCATAGATGCTGCCTGGCCTGCTGAGTTCCTTCAGCATTTTGTGTGTTTTGATTGCTTCAACGGCACCAAGATCATACAGTGCTATTCCAGTCAGCACCATACAGGAAAAAAAGGTAAAGATAACAGGTTTAGGGAACCTTGGTTTTCAAGAGATACTGAGGCCCTGATTAAGAATTTTTAAAAAAGAGGTGCATAGCAGGAATAAGCAGGTAGGAAGAAATGAGGTACTTACGGAATATAAGAAAAGCAAGGGAACAGTTAAGAAATAAATAAGGAGCACTAAAAGAAGGCATGAAGATTCCCTAGCAAACAAGGTGAAGGAGAATGCTAAGGGATTCTACAAATATGTTAGGAGCAAAATGATTGCAAGGGACAAAATTAGTCCTCTGGAAGACTCTGGAAGAGATGGGGAAGATCTCAAATAGATTTTTTGCATCTGTATTTACTCAGAAGTCAGACATATATAGTCTACAGAAGTGAAGCAAAGCAACAGAGGTGCCATGGACCCTATACAGATTGCAGAGGAGGAGGTGTTTGCTGTCTTCAGGCAAATTAGCGTGGATAAATACGCAGACCCTGACAGAGAGTTCCTTCAGACCCTGTGAGTGGCATGTTCAGAAATTGCAGAGGCCCCTAGCAGAGATATTTAAAATCATCCTTAGTGACAGGCGGGGTACCAGAGGATTGGAGGATAGCTAATGTTGTTCTGCTGCTTAAAAAAAGCTCTCAAAGTAAACCAGGAAATTTTAGGCTCGTAAGCCTAACATTGGTACTCGGGAAGTTATTGGAAGGTATTCGAAGGGACTAAATATATGGGTATTTTGATAGACTTGGATTGATTAGGGATAGTCAGCATGGCTTAGTGTGTGGTTATGTCATGTCTAACCAATATTATAGAGTTTTTTGTCTAAGTTACCAGGAATGTTGATGAAGGCAAGGCAGTGGAATGTCTAGCAAGGCATTTGACAAGGTCTCACATGGGAGGTTGGTCAAGAAGATTTAGTTACTTGGTATTAAAGATGAGGCAGCAAATTGGATTAGAGACTGGCTTTATGGGAGAAGCCAGAGAGTGGTAATAAGTGGTTGCCTTTCCAAGTGGAGGCCTGTAACTACTGGAGGGCCACAGGGATTGGTGTTGGGTCCGTTGTTGTTTGTCATCTAGATCAATAATCTGGATGATAATTTGGTAACTTGATCAGCAAATTTGCAGTTGACACCAAGATATGGGGTGTAGTGGTCAGTGAGAAAGACTATCAGAGCTCGCAGCTGGAAAAATGAGCTGAAAAATGTCAGATGGAATTCAACGCAGACAAGTGGAAGATATTGGGCACTGAGTAGTGCGGTAGAACAATAGAGATCCGGGAATACATGTACATAATTAGCTGAAATGGGCATCACATGTAGACATAGTCATAAACAAAGCTTTTGATACATTGACCATCATAAATCAAAGTATTCACCACAGGGAATAAGATGCTCTGTAAAGTTGTGTAAGACATTGGTGAGGCCTAATTTGGAGCGTGTGTGCAGTTTTGGTCACCTGCTTACAGGAAAGACGTAAATAAGGTTGAAAGTGTACAGAGAAAATTTACAAGGATGCTGCTGGGACTGAAGGACCTGAGTTACAAAGAAAGGCTGAATAAGTTAAGACTTTATCCCTTGGAACATAGGAGATTGAGAGGAGATTTGATAGAGCTATACAAAATTATGATTAGTATAGATGGAGTAGATGCAAGCAAGCAGGTCATGGGTTAAGGATGAAAGGTGAAAAGTTTTGGGGAATATGAGGGTAACTTCTTCACTCAAAGGGATGTAAGAGTGTGGTATGAGCTGCCAGTGCAAGTGGTGCACGTGAGCTTGAGTTTAACTTTTAAGAGAAGGGTGGACAGGTACATCAACGGTAGTGGTACAGAGCCTTTGGTTCGGGTGTAGATAATGGAAGTTGGCAGTTTAAATGGTTTGGCGTGGATTAGATGACTGAAGGACCTGTTTCTGTGCTGTAATTTTCTGTGACTCTAAGAAAGATGTGATTAAGTTAAAAAGTGCAGAAGAGATACACAAGGATATTGCTTAGATTGGAGGACTTCAGTCAAAGGAGATATTAGATAGGCTGTGTCCGTTTTCCCTGAAGACCAGGAGCCTGACCGTGACATAATAGAAATGTATAAAATTATGAGAGGTACAGTTTGGAAAGAAAGCCAGATTGGTAGGGATATCCAAGACTGGAAGGCATAGCTTAATACTTGGTATCTAGAATGAGCTGTCGGAGGAAGTAGTAAAGGAAGGAACAGTAACAACATTTCAGAGGCATGCTTATCAGATGGTTGGCACAGATAGAGTGGGCCAAAAAGCCTGTCTCTATGCTGTACAACTCTATGGACTCTGTCAACTTCTTGACTCAAATGCTAACAACCTGTAATTCACAACTAACTGTATCTGCTACAGATGAATCATGCTACTTCATCTGTAACAATGGTATCCATTCAACAGTATGGAAACAAAAGCAGGAAAATTCATTCTGACCAACTACCACTCATCAATCTATCTGATTCAATCAGTGCTCATTAGTGCCTTTAACTCAGCAATTTTGAGTTTTTGAAAGATAGTTTTTCAGACCTTGATATAGTCCTCATCCAGAAATGGACAAAAATAGCCGAATTCCAAAGATAGGATCAACAGTAGAATCAAGACAATATTTGACACTATATTCAAGCAAGGACTGGAAAGAAGGGCATCTGTGGCTGTTAGTCATCAATCAGGAGTTTCACAGGGAAGTGCCAAAACCTAGCCATCTTCCACTATTTCTACCATTAAAATTAAAAGTGATACAGTACATTTTACAGTACTCGGTTCCATCTCAGGTAATGAAGCTGTCCATGCCCACAGACGGCACATCCTAGATATCATTCAAGAATGACCAATGAATGGTTGGTATAATTTATGTCACAGACAACATGACTCCCCAGTATTACTTAACCTAACAAAGTACTCTCAAGACAACCAAGAGAAAAATCACCAAATTCCATGGGAAGTCACAATTGATCAGAATCAGAACTGCATTTATCATACAAAAAGATCCAGATATAAGAACGGATGAGAGTCTGGATATTCCATATATGACTCACTCTAAAACTCCAGAAATCATTAGATAAAACTCAAAAGTGGTAAGAAATACTTGCCACTTGTGTAGATGAGTAGGGTTCCAACGACATTTCAGAAGCTCTAGAATATCTAAGACAATTTTACCAATCCATTTAGTTCCCTTTCAAGTCACATGGCCATCAGATCAAAATCCTGGAACTTTCTAATAATAAAAATTAGAGGTCACCACCACCTTTCCATTGATAATTTGATACAAGCAATAAATGCTACAATTGCTGAAGCCTTTCTGAAAATAATATGACTCACCAGAATTTCACCATCCAGTCTTGTTAATGATGGAATGTCAAAGAAAACTAGCATTTTATTCACAACCTTTAACAGCAATACTTTAGTTTGATAATACTAAAAATATTTTTTAAGAATGAATGTCTAACATAAGCAAAATATTCAGGCTTTTATTGAAAGTCGTGAAAGTGACTGAATCAGCCAAGGTAATTACATCAACAAATATTTATGATTTGACAATCCAACTACAGTACATCTGTCACATGTAAAAATCATTTAGCATAGTTATTAATGGATTTATCATTTTTATGCTGAATACGTTTTAGGATTGCAACAAAGGTTTTGTTCTTAGGAATAAACACATCAATTCCTCTATCTTATCAAGTCATGAACGAAATCAAGGAAAAGATTTATAAAATGCAGAATTCTTTCAACTATTACTATTTTGGAGATTCCGGTTTTAAAGGCGAACATATTCCTGAAAATAAATAAAGGATATCAAAAGCGCAGGAGGCAAACACTAAAAAGAAAGAAGCTGTAATTCAGGTTTGTAGGAAATAACAAAAATAAACCTGAGAGGTATAACCTGTATCTCGTTTCTTTTTGCTATAGGGGTGCTTATTTGAAAATAAATCATTTAATGTTGTAATAATCATAGTATCTTAATCAAGACATAGTGATCGATAGACAAACCTATTATCTTGCAAAGTAAGAAGTGCAGTACGTCGCAGAGGAGTGAGGCTTAGAGAAAAAGGGAAATGGCATAGCCCAAATAGTGATCTGGTGTAGACCAAGAGAAAATGGAGGACAGACTTGTCACAACTGAGAAAGGGATCTGAAGGCCTGTTTATGGAAACAGTCATGAAGAAAACCAATACAAAATCGTTGGAACTATGAGATGCAGAACAAAGCAGAGCTGCATTAGAACTGCCTGGGATTAAAAAGTAAAAACAAACACTGCAGATATTTTAATTCCAAAATACTAACATAAATACTGGGATAATTTAACAGAATTATGGTGATAGAAATGACATAAATGTCCCAAGTTCTCAACCCCTCCTAAATCTTTCCTTCATGCATCCCCACAGTCGCCACCTTAACACCCCCTGCATCCCATGTGTTTTCATTAGAACTGACCAGTTCTAACATTAACTGGAAACGATGATCATCTGAAGTTGGTGAACTGCCAAGGGATATAGCTAATTCCAGCAGGAAGGTGAGATATTGGTCTCAGGTTTTCATTGGGCTTCTCCGGTGAGAAGCCAAATACAAAGAAATCAGAAAGAGAGTGGAATGGTGAAGTTAAGTGATCTGCAACTGGAATCTTGTAGTTGTCTTTGTTCAGCCTGTAAGGGTGACCTGAGCTGCCAGTTAATGATGTGTAGGTGGGCAGCACAATCTGACGTGTTGATGAGAATGTGGGGAGAAATATGTAGGATTAAGTTAAATAAAAAAAATTCAAAAGATAAATAATAAAAAATAAATAAATATACCCTAATGCAGAGCCCAGGACAGGTCCTCTGAAATAATAACAACCAGTGAATTTAAAGTTGCTGACCCTCTACACACCAGATCTTCCGAATGACCTCTGGTTTCCTACTCCTGAAGTTGATTATCCGCTCCTTGGTCTTGATGACATTGAGTAAGAGGTTGTTGTTGTGGTACCACCCAGCCCAGATTTTCATCCTCCTTCCTATATGCCGATTGGTCACCACCCTTGAATCAGCTTGACAGTGGTGCCATCAGCAAACTTGAATATGGCTTTGGAGCTGTGCTTAGCCACACATTTGTAAGTGTAAAGCAAGTTGAGCAGGAGATAAGCATACAACTCTGTGGTGCACTTGTGCTGATGAAAATTGTGGAGGAGATGTTGTTGCCAATCCAAACTGACTGGGGACTGCAAGTGAGGAAATTGTGTGTCCAATTGCACAAGGTGGATTTGAGGCCAAGGTCTTGAAGCTTATTGATCAGTTTTGAGGGGATGATGCGATTGAATACTGAACTGTAGTCGATAACGAGCATCCTGATGTATGTATCTTCACTGTCCAGATGTTCCAGGGTTCAGTGACGAGCCAATGAAATGGCATCTGCTGCGCAGACCTGTTGCTCCGATAGGTAAACTGGAGCAGATCTAAGTTGCTTCTCAGACAGGAGTTGATGTGTTTCATTCCCGATCTCCCAAGACACTTCATCACTGTGGATGTAAGTGCTACTGGACGATAGTCACTGAGGCAGGATACCACATTCTTCTTAGGTACTGGTATAACTGAAGCCTGCTTGAAGCAGGTGGGTACCTCAGGCTGCCAAAGTGAAGGGTTAAAGATCTCACTGAACACTCCAGCCAGTTGATCAACGCAGGTTTTTAGTACTTGCCAAAGTACCCCATTTGGGCCAGATGCTTTTCATGGGTTCATCTTCCTGAAGGCTGTTTGCATGTTGGCCTCAGAGACTGAGATCATAAGATCACTGGGGCCTGTGGGAGTTTGTGATGGTTCCTCCATGTTTTGAATGTCAAAGCGAGCATAGAAGGCATTAAGCTCATCTGGAAGCGAAGCCCTGTTGTCGCCTATGTTGCTTCATTTAAAAGAGGTGATGGTATTCAAGCCCTGCCACAACTGTCGAACAACCTTTATTGATTTAAGTCTTATCTGGAATTGTCACTTCACCTGTGAGATGGTTTTCTGGAGATTGTACCTGGACCTCTTGGAACTTTCTTGGTCACCAATCTTGAATGCCTCTGATGTGGCCCTCAGCAGGTTGCAGATCTCATGGTTATCTAGGGTTTCTGGTTGGGGAGTACTCTGAATGATTTGTGGGAACACATTCATCTACGATTGTTTTAACAAAGTCTGCGACGACTACGGTGCATTCATTCAGATGCACAGAAGAGTCCTTCAACATGGCCCACTCCACCAACTTGAAGCAATCTTGTAGTCTCTCCTCTTGCCTCCCATGACCTCCTCTTTGTTGTTTTAATCTCTGGAGATTTGCTCTTTAACCTCTGCCTGTATGCAGGTAGGAAAAAGACAGCCAAGTTATCCGATTTACCAAAATGTAATTTGAGTATACAACAGTAGACATTCCATATCTTAGTATAACAGTGGTCTATTGTAGTGGGTGCTACAGGTATATGCTGTGGTGTTTGGGCAGGGCTTTCTTCAAACAAGCCTAATTGCAGTCTCCGACTATGATTTGAAAGGCATTCGGATGGACTGTTTCTTATTTGGAGACGACATCTTGCAGTATCTCAAACGCTTGATTATAGTCAGCAGCTGGTGGTATGTAAACTGTGGTCAGGATTATAGAGGAGAACTCCCTAAGTAAAAGAACAGGTGTCATTTGATCATTAGATGTTCAAGGTCAGAGAAGTACCAGAGTGAAAAAACCGCCACATCGGAGCACCAACAGTTTATCATGAAACACACACCTCCAATGAACACTTCCACCTCAGCCTTTAACAAACATCCTTTTATATGCCTTAATCTGATCCCTGTATCCTCTTCACTTCCAACACTATTCAGGATTGTTACTCTACTCAAAATCCATTTTTGTTCTTCAGCACTCAGTTGGAGAAGAGAACTTGTCAACATTTGTCATTTGTCAAAAAAAAAAATGCTGAATCTAAGCTTAGGATCAGAAAACAACTTTACAACTGTAATTATTAACCTCATTGGCTAATTTCCACCAGTTTGTCTTTGGAGTGAATCAGCATCACTCCCTATCTTGTTCTTCAAAACTGTTGCTGCTGTTACCCCATACCTCTGTTAGCTTCGAACACTTCAATTCATCATTTCTAAAACGTTCTTCCCCTTCAAGTCCATCTGCCACCTTAAAAACCCTCAAATCTCTCCTTCTCATTTTCGTTTCCCCCCTCACAATCTTCCAACATTTTCTCCTATAGCTTAGTTATTGCCTTGACACATTCCATCTTAATGAGCAGATGAAAAATGTATTTTTCCCTCTCAGTAAAAGTACTTTCACTCTGCCTGCAATATTTTAAACAACCTAATAAGTTTCGTTCAATAAGCACCTCCCATCCAAGGAGCTCTACACCATTATCACAAAGATAACAGATACATAAGCACTGTCTGGCTAATTTTATGTTCAGTATCAAAATCCTGGGAATCTCCACCTCTTACCATCGAAAGGGCACTGTGTGTGTAAAGGTTACTGTTGTGCAAGGAAATCCCTTTAAAACACTTCTGAGCACAGCTACAAATTGATAACAAAAATACAACTGCCTATGTTACGACAACAAGATACTGCCAACAAGATCCCCACCCTACTTCGCATCCTGTGATGTAACCACAGTAAGTTACTTTCTTATGTACAAAACCAATCACCTCTCACCACAGGAAACAAAATAAAAATAACATAGAATGTAACGGGTCAGAAACTAAGAATGGAAAGGAGAGAGAAAAGATAGGAAGTGAAACAATATCTGGCAATTTCCAACAGAAAATGTAAGGAACATTTATTTGAACAGTTTGTACCTCAGCTAACAGAGACGCATATAATGACATGTCACTGATGTAAAAGATCAGTGTTATTTTCAAATAATACAGAAAGTGGGGGAAAGAACAAATAAATGGAGCGAGGTAAGGTGAAGAAGTGACAATAATAATGAAGCAGCAAATTAGTGAAATTAAAGATAAAGGGGGGTGATAATAGGACTTGCATAAAAAGAAAAAGTATGATTTTGGATTGAAGAGCAGGAGGAGAAAAGGAAGTGCAAGCCTCAAAGGTGACAAGAAAGGACTCACACTGTATACATGAGCAAAGTGTTAAGACAGCTACCACTGAATTTATAAGAATATCACCCTGTAGAAAAGGAATGGTAGCAATTTGAAAAGAAACTTACCCACAGCACCACCTAAAGGCACAAGGTCAAAAATGATACTTGATCAAGGAGTTGGAGATCCGAAAATTAAATAATTTGTTTATTTAAATTAGATAAATACGTTAAAAAACTTAAACATAATCCAACAGTCAAAAGTGAAGATAGTATGACATTCATTGGTAGTGTGGTCAGCAACAAAATCTTGCTCTTATGAACTGTTTTTAAAAGGACATTATAAAGCAAAAAAAGACATTAAGTTATAAATGGTATTAGTATGTTAAAGAGCTGATTTTAAGATAGATTATGAAAGGCAAAAGAAGGGGCGGGGGGGTAAGGGCAGTATTTCATGAAATTTCCAAAGTTTGGGGCCTGAGCACTTGAAGGCGGGGTTGCATGGATTGTCAGACCATAATCCAGTGTAGGGGTAATGGGTGAACAAAACTTTGAATAGCAATGTTGGATGAGCTCAGGTTTTTGGAGAACAAAAAAAAACTGATCAACTAATCAATAGAATAGTCAAGTCGAGAATTAACAGTGGCAGAGATGAGAAGCTTCGTGTGTGCATTGCATCGTGAGATTGCCGTTTTTAAAAGTCTTTTTTTTAAAGAGAGGTAATATCTTAAACTGAGCATAAGCATTCTGAAGGTTCTGTTTCAGTTCTTCTTGGAACTTGACCCACTGAGAAACCATAATAATATTGCTGTTCTGTAATTAGTATAATTAACAACCCTAAACTTAAAAAAAAATCAAAGAAGAATAGTTTTAACATTCCGACTGGTCTATTACTGTTGTCACACTGAACTAAACAGAACCTTAATATTCATGCTAAAACATTCACCCATTTAAAACTTGTGATACTATTTTAAAGGATGCCTCTCCACAATACCATTTTAACAATATATTTTAAATGATAATGAGCATGATGTATTCATCATATCAAAGATAACTTTAAAATATAGAACTCTCACTGTATCATTCCAAATTAAATTTAAGAGCGCTTTGAATGTTTCAAAATTGCATGATCTGATTAGGGTAAGGCAGTCAATAATAAAGTGCAACTTAATAAATCATGTGAATTTTTATTTTGTTGAAACCTTCACCAACTCCTAGCACCATCTGTTATCATCAAAACTATATGACAAGATATGCTATATAATTAATAGGTAAACAACAATCTAATTAAAATGGACAAATACCCCATGTTCTTGCCATTTGGGAGCTCTAATTACAGGCTAAATTTTAAGCTTGAATTAAATATTTAAGCTGGAAAATTAACTTTCCCTCTACAGCCTTGAATACATTAATACAAATATGTGAAGTCATTTTCAATACAAGAGTTTGATGCTAGAGAAAGTTCTCTGTTTCTGTATACTATCCTGAGTTAATTATATATCTTATTCACCATAAATTGCATTTATTTAGAACATAAGTCAAAGAGAATATATTTAAATAAGCACACTTCTATTATTATTATTATGATGATTTTTAACTAGATTCAACATTCAAAAATCGGTACTGCTGCAGTGATGGAACCATCTTATTATTTCAATGCATGAGGCAATATCAAATTTCTATCAGTTAAGAATGCAAGTGATCTAAACAGAAAAAAACTAAGATAGGAATACCTTTATTAAATTATTGTAAATTTTAAAATGCCCTATTTGTAGCACGTTAGGTACACATTAACAAATAACATAGCTAATGAGTACCTATAATTATAAGGTAGAAATATTTAAGGTAATAAAATCTTCAAAACAAACCCCTTTTCAGTCTTTTACAATGATAAACCTCTCCTTTTAAGGACTAATTTTATTGAATGAAATATTTAAATGAATAGTAAAAGTATGACTTTCTTCATTTAAAATCAGTAAATAGTCTGTCAATATTTTTTCCATAAGGAGTAGTGAAAGAAAATTGTCACCTCAAATATAAAGGGGCAAGCACAGTTATTTTGTTTTTAAACATCTTTGTATATAAAACTGCCTCATCAGGACTTAATGGTGAATGTTATGAAGCAAATCTTCCTGCTTTTAATCTAAGGTGCAAAGGTATTTCTTTCGGCCCAAGGAGAGCTGGCCAGATCATTAGATGGAATATTTAAAGCGGGGACAGGTAAATATTTGAAGGATTTAAGAAGTAAGGGTTATGGGGAATTGGCACACAAGAAGTGTTGAGGCCAACAGAGATCGCTCATGGTCATACTGAAAGGCAGGGTAGACTTGAGCAGCCTGGTGTTCTACTTCTGGTCTTATCTCTTAGCTAAACAAGATCTTTGGGAACAAGTTAACAAAATCTGACTGTAAACAATGAAATGAAAAATTTTATGAAGACTCAAGCACATGAGTTGGAATATTAAGTGGAAGTTGTATAAGACATTAGTGAGGGCAAATTTGGAGTATAGCATGCATTTCTAGTCACATATCAACAGGAAAGATATCAATAAGCTTGAATGAATGCAGAGAAAATTTACAAGGATGTTGCTGGGACTTGAGAACCTGAGTTATAGCAAAAGGTTGAATCGGTTAGGACTTTATTCACTGTAGTACAGGAAAAAGAGGGGAGATTTTCTAGAGGTATGCAAAATTATGAGCAATAAAGATGGTGTGAACACCTGCAGGCTTTTTCCTCACAGGTTGGCTGAGATCAGAATAAGAGATCATAGCTTTAGTGTGAAAGGTAAATTATTTGAGAGGAATCTCAATGGGATCTCTTTCACACAGAGGGTGGTGAGAGTGTGGAAGGAGCTGCCGGTGAACGGGGTAGATGTGTGTTCAATTGTAACAGAAGTTTGGATAGCTACATGAATGAGAGAGATATAGAGGGACATGGTTGAGTGCAGGTAAATGGGACTAAGCAGAAGATCAGGCTGGCATGGAATAGATGGGTCAAAGGGTCTGCTTCTGTGCAATAATGCTCCATGATACCAAAAGTTCTTTTCTCTTGTCAAATTTGTGAAAGAAAGCATAATGCTGAATTAACAAAAGATCTCACAATGTCACACCAAAATAGGAAATGGAATTCTCAAGGTGATTAACAAAATGCAATTTGTTTTTGATGTGTAATGATTGTTACATAAGTGCTACAAGGATGATTCTAAAGTATCTCACCGCAGTTACTGTATGAGCAAGCCAATATTTCCAAAATAATCACAAACAAGAGAAAATCTATGGACACTGGAAATCCAAACAACACACAGAAAACACTGGAGAAACTCTGTAGGAAACAGTTGACACTTCAGGCTGAGACCCCTCATCAGGACATCTCTAAAGTAATGACTGCTACAGCTACAATGAGACAGTAGTCTTACAAGTTATATGATTTACCTTCAAATAGAATTTTGTTGGTAATGCTGTGGATGGTAATCCTGACGAAGCGTCTCGGCCTGAAACGTCGACTGCACCTCTTCCTAGAGATGCTGCCTGGCCTGCTGCGTTCACCAGCAACTTTTATGTGTGTTGCTTGAATTTCCAGCATCTGCAGAATTCCTGTTGTTTGGATGGTAATCCCTCCTTGGATTAAAGCAATCCTAAGAAACCAGATTGTTCTCATAGGTTTTCTATGATAATAATAAATACTTAGAAATGGATGCCCAATTAAGATTAGCTGAGAATAGATTCTGTATCATGGACAAATTTCAGAGGGAGAATACAATGTGCTAGATCTTCCTGAATACAGCATTTCAATCAAAACTGATGCCAGTTAGTACTCACCTGGCCAAATGCTGAGGACCAATCTCTCTTGCAAATGTCAAAACATATGGGAGGTCAAGAGATTCATATAACCAGTAAAAATTTTGTAAATAATTACATAAGAACATAAGAAAGAGAATGAGGCCCATTGTGCCTTTTCAATAATATCATAATTGCCTTTCTTTGCTGTTGTAATCCATGCTCCTTAATATTTATAAATCTGTTGACCTCTCCCTGAATACACTGAGACTTCACAATCCTCTTGGGTAGAAAATTCCCAATATTCATACCTTTCGCATAAACTTCAAGGTTCAATACACTTTGTGCGAAGGTTGAACTCTTTCAAGCTATAGCAATGAAAAAAGAAAATGCTGAAAAAACAGCACATCAGGCGCTGTATGGGGAAAGTGAAACAGTTAACAGCTCAGGTCAGATACCTTTCAACAGATCCTATACTATGAAGGATCTCTAACTTAAAACATTATCTATGAACCTATTTACACAGATCCTGTCTGAACTGCTGAGGATTTCCATCATTTTCTGTTTTTATTTCACCCTTTCAGCACCTGCAGTTTTTGTTTGATTTTCATTTGAGTGTGACCCCAATTCTGGATGCCTACCCAATTAAAGCATTATCTCATTGACTTGCTGAAACTCCTTAAGAATATCACACATTTCATTAACTACTGCTCTTGAAAAAGGATTTTGTAAGCGATTAAACAACATAAATTTATGACCCTCATTCTGAAGATAGAGAATGTCTACTTAATTGAAAAATCGCTTCAACCAATTCCATATTCAACCTCACTTATGATAATGGTAACTGATTCCCCAGTGCAACACACCGGTGCCCAAGTGAACTGGGCAATGGAGAAAAATGACAGACATGCCAGCATCTGTCATTCACTTAGACCCAGACTTAGCAGGTTTGCTTAAGGCCATAACTTAGTTCTGTCCAAATGGCGGAATGCCATGAGTTCCCTTTGCCAGCAAGCTGCCAGCAAAATTCAGCACCTTATACTAACTTAATTTGAATAGTACTTCCACAAATTTACAGATACTTGGATGTTAAAGATCTGATAGAGTGCAGGAGTGAGTCCTCTAAACTTGAATTGTAACACCAAAAACACTTTTGGATAATTATAATCACTTAGTGTAACTGCTATTACATATCATAAGATCATAAGATATAGCAGCAGAATTAGGCCATTTGGCCCATTGAGTCCACTCTGCCATTTCATCATGGCTGATCCAATGTTCCTCTCAGCCTCAATCTCCTGTCTTCTCCCTGTATCCCTTCATGCCCTGACCAGTCAAGAATCCATCAACCTCTTCCTTAAATATACATACATACTTGGCCTCCAAGCTGTCTGTGACAAAGAATTCCACAGATTCACCTCTCTCTGGCTGAAGAAATTCCCCTTCATCTCTATTCTAAAAGAACACCCCTCTATTCTATGGTTGTGTCCTCTGGTCATGGACTCTCCCACCATAGGAAACATCCACTCCAAATCCACTCTATCAAGGCCTTTCACCATTCGATAGATTTCAATGAAATCACCCCTCATTCTTCTGAATTCTAGTGAATACAGGCCCAGAGCTCTCAAATGTTCTTCATTTAACAAACAATAAAACTCACAGTCAGGCTCATATCCAGCATCAAACAAAACAACATTAATAGAACAAAATCCCGATTGTGAACTTCACTGTGGAGCAATGTGAGGTGCTAAACCCTGGCAGTTCCAAGTTAAGCCCTCTAAAATTACTACCTGATTTATGCTATACATATTGTTTTCTTAGTCATAGTCATACTTTATTGATCCCAGGGGAAATTGGTTTTCATTACAGTTGCACCATAAATAATAAATAGTAATAAAACCATAAATAGTTAAATGGTAATATGTAAATTATTTATGCAGGAAATAAGTCCAGGACCAGCCTATTGGCTCAGGGTGTCTGACCCTCCAAGGGAGGAGTTGTAAAGTTTGATGGCCACAGGCAGGAATGACTTCCTATGACGCTCCGTGCTGCATCTCGGTGGAATGAGTCTCTGGCTGAATGTACTCCTGTGTCCAACCAGTACGTTATGCAGTGGATGGGAGACATTGTCCAAGATGGCATGCAACTTGGACAGCAACCTCTTTTCAGACACCACCGTCAGAGAGTCCAGTTCCATCCCCACAACATCACTGGACTTACGAATGAGTTTGTTGATTCTGTTGGTGTCTGCTACCCTCAGCCTGCTGCCCCAGCACACAACAGCAAACATGATAGCACTGGCCACCAGACTCGTAGAACATCCTCAGCATCGTCCAGCAGATGTTAAAGGACCTCAGTCTCCTCAGGAAATAGAGACGGCTCTGACCCTTCTTGTAGACAGCCTCAGTGTTCTTAGACCAGTCCAGTTTATTGTCAATTTGTATCCCCAGGTATTTGTAACCCTCCACCATGTCCACACTGACCCCCTGGATGGAAACAGGGGTCACCGGTACCTTAGCTCTCCTCAGGTCTACCACCAGCTCCTTAGTCTTTTTCACATTAAGCTGCAGATAATTCTGCTCACACCATGTGACAAAGTTTCCTACCGTAGCCCTGTACTCAGCTTCATCTCCCTTGCTGATGCATCCAACTATGGCAGAGTCATCAGAAAACTTCTGAAGGTGACAAGACTCTGTGCAGTAGTTGAAGTCCGAGGTATAAATGGTGAAGAGAAAGGGAGACAAGACAGTCCCCTGTGGAGCCCCAGTGCTGCTGATCACTCTGTCAGACACACACTGTTGCAAGCACACGTACTGTGGTCTGCCAGTCAGGTAATCAAGAATCCATGACACCAGGGAAGCATCCACCTGCATCGCTGTCAGCTTCTCCCCCAGCAGAGCAGGGCGGATGGTGTTGAACGCACTAGAGAAGTCAAAAAACATGACCCTCACAGTGCTCGCTGGCTTGTCCAGGTGGGCGTAGACACGGTTCAGCAGGAAGACGATGGCATCCTCAACTCCTAGTCGGGGCTGGTAGGCGCACTGGAGGGGATCTAAATGTGGCCTGACCATAGGCCGGAGTAAATTGATATTTATTCAATATCAAAGGACCCTCCAGTATAATGAACAGAACTATATTATTTTAACAAGAATTTATAAGAACTTTATTTTTCAGGACTCACAAGTGTGTAAGTGTGTGTATTTATTTATTTTTCCCCTCAATCTCAGGTCCTCTACCAGAGGCCTGGGAGCTTGAGGGTTTAGCGCAGTATCCTAGCAGTGTGCTCTTCTGGACCCAGATCTCAGATATGGTTCCCAGGATTTGCTGAAGTGACTCTCCCAATCCAGGTGTCACAGCTGCAAATGCTATCGCCACCAGGATTACTCTGGTTTTAACCTTCCACATCCTTTCTATCTGCTCTTTCGAGCCCTGATGTTTCTCCAGCTTCTCATATTCTTTCTTCCTGATGTTACTGTCATTTGGGATTGCCACATCTATTACAGGTTTGCCCCGCTATCCGAAGGTAGAGCATTCCTATGAAACGGTTCGTAAGCCGGAAGGTTGTAAAGTGAATAAGCAATTGCCATTTATTAATATGGGAAAAATTTTTTGAGCATCGCAGACCCAAAAAATAACTTACAAAATCATGCCAAATAACACATAAAACCTAAAATAACAGTAACATATAGTAAAAGCAGGAATGATATGATAAATACATAGTCTGTATAAAGTAGAAATACTTTTCTGCAGCACTGTCTAGCGCAGCGAAAATCTCGCGGAAGCACTCTCGGCAGAAACACTCTCTCCAGTAACCTTTAAGCAATGAAGCTGCCAAATCATACCAAATAACACATAAAAATACACAGCCTATATAAAGTAGAAATAATGTATGTACAGTGTAGTTTCACTTACTGGAATCGGGAAGACTCCAATAAATTGCAGTTTCGTCACAGTTAAACACTTGCTTATACGAATAACAACCTGACGCAATTGGCAATCGCCTCTGATCTGGGCCAACATTTACGTGCCGGGTGGCACCTAATTAATTAGCTTATTTCAGCTTTCGACTACCACTGCACCACTGCATTCTTCACGGCCCGGAGGTTGGGGACCACTGCTTAAACTATGAAGCTGCCCTCGACTCAGAAACCAATCAAACCACTCATGACTACCTTTAAATTCCACTTTCACAACACTTTCATCACCATCGTCCAGTGCTTTCTGTTTCAGCTTATTAAAAAGACTGACTGATTTCTCAAGTATAAGAAAACTTAACGGAACACCATGCTTTGTACACCAATCAATCCACTTAAGCAATAGAATTTCCATTTTATCTATTATTGGATGCCGACTAAGAAAGACCACTTTGCTACGAGCAGAACCAACAGTAACATCGGCAGCTTTCAAAATTCTTTCTCTCTGAGTAGAAATAGTGCGAATGGTGGACGCAGACATGTTCAACGCGCAGACAATGTCCTTACTTTGTTCACCACGATCGAAACGCCTAATTATGTCTAGTTTTACGCTAAGTGTAACACCCTTACGAGCTTTTTAGGCTTTTCCGATACATTAGAACTCATCTTGTTAACTGATGCACAAAATAAATGGAGATAAAGCACATGTTTAAGCAATGGCGTTCCAGGGGAAGAGCTTGGCTGTTCAGGCGCGCGCTGCCTTCTTTAGTGACAGTGTAAACACCTTCTGTTAGTGAAAACTGGTAAATAATGTAGGTCTTTCATAACAGCGAGGTGTCGTAAAGTGAACGTTCTGAAAACAGGGGCCACCTGTACTACTGCTTTCTTCTGTTCTTTGTTCAGTATGACCACGAATGGTTGGTTGGCCAGTACCTGCTTATCAGCCTGTATTTGGAGGTCCTACAAGACATTAGCTCTGTCATTCTCCAGTACCTTCTCAGGTATTCCTCATTTTTTCTTGGGAGTATCCAATCCATACTCAGTGCAGATGATCCCGTACACAATTCCTGCAGCTTGGTGGGTGGATCCAAAGTTCACGTCCCAGTGTTGGTGGCCCGGTAGAAGTCTTGAGTTAGACCCCTTCTGCTTATGCTACATCTGCCCACAAAAACCTCTGGATGAGGGTGGCAAGAATGAGAAACATAGAAAACCTACAGCACAATACAGGCCCTTCGGCCCACAAAACTGTGCCAAACATGTCTCTACCTTAGAACTACCTAGGCTTTACCTGTAGCCCTCTATTTTTCTAAGCTCCATGTCGCCATCCAGGAGTCTCTTAAAAGACCCTATTGTTTCCGCCTCCACCACTGCCGCCGCCAGCACTCACCACTCCCTGCGTAAAAAACCTACCCCTGACATCTCCTCTGTACCTGCTTCCAAGCACCTTAAAACTATGCCCTCTCATGCTAGCCATTTCAGCCTTGGGGAAAAGTCTCTGACTATCCACAGGATCAATGCCTCTCATTATCTTGTACACCTCTAATCCTCCATCGCTCCAAGGAGAAAGGGCCGAGTTCACTCAACCGATTCTCATAAGGCATGCTCCCCAATCCAGGCAGCATCCTTGTAAATCTCCTCTGCACCCTTTCTATGGTTTCCACGTCCTTCCTATAGTGAGGCGACCAGAACTGAGCACAGCACTCCAAGTGGGGTCTGACCAGGGTCCTATATAGATGCAACATTACCTCTCGGCTCTTAAACTTAATCCCATGATTGATAAAGGCCAATGCACCATTTGCCTTCTTAACCACAGAGTCAATCTGCGCATGAACTTTGAGTGTCCTATGGACTCGGACCCCAAGATCCCTCTGATCCTCCACACTGCCAGGAGTCTTACCATTAATGCTATATTCTGCCATCATATTTGACCTACCAAAATGAACCACCTCACACTTATCTGGGTTGAACTCCATCTGCCACTTCTCAGCACAGTTTTGCATCCTATCAATGTCCTGTTGTAACCTCTGACAGCCCTCCATACTATCCACAACACCCCGATCTTAGTGTCATCAACAAATTTCCCTCCACTTCCTCATCCAGTTCATTTATAAAAAATCACAAAGAGTAGGGGTCCCAGAACAGATCCCTGAGGCACACCACTGGTCACCGGCCTCCATGCAGAATGTGACCCATCTACAACTACTCTTTGCCTTCTGTGGGCAAGCCAGTTCATCCACAAAGCAATATCCCCTTGGATTCCATGCCTCCTTACTTTCTCAATAAGCCTTGCATGGGATACCTTATCAAATGCCTTGCTAAAATCCATATACATTACGTCTATGGCTCTACCTTCATCAATGTGCTTAGTCACATCCTCAAAAAATTCAATCAGGTTCATAAGGCACAACCTGCCTTTGACAAAGCCATGCTGACTATTCCTAATCATATTATGCCTCTCCAAATGTTCATAAATCCTGCCTCAGGATCTTCTCCATCAACTTATCGACCATTGAAGTAAGACTCACTGGCCTATAACTTCCTGGGATATCCCTACTCCCTTTCTTGAATAAGGCAACAACATCCGCAAACCTCCAATCCTCTGGGACCTCTCCCGTCCTCATTGAAGATGCAAAGATCATTGCCAGAGGCTCAGCAATCTCCTCCCTCGCTTCTCACAGTAGCCTGGGGTACATCCCATCCGGTCCCAGTGACTTTTCCAACTTGATGTTTTCCAAAAGCTTCAGCGCATCCTCTTTCTAATATCTACATTTTCAATCTACATTAAGTACCTCTGCTATTTCCTCCGGTTCCATACACACTTTTCCACTGTCACACTTGATTGGTCCTATTCTCTCACATCTTATCCTCTCGCTCTTCACATACTTATAGAACGCCTTGGGGTTTTCCTTAATCCTGTCCGCCAAGGTCTTCTCATGGCCCCTTCTGGCTCTCCTAATTTCATTCTTAATCTCCTCCTGCTAGCCTTGTAATCTTCTAGATTTCCATCATTACCTAGTTTTTTGAACCTTTCGTAAGCTCTTCTTTTCTTCTTGACTAGATTTACAACAGCCTCTGTACACCACGGATCTTGTACCCTACCATCCTTTCCATGTCTCATTGGAACGCACCTACTCAGAACCCCACGCAAATATCCCCTGAACATTTGCAACATTTCTTCTGTATGTTTCCCTGAGAACAGCTGCTTCCAAGTTCCTGCCTGATAGTCTCATACTTCCCTTTACTCCAATTAAACATTTCCCTAACTTGTCTGTTCCTATCCCTCTCCAATGCTATGGTAAAGGAGATAGAATTGTGATCACCATCTCCAAAATGCTCTTCCACTGAGAGACCTGACACCTGACCAGGTTCATTTCCCAGTACCAGATCAAGTACAGCCTCTCCTCTTGTAGGCTTATCAACATATTATGTCAGGAAACCTTCCTGAACACACCTAACAAACTCTACCTCATCAAAACCCCTCACTCTAGGGAGACGCCAACCATTATTTGCGAAATTAAAAACTCCCACCAGAACAACCCTGTTATTATTACTCCTTTCTAGAATCTGTCTCCCTATCTGCTCCTCCATGTCCCTGTTACTATTGGGTGGTCTATAAAAAACACCCAGTAGAGTTATTGACTTCTTCCTATTCCTAACTTCCACCCACAGAGACTCCGTAGACAATCCCTCCATCACTTCGTCCTTTTCTGCAGTCGTGACTATCTCTGATCAACAGTGCCATGCCCCCAGCTCTTTTGCCTCCCTCCCTGTCCTTTCTGAAACATCTAAAGCCTGGCACTTGAAGTAGCCATTCCTGCCCTTGCACCATCCAAGTCTCTGTAATGGCCACAGCATCGTAGCTTCAAGAGCTGATCCACGCTTTAAGCTCATCCACCTTATTCATGATACTCTTTGCATTAAAATAGATCAAACCACCTGACTGAGCGCATCCCTTCTCTATCACCTGCCTATCCTCCCTTTCGCACTGTCTCCAAACTCTCTATTTTTGAGCCAACCTCCCTTTCCACCGTCACTTCAGTTCCCAACCCCCCCAGCAATTCTAGTTTAAACTCTCCCCAATAGCCTTAGCAAACCTTCCCGCCAGGATATTTGGTCCCCCTCGGATTCAAGTGCAACCCGTCCTTTTTGCACAGGTCACACCTGCCCCAGAAGAGGTCTTAATGATCCAGAAATCTGAATCCCTGCCCCCTACTACTAGTAATAGGCGAGAGGAGAAGATGGCAGCGCGCCTGCATGTGCGCAGCCCTCTGGTGAAAAATGATATCGTATCTGCTAAATAGGGGCCGTGGACAATTCTGATTTGATGGAGAATGGACGTGAAAGCACAGAGGAATATCTGGAGAAATTTCTGAAACGCCCGTTCGCTGCTGTCGTTACTGTGTGGTCAGGAATCTTTCGGAGGGTAGGCCTCAAAATCTCCGGCCTTGCCTGCTTTTGGCGACTGAGAAGGAGGTCGAATCGTCTGGACAGAGATGGCGCTCAGTACTCGGTGTCGGAGAGCTGATCAGAGCTCGAAGTTTTCAGATGACTCAGAGTCGGATTGCGGTCGGCTTGGCAGGGAGAGTTTTTTTTTCCTTCTCCCGTCTGCGTGAGATGTGGGACATTTGAGAAACTTTGAACTTTACTGTGCTCATGGACTTCTTCATCAAGTTATGGTATTGTTGCACTGTTGTAACTATATGTTATAATTATGTCGTTTTGTCAGTTTTTTCAGTCTTGATCTGTCCTGTGTTTTGTGATATCACACCGGATGAAATAATGTATCATTCCTTAATGCATGCATTACTAAATGACAATAAAAGACTACGTGCTTTCATAATCTAATCAACTCCAATCCCTCAACCATGCATTTATCCTCCATTTCATTCTATTCCTATACTCACTGTCACATAGCACGGGTAGTAATCCCAAGATTACTACCTTTAAGGTCCCGCTTCTTAACTTCTTTCCGAACTCCCTGTAGTCTTTTTTCAGGACCTCCTCCCTTTTCCTACCTATGTCGTTAGTATCAGTATGTCCCACGACCTCTGGCTGTTCTCCTTCCCACTTCAAGATATCGCAGATGCGATCAGAAACATCCCGGACCCTGGCACCTGGGAGGCAAACTACTATCCGCGTTTCTTTCCTGTGTCCACAGAATCGCCTATCTGATCCCCTAACTATAGAGTCTCCTAACACTGCTGCCATCCTCTTCCTTTCCTTACCCTTCTGAGCCACAGGGCCAGACTCTGTGACACAGAGGCCAGAAGAGTCATGTCAGCTTGGACATCACCTGGATTAACAAAGTCCCCATCAACGGTTGGGGAACTGGGATCATCTGGTGAGAAAATGGCTTCCAGAACAAATCATAAATGGACGAGACTGGTATGAATATATATATATATATATATACACACACACACACACACGCACACCCACCCATGCCACAAAAGTATGCACTAAGCATTAAAATTACTAATAATACACAAGATAGATGTGTCAAATCAGCAAAATCAAATATTGCTCATAATGCACAACAATAAAGAGGTGATAATAAAATAAACAACATCGTACCCACACCTGAATGCATTTTGGGAGATCTTTAACTTATATGGATTGTAGTGTTTAAAGAAGGACTAAGACATCCATAAGGATAGTGAAGGATCAGTGTGGCAGTAAGAATCACTTACCAAAATGAAAGATAGATCAAAGGTGTCGTAAACTGAATTCAGGCCAGTAAGGCCCGAAACAGAGGAGTATGGATATAGCACAAGGTTAAGCATTGAAAATATAAAATATGGATAGATGGAATACTGGGTAGATGAATATAGTCAGACCTGAAAACAAGAATGAGAATTCTAAAATCAGATTACTTACCCTAGAAGGTCAGTGTTTATCAGCAAACAGATACGATAACATAAGTAAGACATAGAGCAGAAATTGCATGTTGTCAGCATATATTTAAATAAATAGAATTCCAGGCAGGAGAGTGGGAAAAGAAGGAACATTTTAGAATTATTTAGTCAAAAATGATCAAAGGGACAGATAGTAGGGATGGGAGATGCATCCTTCTGGCTACAGGGAGAAATTAATATGTTAGTAAAATGGTCTGAAACATAGCAGATGAGGTATAATACAGATTAATGTGAGGTGATGCATTTTGGGAGCATTCATGAGGCTCAGTCATAGACAATGATACGATTTTACGTTTGGTAGTTGGGGCATTAAATATTAGAACAGAGAAGCTATACACCAACTTTTGTAAACATTGGTCAGACCTCAGATGTGGGAAAGATATGACAGCAGTGGAGGGGATGCAAGGGAGATTGAAGATGACATTTCAGTTATGAAGTGAGAATGGGGAGTCTAGCTGTGTCCCCCTGCAGAAAAGGCTAAGATGAGACATGACTGAAGTATGTAAAGTTATGAGGAACATTGAAATGATACACTGTAGGACACTCTTCCCATCTCAGAAATAGATATAACTAGATTACATAGATTTAGGGTAAGCGGTAAGGAGGGATCCGAAATAAATTATGGCCTTGTTGATAACATCCAAATCCCAAAAACAAATCATTTAAGTATGTGTACCAAGGTACAGACAGTGTCTGATAACATTATAGTGAAGGAAAGTAGGAAATTAGCATGGTATGCATACATGGAACAAATTTGGCACTAAGGCTGCCTGGGAACATGTTAGTTTCTAGCAACTGAAGTGAAAGGGAATTCAGTCAGCAGCTTGCAATTGCATTGGAGTACCTAATATTTATGTTGGAGGAAATTTCAGTTTATTTGATCCTTCACATTGAACACACTGCCTTACAATTTAAAGCCAATGCAGAATTCAAATAAGATGGTAAATTAGTGCTGAATACTATCAGTATATGTGGGAAGTGATAACGGATACCATACTGTATCTAGATTAGCCACCGATTTCAATTCCACTTCCCATTCCTACTCTGACATATCAGTGCATGGCCTCCTCTACTGCTTCGATGAGGCCACACTCAGGTTGGAGGAAAACCACTTATTCTGTCTGGGTACCCTCCAACCTGATGACATGAACATCAATTTCTAGAACTTACACTAGCTGCTCCCTCCAATGCCATTCCCATTCTTGTTTCCCTCTCTCATGTCATCTCCTTACCTGGCCATCACTTCCCTCTGGTGCTTCTCCCCCTTCCCTTTCTTCCATGGTCTTCTAACCACTCCTATCAGGTACTCCCTTCTCAGCCCTTTATCTCTTTTACCAATCGACTTCCCAGCTCTTTACTTCACTCCCTCCACCTTTTCTGGTTTCATCTATCACCGGCCACCTTGTACTTATTCCCCCCCTACCCTACCTTCTTACTCTGACTTCTACCCTTACTTCCCAGTCCTGAAGAAGGGTCTCAGCCTGAATCATCAATTGGTGGGCCTGCATTTTGTGTGTGTTGCTTTGGATCTCCAGCATCTGCAGATGTTCTCATGCTTATAGCACATATCTGGATAACATTTCTGATTGCAATGTGTGGGTAAAATACAGAAGCTAGATTCTTAATGGGTAATGGAAACACCAAGAGAACAGATACTATTGACAATGATTTCCTTGCTAAAATGAAAATGGAACCAAGTTAATATGGCCTTACAGTTATTAACAATGAAGGGATGTCACAGGAAGCTGGTGAACAGCCTCTTTTAAAATTGACTCTTCTTCATCTATAAAATTGGCAGATCTTTTCATTTCAAATTAAGCAAATATCCATATTTAGGAACTGCTTGAATAGAAATAGGATGACAACATCTATGTAACAATGTTATGGCTGTGTATTGACTTCAACGTCACCGAATTTTGGATCAGAATCAGCTTTAATATCACCAGCATATGTCATGAAATTTGTAAACCTTGCAGCAACAGTACAATGCAATGTCTTCAGGCTTCTGTGCCTCCTTCCTGATGGTAACGAGAAGAGGGTGTTAATGATGGACACCACCTTCTTGAAGTAGCACTCCTTGAAGATGTTCTGGACACTTCGGAGGCTAGTACCCATGATGGAGCTGACAAAGTTTACAACTCTCTGTTGCTTATGTCGATCCTGTGCAATAGCACTCCCTCCCCATAGCAGACAATGATGCAGCCAGTTAGAATGTTCTCCATGGTACATCTGTAGAAATTTGCTTTTTTTTTTTTTAGATGACATACCAAATCTCCTCAAACTCCCAACGAAATATTGCTGCTGTTGTGCCTTCTTTGTAGCTGCATCGATATTCCGAGTCCAGGTTAGATCCTCAGGGATATTGACTCTCAGGAACTTGAAATCGCTCACTCTTTCCACTTCTGATCCCTCTATGAGGACTGGTCTCATCTTACCCTTTCTGAAGTCCATAATCTGTTCTTTAATATTACTGATATTGAGTGCAATGTCGTTGCTACGCCACCATTCAACAAGCTGATATACTGTATCTCACTCCCGTTTGCCTCCTCGTCACCATTTGAAATTCTGCCAACAAATTTCATCAGCAAATTTATAGATGGCATTTGAGCTGTGTCTAGCCACATAGAATTGGACATCGAGAGAGTAGAGCAGTGGGCTAAGCATGAATCTCTGTGGTACGCCAGTGTTGATTGTCAGCGAGGTGGAGATATTATTTCCAATCTGCACAGGGATGAAGTGTAATCTGCTCATCTGGTAACATATTATACAGGTTGGCTCCAGTTACAGGAGGGTTCCAGTCCTGTGAACTGTTCACAACCCAAACAGTTTACAAACTGGAAATATTGTTGTGAATCAAGTTTCTGCACAGCAGCGGAGCAGATGGCAAATCCACACTACTGATCTCTTAAATGCTCATTTGGATATATGCACTGTACATAAGTCAGGGGTTCAGAGGCTGTGGAAAACCTATGTTTTCAATGCAAGCAACAAAGAATGAAAGTCTATTCTATCATCTGTTACAGATGCCTCCACTGTGAAACGATAAACAGAAGTTACTGAGCTCTCCACATAAGTCTTGCTATCAGTCTAAATATATGTTTCATAAACTAAAGTAAAAATAAAAATCAAGCTGATACTGCAAAGTGATTTAATATTGGAAAGATCAACACTCTTGATATGTTCCAGTAAGATAGCCACATGAACTGTCTCAACGGCCTCTTTGGGTCTAAGCAAAGATGTAACTCTGTCCCTTAAAGCTTTTTTTTAATGATATCAAGACACTGCCTGATATTAAGAACATTAAACAATGGAATGGGACTTGTGTGCCGTGTACCTATGTTGTGTGGAGGAAGTGAACAGTCTAACAGATGGTGCAAATAATTGTCTTGGACATTTTTATTGTGATCATAAGACCCTGTTGGACATGGTAATGTAGGATATTGTAAGTCTGGTTCATTGGTGTGACTGATAGTGGGGGGAAGTTGCTTTGTCTCAGTTGTGCAGGCCAGGTGCTCATGCCATGGTGCTGCCTGTTGCAGCCTCCCAGAAGCAGACTGGGAGAGAGCAGAGGCCTCTGTAGGTGTGCAGGAATTCACGCTGGTTTTGAGGCTAGTCCCTCCCATCAGTGCCACTCTCTATTGTTCGGTCAGTGGAAGACAAGCTAGACCAGGACAATGTCGCACACACCATCAATCTACAGGCCATACCACTCGGGACTCGGGCTGTATGTTTTTGGAACTGTATGTTTCTCTGCTTTCATAACTGTGTGTGCTATATGCTGTACGCTGTTGCTACTATGGGTTTTGCACCTTGTCCTGCAAGAACATGTTTCGCTTGGCTATATTCATGTGTATGGTTGAACAACAATAGAACTTAAACTTGGCAATAGGTGCTTGGATTTGTCTTTCAATCGATATACAATAAATACAAGTTGCACTCTGAATCTATAGAATCAAGTGATTCAAATACACAGCTGTATCGTGTCGAGAAAATTGAACACTACTTGGTTAAATTACTTTTCACCTTTTAGGAAGTTAACCATTTTGTGCATTTGATACAAACAAAAAGTGGCAATAAAATGTAGCCATAACTGAAAAGTTCGTACTTCTCTGATAAGAAAGTTTCAACAAAATTAAAATACAAAGAGTTTAGACTGCAATATTAGTGAGGATCTTGCTGAAATTACTGCAAAAAGATGGCTTAAAAAGGTTTACATAATAAAACTAATGAGTACAATGGAACCTTCACTGGTTTGGCTAGCTTACATGACCAGGGCCTAAGCAACAAAGAACACTATTTTGGGCATTACTACAGTCAACACCAACCATAGCTCAGAAAGGAGAAAAATTGACAGCATTACCACCGATTACTACGCAAGACTCTTTCCTGAAAATGCATTTGTGAATGCTACATAGCCCCATTTAATTCTAATACACACTGATCTCAATATAAAATCATCTATTCATATTGAGAACCACTAGACATTTCATAAAGCCTCTCATTTCTGTCATCTCAATCACAGATAAGGTCAACCAATTATTTGTTATTGGTGCAATGTACACTCTCATATACCTTCTCATCACCTTACCCTTAAGAGACTGCTCTGTACACTTTCCAAGGTTATTAAGAGTTAGGACATAAGACCATAAGATCATTAGATATAGGAGCAGAATGAGGCCATTTAGCCCATCAAATCTGCTCTGACATTCCATCATGGCTGATCTATTATCCATCCTAAACCCATTCCTTTGCCTTCTCCCAGTAACCTTTATTGCCCTGACTAATAAGAACTTACCAACCTACGTTTTAAATATACCCGATGACTTGGCTTCCACATCTGCTGAACAGACAAAAAGTTGCAAGGAATGAAGTCTGTAGTATCTCTCTCAAACAAGTTCCTGTACTTTTTAAATTGTAGTCACTATAACATAGTTCATGCAGAAGGTAATATACACATGCAATATACTACTGGCCAAATAATTTATCATCATGCAGAAGTGAATTCATTAGAAGACCAAGCATGGTTAAGACTAATAATAAAGTTGTTTCCACAACTTACAAACTAAAAATAATCAAAAATCTTTTTATTGCTAGTGTTACATACTTCATGGATATCTTGTGACTGTCTTATGAGGATGATGTAACGGTCTTGTGGAGGTCACATGATGTAATTTTCCCACCGATGTGAGGTCACATGATGACATGTTCTCACTAGGTATATTAGTGTAGACCTCTGGTGACGCAGTTAGTTTTCCAGTTAGAACGTAAGCCAGATACTCCTCTCCGCTGCGTATTTGCCTTATGACGCAGTTTCAATTTAAAACGGAGTTTTATGTTCTATTGTAAGGTACCAAAGTGTTGGGCCGGCAGTTTAACCAATTGCTGCCAGGTTTGTGGATGCATCTCTTCAGTAATATTGGAGAGTGAAGACAGGAACCTGACGGAGTTCGGCGGTTTTGGATAGGATCGACCATTATTGAATTCGTTCAAGAAAGAGTGACCTGCATGAGATAGCCTCTGCTAAAAGCAGCAGAAAAGGCTGTGCAGTATCTAGTATCCAGAGGGAAAGGTCAGTGCCTTTAAATCATTTTATTTCCGTCGTCGTGAATCCTGCGGACAAGGCAGGTTTCGGCTGGGATTGGCAGTGACGTCGTGTCTTTGAGGAATTCTTTACTTCAGGAAAGTCTCTCCTAATTGACTGTATAAATCTCCTGGACTTTCGAATTTACCATTCTAAGAACTGTGTTTGAATTTACCACTTTAAGAACTGTTTTTGCATTTATCGCTTTAAGAACTAGTACTGAGTGGCGGTTTGTTAAATGGCTGCATAGCAGTTTACTTCCAGTTAAGATTTTCATTTGTTTATTTTTTATATTGAGCAGAGTTTAATAAATGCTTGATTGTTTTTATAAAACCTGACTCAATTCTATATTCATTGTTGGCGGTCACGTGACACTAGGGAAAGTACTATAAAAGTAAGGAGGTTACTCCCTACTTTTAAAAGATACTGGTAATAATATTATTCTCCATATTTATGGAAGGATGTAATGAAAGAAGAGGATAATTCTTATGTAGAAGAAACTAGTATTAGGAGTCAATGTAAAAAAATAGGAGGTTTCCATTTAAGAACGTGATGAGGCAACAATTTTCTCGGAGGTTTATGACCCTCTATAATTTTTTTTGCTGGAATAGCTGTTGGAAGTGTAGCCTTTGAATTTTTTTTTTTTTTTTTTTTTTTTATAAGGCAGAGGTCAAAAGATTCCTTACAAACATGGCGTGAAAAGTTACTTCAGGTAGAATAGATTTTATAGTGAGGATAAAACCGTATCAGCAATGTTCTTATAAAATTGTATAGAAAGCTCAAGGAGTAAAGTGGTCTACTGTTCATAGCCTTAGAATTATTAATCAAATGAATATTAGTATTTAGAGAGCAAGTCAAGGTGATGGTGTTTGAAGCATATTCCTACAATTTACCGTGTTCCTGGATGTCAATACATTTGCCCAGAAGTTGCATCAACAGTGAAGCAAATGGCACTTCTCACTGACCTTGAAGAAACTTCCCCACAATACTCTTAACAGAGTCTATTGTGCAGATTTCCCTTTTTTTTTGGCATTGTTGCCTACAATTTGCAAAGTGATGATGACATATATATTATTTATTCACACCATTTTGAAGACACAATTTCCCTAAAACAAGATTAGAAAAAGAACTAATATGTGCAGTATGATTCTGCAACTCTTCACACGCAGAGACAGCCACCAATGTTTAATGTCTAAAGTTTTTCCATGGTTAAAAAATATAATTTCCCAGGCAGGTAGATAGTTCAGTAAAATGCTACCACCCAGTTGTGATACAGTACAAAATATATATACATTTGTCCAGATAATCATTTTGGTTGATCGATCAATTATTTAGAAGAATACTGGCTGTAATTCTCCTTTTCTACCTCAAATATTACTAAGTGTTAACATTTAATAACTTCAAGGGGAAGTTCATGCCTGAATTTATCTTTTGCCATGTCTCATTTCTGATAACACAATATTCCCTCAATACAGCAATGAAATGTCATTCAGATACTCTAGTTTCTGGAGTGGTATTTAAAATTATAATTTTCTGATTCAGTGGAGACACTGAATGACAACTCAATCCAATGCAGTGTAGAAACAGAGCTTATCAGAAAGGTGAGAGTTTACTGAATCTATTCTCTGTGTATTATAACTTGAAAAAGAATTTCAGGTTAAAAAGTATCAATGGCAGTATAATATAATATCAAAATCAGAGTAATCTGGAAATGGGTTTATTTTGGATAGTTATCTCCATATCATTAGATATTAAAAAAAGGAATATTTTCCCTAAAAATAAATACATGTCTGTTTGACAAAAGAATGTTGAAGAGTAAACAGTACTGACAATTAAAATCCTAAGGTTTAAAAACTGTATCAATTTTAAACTTATTGTTGATCTCAATAAATTTCTTATTAAAATTACATTGATGCATACAAAAATAAAAGCTGACTTTCAGAATTCAGGCTAAGAAATAGAGCATGCTGCCCATTTTTCGTCTCAAGAAACAACAAACCTTCATGTCAATGTTTTTTTTTGTTTACTAGAGATGACTGGAAAGCCATATGTTTTTTCTATTGTGCAAATGTGCAAAGAAGAAATGACTCTCAGTCACTTGTGTTTCTGATTAGCAAAATGATTTATGCCACAATCACTAAAAAATGCCAGCAAGTGAATGAAAAGCGCACCAGATGCGCATGTTTAAAAAAATAACAGTAGTTGCTACATTGTAATCACAGCTACCTAGCTCACTTAATTTGTTATCCCCATACAGTGTGTGGCACTCTTAGAAATGGCAAGTTTTCACTTTCTGCTTGGCAAAATAATGGGAAATAAATGATACATTTTATACATTTTGCCATGCATGATTCAATAAATTAGGCACAGTTTTGTATTTAGACTTATCATCAGTAAGAGGCTGGCAAAGATCACAGGGATTAATTGCTTCAGAGGTATGTAATGCAGGTTTCCCTTTTCCCTGCATACTTGGTAAAGAAACAATGATTAATCACTGTTTAACTATTCTCTAAAGGGAATTGAGAGTTTGCCAAACCAGGCCACATCCTCATAAATCGTGGTTACATTTAGATTAGTTGCCAACAAAATATAAAATAATAAAATCTGCAGACATCTTGAAATAACTTGTGCTGAAATAAGTTACTTCTAAATAAATAGTATAATTTTTAAACTTGCAATGATATTCTACTTGCCTTTGAGCTTACTAAGCAATTTTCAGTTTTTAGTGTTACCAAATGTACCATCTCTTCAGCCTTGCCAACCAAAGATTTTGATGGCCTGGTCAGTTTGGTCATCTATAACATGCAATTTCAATTAGGTAAGCAATCTTCTTACATTCTTCATTTGCTGATATATTAAAAAATACCAAGAAACAAATCCTGAATGAGGGTAGAAGGAAAACATTCTGAAATGTATTTGTGCTTGCAAAGACTTCTCAGGGCAGTTGGGTAGAAGTGTATAAGTGCTTGGTGTCATACACAATGCTAAGCACAACAGAGAAAAGTATATAAAAATTCTCCTCTACTTAGTGTCAAAAGGACATCTTAGTATTTGTACTGACCATGGAAAGAACAATACAACCAAAATTATTTAACTTCTTATAAACTATATTTACTCCGGGGGGAGGGGGGGGCACAAGAGACTGTAGATGATTGGAAAGTAGGATCTCAACCCAAAATGCTGATTCTCCTTTATGCCTCCAATGATGCTGTATGACACACTGAGTTCCTCTAGCAATTTTGGTTTATTTATGGTATATACTGCATATGGTCTACTACTACTATGCTGACTCAGGTCTTCTCCCTCTTCCTCATCAGTGTGTTCAGTTCATCTACATTAGCTGCCCAGGATTCATTCTCCCACGCTTGGGCTCCCATATGATGACTAGGCTGGCAGATAGCTCACGGTGCCATAGGTAGTGTCCTGCTAGTTGCAGTCTTCTCGCCTCGATTTTTGTGGTGAGCATCGGTAGGTTGTCATAGAGCTCGACGTTCGTCATGCGCTGTTGCCAACTCACGTCAAGAGCCATCTGGAGCATTCGTGTATAGCAACCATCTAGAGACTTTTGCATAGTCTTGGTGAGCGTCCACGTCTCGCATCTGTACATGAGAATGGACTCTATGACTGCTATGAAGATCCTCTTTTTAAGCCCTCTGGTCAGGTTCGACTTCCAGATTTCCTTCATGTCGTTCATAGCCCTCCATGCCAGCGCCTTCTGTATCTTTATGTCCTTCTCCGAACTCATCATTCTTGACCCGAGGTACTTGTAGTCAAAGACTTTCTGAATGGTATCATTCTTTACAGTCTTGAGAGTACCTTCGTCACAGTTAAGTGCCATGTACGCTGTCTTTTTAGCATTTAGGTGAAGTCAAACTTTATTGCACTCAATTTCCACTTTTGTCAGTAGCTGCTGAGTTTCCTCCATCTGGTCAAAGAGCAGGACTATGTCATCTGCAAAATCAAGATCTGTGAGTGTAACTGGTCTGACCCTTTTGGTTTGTCCTGGTTTTATGGTAAAACCAAGCTTGTCATGATCTTTGGTAGCTTGACGTAGAGCGTAATTAAGGACGATTATAAAGATGTACGGTGCCAGAGTGTCTCCTTGCAGCACACCAGCTAGGAGCTCGAACACTGCTGTTTCTCCATCTGGTGATACAACTTTCGCCATGGTTTTGGTATAGCTGGACTCTATTGCCCTCAGTAGACGGTCTGGCACTCCGTAAGATTTCAGGATCTTCAGCATTTTACCTCATTTACCCACTTTAAGAACCTGCTGGGAAGCCCTCCAATGATCACGGAAGAAGAAGAGGACATAGCCACGACACTAACGTAAGTCGACATCGATGATAGCCCATTCACCACTGAGGAACTGAAGGCGGCCAAATATGCACTCAAACAGGGCAGGAGCGCTGGACCAGATGGGATACCACCAGATATCCTGAAGAACTGCGACCTGGACAACATCTTGCTGGACAAATGTAATACGGCACTGATGAAAAGCAGCAAACCAGAACAGTGGTCACTCTCAAACATTATCCCAGTCCCCAAGTCTGGATCCCTCACGAAGACAGATAACTACCACGGTATCAGCTTGACCTGTATCTTAGCAAAGCTATACAATTGGATGATCTTGAACAGGATTCACACTGCCATTGATCCTAAGCTAAGATTCAATCAGAATAGTTTTCAGCAGAAGCACACAACAGTAATGCAAATACTTGCTCTCCATAGAATTATCGAGGAAATCAAGAAGAACAACCTACCAACCGTGCTTGCTTACATCGATTTTCGCAAAGCTTTTGACTCCATTCACTGAGGTAAACTGCATATGGTCCCCATTAATGATTTCTTCAAAGTTCGAAGTAAATTTATTATCAAAGTTCACATGCCATCATAAACAACCCCAAGTTTCATTTTCTTTGTCATTTTCAAACTTACCCAACTTGCAACTATCATTTCCCTTGCTTACCTACATATTATAGAACTTCATCGTCAATAGTGGTCAAGTGACTACAACAGGCTAATGATCTCAAAATTATAAATAAACATGTTAAAATTAACTGCAGATCTATTTCAGCTATCAGTATTGTACATTTTCCTAAAGTTAATAATCACATGGGACAGTAAAGTCTCATGTTCACTCTCCACTGAACATCGATGACTCCTCCATAGAGACCGTTAAGAGCACCAAATTTCTTGTTGTTCACGTGGCTTAGAATCTCACCTGGTCCTTCAACACCAGCTCCATAGCAAAGAAAGCCCAGCAGCTACTTTCTGTGAAGGCTGAGAAAAGTCCATCTCCCAGCCCCCATCCTCACCACATTCTACAGAGGTTGTATTGAGAGCATCCTGAGCAGCTGCATCACTGCCTGGTTCGGAAATTGTACCATCTTGGATTGCAAGACCCTGCAGCGGATAGTGAGGTCGGCTGAGAAGATCATCGGGGTCTCTCTTTCCGCCATCACAGGCATTTACACCACACGCTGCATCCGCAATGCAAATAGTATTATGAAGGACCCCACACACCCCTCATATAAACTCTTCTCCCTCCTGCCATCTGGAAAAAGGCAGCAAAGCATTCGGGCTCTCACAACCAGATATGTAACAGTTTCTTCCCCCAAGCCATCAGACTCCTCAATACCCAGAGCCTGGCTTGACACCAACCTACTATACCCTCACTGTGCCTACTGTCTTGTTAATTATTTATTATTATTTATTGTAGTGCCTGCACTCTTTTGTGCACTCTATGCAGTCCTGGATAGGTCTGTAGTCTAGTGTAGTTTTCTGTGTTTTTTTCTTACATAGTTCAGAGTAGTTTTTGTATTGTTTCATGTAGCACCATGGTCCTGGAAAACATTGTCTCATTTTTACTATGTTCTGTACCAGCAGTTATGGTTGAAATGACAATAAAAAGTGACTTGACTTGACTTGATGTAATTATTACAATCAGACTTGTCTTTGCTCTTGAAGATGGTCATGATTATGACACCTCTGTGTTTCTCTGGTATACCTTCCTTTCAAATGTGGGAGATGAAATTGTGGATTTTAGACAAGTTTTTCTCCATCAAATTTAAGAACTTCAGCTGGAGTACCATCTGCTTCTGAGGTCTTGTTTTGCAGGTGACACGTCCTTTTTGACTTATCAGTGAATGATTAATAAACATTAATAAACGAACTCTTTGTCACCTCAATAAACAATGCTAAAACATTAGACATTTTAGCAAGCATGGTTCTATAAAACAACCTATTTTCATCTTAGAATACTACGGAATGATTTTGAGTGTATGCACAAAAGGCTGATAGTAAATTGTACAATGATGCTTTCCAAATGACTCGAAATATTTTATTAAATCTTTCAAAATGCTTAAACAAAAGTGTCTTATTTAATAGGGCAGTGTACGCTTATTTTAACACAGAAATATGTATATACTTTCCACATTGCATCTCAAGGTCACAGTCAAATGATAGGTATAAAAATATAAGTAAGACTTTATTTGATTGCAATCGTCAGTCATGGGGGCATACAGCACTGAAACAAGCTCTTTTCCCACACCACGCTATTACAACCATCACGCTAATCCAATTTATTGCCTGTATTAGTTCCATATCCTTCACACACCCAGCTCATTCAAGTCCTTGGCAAGATGCCTTTTAAATGGTGTTACTTCCTGCACCACCTCCTCTGGTAACTCACTCCAGGCATCAACTACTCTTTCTGAGAAACATTCACCCGTTAGATCCCCTTTAAATCACTTTCTTCTCACTACAAATCAATTCCTTCTAGCTGCAGACACCTCTACCACGGGGAACAGATACTGGCTTGCTCTCCTATCAATGCCTCTTATAATTTAAAAAATCTCTATTATGTAACCTCTCCGCCTCCTTTGCTCCAATGAAAAGAAAAGATTCAGTCTATCTAATCTCTCCTGCTAACTCAAACCCTCTAACCCAGTCAATCTTTCCTGCAGTCTCTCTAGTTTAATCATATCCTTTCTACAGAACAACACAACATAATCCAAGAGCAGCCTATCTACTTTTGATACAACTGCAACATGACAACACAAGCCTTGTACTTCCTCACCATCCTATTGACCAGTGTTCCACTCTTCAGGAAACAAAGTACATTGAGGTCTTGCTGTTTAACAAATGCCACATGGAATAACTATTCAATGAACAGGCCCCACCCTGAATTAACTGCATCACTTTGCACTTCTCCAACAGTATCTTGAATAGATCAAGCACTTAAAAATGATCAGCTCCTCCTATCCATAAAAAAAAACTCTCAAATCAGCAAACTGCAGCTGCGGCCAATTTACAGCACACCAGTCTTTGGTAAAACCATCAGAGTAATGAAACAGCAGCAATGTATATTTTGGATACCATGGTGGATAGGAAACAACAAAAAACCTTTTTGGTTCAGGAAATGAAAAAAAAATCCTTAGATTTAGAAAAGATGCCCAGCCATTCTGGGACAGTGGTCCTGTGCGCCAATGGGAGCAAGGAGTTCTTTTGACTAGGTATGAGGATCCCCCACTCAAATAAGCAATGTAGAATTAAATTTTATGTACTCACAAAAACAAAGACAGTGAGCTGCCAGCCACTTAAAGCAGTTGTGCTGTGTCACTTCAGAAAATGAACCTGGGATAATTTATTGATGGCTTATAACTAGTGCTAATGCACCTGCAATCAGCAAGTGATTACTTTCATTTGGATTCATCAACCTGATTATTAAAACAAAATACTAGAGATTCTAGAAATGTGACATTTAAAAATTAAGAAAAATATATGATAAAAGTACTCAGGTTAGATGACATCTATGAAGAAAGAAACAGAACTAATGTGCTTGGTTAATAATCCTTGATCAGAAGAGTTCCAGTGAAAGGTCAATAACCTGAAAAATCTATTCTGATTTTCTCCCCATTAACAATGACAGACTTGCTGACCATTTCCAGCAACTTCAGTTTATAGTGGTGTACTGTGATATTGGTATTATTGGAGGACTTGGCAAAAGTACTATGAAATCGCAAGAAACTTTAATGAGAAACCACCGCTGAGGACACCTTAAAGCAGTGATGCTTCAAGGTGGCAGCATCCATCAAAGACCTCCACCATTTAAGATATACTCTCATTACTACCATAGTGGAGAAGATACAGGAGCCTGAAGATCCACACTTAAGGATTCAGAAACAGCTACTTCATGATCACTTTATGCCTTTGCACTGTACTGCTGCTGCTGCAAAACAACAAGTTTTATGTTATCAGTGATAATAAATCTGATTCTGAAACTTAAATAGTTCTCCGTCAAGGAGTCCATGGCATCCAATATAGAAAATGATTCTGTGAATGCCAAGCAGGGCGCACCCCACTAAAGTTGCCCAATTCCTCCTGTTTCTTTTGTTCTTGCTGCAGTTTAAGGCTGTGCCACTTGCATATTGTTCCTCCAATATGAGTCAGTTCTGTTTGCATAATTTTCTTGCATTCAGCAAACAATAGTGACATTTCTGTATCACCTTGGCATGAACGTCAATGTACCCCTGAATTGAAGCAGGTAACAAAATTTTTAACTTCAGATTATGTACAAATTAACTCACCGATCAGCAGGATAAGGATTACCCCAAATTTTTCAGCAATACTTGATTTAATACTCTGTAAGCTCAGTCAATCAACACCTAAATGAAAAACAATTAGAGTAAATTTTTATGCTGCCAACCAATTACAAAATTGTTTGAAGTTAACTTATTGTCTGATGTTAACAATGAGCTATATTGCATGAAGCTGCACAAACAAATTTAAAATAATAATACATGAACCCAACTAACATTATCCAAGAGTAAAACTAAGAAATTAGATATTAAGATAAAAATTAAAGATGGAAGATAGTTAGAAATAAAACAGACCTAAATAGAAGGACTGACGAAAGGTCAATCTGAAGCATTAATTGTTTCTAACAAAAGTGCCTGACTGCAAAGTAATTCCAGTTTGTTCTGCTAATATGAAAAAAGTAAAAGTTTCTATGAAAACTCAAATAAATTTCAATTTAAAATATTCAAAATCATATGACTCGTGTAACATATCTGCTGTGTCAAATATAAAAAAATTATAGATGTAAAGCACAAAAAGAACTCTTCAACATAGCAGAGAAAAAAATTTTAACAATCAAATTATGAAATACAGCAAATCTGCCTTCACCCCATCTGAAATATCCCCTTTTGTTACTGAGCCATTCCTCCTCAACATGTTATGCAAACTTCTTTTCTTACTTTTCCAGTTTGGACCCAAATCAAAGACTGTGCTTCTTTTTTTTCCACAAATGCTGCATGGCTTTTTCAGCTTTAAAAAAAATTTTTTTCTAGTTCCAACATCTAAAATTATTATTTTCAGTACTATTATGAAACCATGGCACATTCTTGAATCAATTATCCACATGCCAGGAAGAAAGAATCAATCAATGATTCTGTTCATAACTTACCTACAAAATTTAAAGTACTACCTTTTACATGTCTATGACATGAGAAAAATTTCATATTACCCCCTTTGCAAATTATATGCCTCATATTAAATAAATAAATGTACATGTAAATTGACTTTAATTCTTGTCCGACCATCTCAAAATATCTACTTGTCCTTTTTTTTTTACTAAAATTTACTTGTCATTTTAATTCATTCATTATTTGGGGGGAGAGAACATCAATGGAAGGGGCAGCACTTATTGCCAATCTCTTTTTTTTAAAGATGACAATGGAGCCTTCTTCTGGTGAAGGCATACCAGAATAACGTTAAGTTAGGAAATTTAAACATTTAGATAGACAATGTGTCCTAACATGAGAGGGTCTACCTCAGCTTGATTCAGCATCAATTACAAGTGATGCCTGTCCTCATGTCTGTGCTCTTTTTGGTGGGGTGCTGTTAGAGTAGCCCAGTAATTGCAGTGGATTTTATAGATGGCGCAAATTGCAGTTATGATGAAATGGTTGAGCAGAGAATGAATGCTTAGAATGATTGATAAATTGCCAAGTCAGTTAGCTTGCTTTATCCTGGTTGTTATCAAGCTTCTAGAGTGTTCTTCGAACAGTACACCAATTAAGTAAATGGAAATTATTCAATCATGCTCACATCCTATGCTTTATAGATGGTGCACACCCTTTGGGGGGTAAGTAGTGACTTAGTTCCCACAGAATATCCTATTTCTGATTTGTAACAGTATTTATGTAACTGATCTAATTAAGTTTTGGTTGAAGGTGACTACACCATCCACCTCAATCCTCATCAGGATGTTGATGAAGTGACTGTTAAGAACAGGGTGATTTAATTCTGCTTTAGAGACTGCTATCGTAAAAATAGTACTACAGTTAGAATAGCCCCATTGTCTTAATTGTATTCAATGGTCTTAATCATACCTTGATATTTACTGCATGGCATAAATAAAAATTGATTATGATTGTCTTCTACAACATCTGTGATGGAGCATTCAGTCAGGACATCTGGTTAGAGGATGCAAATATTTCAGCCTTTTCTATAACATGCACCCATTGGGATTCTGTCATCATTTAGACAGGTATTTTCTTGGTGTTTTTGCCCGTTAGGTGTTTAATTATTTACCATGAGCCTAAATCTGAACTGCTAGTTGTGGAATAATTTACCTGTATACAGTATATTGCATGCTATTTTAGATTTTTTGCACACATGTGGTTCCAAGTTACAGTGTCACTTGGTTGAGACCTCATGTATCAGTATACTTGGTGCTACTCCTGGCATATCTGCCTGCACGCCGAACCAGAGATGATATCCTGGTTTGATAATAGTGGATGACAGAGAAATTTTAACCCTTGATGTTACCGGCTGTGGTATAATACTGTCATGTATTACAGTGCCTCATGAACACACGTTCTGCTTTGTCAGATGTATTTTGTGTCTATCCCATTCAGCATAACTGCAGCAATAAACAACATGGCAGAGGATGGGATTTTGTCTCCATAAGATTGTGCAATGAGCATTTTTGACCATGGTGGGCTGAGAGAATTGTAGCAAATAGTTTAGTGAGGGAGAGATCAATTATGTTTAGTATTTGCATGTGTTCACTCACTATTTGCCACTGATCCAGACTGACAATTATGTCCACTGGTTCAGTTTAGATAGTAGTGGTATTTCCAAGACACTAATTTATTCAAGTAGAAAACCAATTAGACTTATGACTAACTATTGAGTCGAAACTAATGCAAGAAAATACAGCACCTTTAACATGGCAAAGGCAACGTGAGGTGCTTTTTAAGAGAATACTCAAATAAAAATTGACATCAAGCCATACAAGGAAAATTTAGGGCAGATGACCAAAATGGCCTGGCTAAAGGGCTGGGATTATGAAATATTTTAGAGGAGACATATATGGTTAGAAAAATGTGAAGTAACAATTTAACATGGGCAATGGCTAAATCCAGGAATTGGGATTTGAAGTTACCTTGCTGAACTGTCAGACTTTACAAAGATGGGGGTTTGGAAAACAAGACAGAGGAACTTGGAAACACTGATGATAACGTTAAAATAGAGTGCAATGTAGTTCAGCAATCCACTATCAACGGGCAACTAAAATGGGGTCAGACATGCAAAAATCAAAAACAAAACTGTGTACATGCATTTATTTTTCACTCCGAATTGCCAAATGAATTTAATTTCTGATAAGAAGTGGACAAAGTAATCTTTCATGAAGAAAAATAACTTTTCATTGTACCTTTCGCATGCTGAGCAATGCCAAAGCAATTAACAGCTAATGATGTTCTTTGGAAGTGTCACTGTTATAATATGGGAAATGTGAAATTGCTTACAGTGAGCTTTCATAAACAGTAAATTATAATGACCAAATAATCTACATGACATTTATTTCTTTGGACACTATGAAAAATACTTCTTCAGAATGGTGCAGTGAGATCTTTTACATCCAATGAGATCACAGACAGGGCTTCAGGCTAAGATCCCTCAAAAAATTACTCCTCAGAAACAGCAACATTCCCTTAGTACTGCACTGAAATCTCAGTATTGTGTTCAGGCTTTTTGAGCCCATAGCTCTTTGACTCAGATACATAACATGGCAAATATTGCATGATTAGTATTTTGCCATTTGCTTTATGATCGTACTATTGGAGGACCTGGCAAAATCTGAAATATTATCTGTCAGTCAATTCCTTGTTTTTCTATGAGATTGATGCTCAAGTCACACTGACAAAATAAAATGGAAAATGACAGAAATACTCAGCTGGTACGGCATTATCTGTAGGAACAGAAATAGAATTACCATTTTGGTACATCATCTTTCATCAAAATACACTGATTAGAGTTTGTCTAAAGAGTTTACATCTGAAATTTGGCTTTAAATTTGTTTTCCATTATTGTGCACAAAAAGCTTGAGCACGTCACATATTCCCAGAAACTTCAAAACAAAGAAAATCTGTTGTTAACTACAGAAAAATAAATACTGAGGAATAAAATAGTGATTTTAAAATACGAAGAAACAATATTGAACAAAAAATGTCTACAAATTACATAAATTCCCTAATAAGTTCAAGCATAAAGCTATCAATAAAATAAAAACATTATTGAATTATGGGAAAACAAAGGAAATTAAAATCAACTAAAAACCAGAGGTCCACATTAATAAAAGTAGGCAAATGCAAGTGTAATAAACCTAAAATAAAGAGAACATTTTCAAAATTGAGCATCTGTGGAGTGAGTAACCTTTACGTTTTTAGCAACAACGGAAAAATTTAGTGATAGTACATTCTTCAAATATAGACGCAAGCAAGAAAGGCACATTGGCAAAATCAGATGGGCTGTGCCTCACAGCTTCAGTGATGTGGTTTCAATCCAGAACCTCCAATGCTGCTCGTGTGCTCCAACTTCCACCCACATCCCAAAGATGTGCAGGTTAGGAGATTAACAGCTGCTGCTAATTGTCCCAGTGTGTAGGTGAGTGGTAGAATCGATGGGAAAGTATTTTTAAGTAGAATTAATGCAAGTAGGTATCTCATGATTGGCATGGACTTGGAGTGAACCATATGACTATGTGAATAAGGAAAGAATTCTAAAAGGGAAAAATCTATGCTAGCTTTGCAAGCCAGCAAGACTAAATGTCAAAGAGATAATGGTGCAAGGCAACAAAAAGCCAATTTGATCATTCAATAAACAAAACAAAATGTCTCAAGTGAAAATAGCAAGAAAATGTAGTTACAAGTTAAAAATAGACTTCATCTTTTTATGAGTATTATATAAATAGGCCAATCTATCACAATTTTACATACTACCTTAATTTTCCTTCAGTTAAAGGTGAACCTGTGACTTAAATCTGTTTTTTAATATATTTTTAAGGCTTTTTCTCAACTAACTTTATTATTATAAGATGTCGACCAATGTTTGGCCATGCATTGGAAAATGATATCACTCAACAAAGCACCTGTATCAGTAGTTTATATATCTATCAATCTGCCCAAAGCAACAAAAATTTCAACACAAGAAATTCTGCAGATGCTGGAAATCCATAGCAACACACGTAAAATGCTGGAGGAACTCCGCAGGCCAGACAACATTTATGCAAATAAATAAACAATCAATGTTTCAGGCTGAGAATCTTTTTACGACTGGTAAGAGGGAAGACACCAAAATAAAAAGGTAGGGGAAGGGAAAGGAAGATAGCTAGAAGATGATAGCTGAAGCCAGGTGGGTGGGCAAGGTAAAGGGCTGGAGAAGAAGGAATCTGATAGGAGAGGAGCGTGGACAATGGGAGAAAGGGGAAAAGGAAGGGCATCAGGGGGAGGTGAGAGGTAAGCAAGAGGAGTTAAGAGGCCAGAGTGATGAATAGAAGAAGCGGGAGGTAGGAAAGGGGAAGGGAGAAAAAATTACCAGAAGGAGATACTGATATTCATGTGAAGTAACAATTTAGAGTCTAATAGGCACAGGCTAAATCCAGGAAGTGGGAATTGAAGGTACCTTGCAGAACTGTCAGACTTTACAAAGACAAAGGTTTGGAGAACAAGACAGAAGAACTTCGAAACACTAATGATAATTTTAAAACAGATTGCAATGTAGTTCAGCAATCCCATTATCAATGGGTAATGAAAATGGTGTCAGACATGCAAAAATCAAAAACAAAAACATGTAAACACAAGGAAATCCGCAGATGCTGGAATCTGACGAAGGGGCTTGCCCGAAACGTCGACTGTACCTCTTTCCTAGAGATGCTGCCTGGCCCACTGTGTTCACCAGCAACTTTTATGTGTGTTGCTTGAACAAAAACATGTACATGTATTTATCTTTCAGTCCAAATTGTGAAATGAATTTAATTTGTTTGAAGGCTATCCAGATGGAATACGACTATTCCTCCTCCACTTCGAGAGTGGCCACATCATGGTACAAGAGGAGACCATGGACTGACCTGGTGGAATGGGAATAGGAATTAAAATGGTTGGCCACCAGAAAATTCTGCTTTTGGCGATTGAGTAGAGGTACTCAACAAAGCGGTCCACCAATTTACGACAGGTCTCACCAACGTACAGGAGACTGCATCGGGAGCACCGGATACAAGAGACGATCCCAGCAGATACACAGGTGAATTGTTGACCCATCTGGAAGGAATGTTTGAGGCTCTGAATGGAACTGAGGAAAGAAGTGAATGGGCAGGTGTAGCACTTTAGCAACTTGCAGGGATAAGTGCCAGGAGGGAGATTAATGTGGAGGGACAAATAGGCAAGGGAATCACGGAGGGAGCGATTCCTGTGGAAAGCAGAGAGTGAGAGATAAAGATATCTTTGGCGGTAGAATTGCTTTGGAGACGGCAGAAATTGTGGAGACTCGTGGGGTGATAGTTTAGGACAAGAGAAACTCTATCTCTATTAAGGCAGCAGGAAGATGAGGTGAGGTATTTCATGACATGTTTTGCCCTTCAGTTAACAGACTGATAAAATAGTTAAAAGAGAAATTTTACTAACTGGAATAAGTCAATGAACTGAAGGTGGTACTAACTGCATTATTTATGAACTGTCAATCCAATCTAATGCAGTTTAAATCTTCCCAGATGGCAAAATGCATTATTAATGCACAATTTTAATGACTGAAGTTTATGTAGTTTATTTACACACAGTAAATAAATGAAAAAAAGAAAGGAAAGCAACAATGATATTTTGTCAGTCCCCTCTCTCTGCCCAATCAAAAAAGTCAATTAAGTAGGTCTGAACTTTTATTCTGCTCTTTCCCCAGCTCCTTTTCTTTCTTTCCCAGTTCTGATTAAGTATGCCAGATTTGAAAGATCCACAGATGCTGCATTACTTGCTGAGAACTTACAGCACTTTGATTTATTATGATTTTTTCCATTAGCTGTAGGTTCCATGTGCATTCAAATTTAGAAACTTTTGAACACAGGCAACGTTCACTCCTAGCGATGAAAAAATGTGTTTTCTCTATCAGCATTTAAACCAAGTTGACAAGCTATTTGTTGATCTACATCATTTGTACGGTAAGAAAGCTGGACAGGCAATGTGAAAACTGAGTTATAATTTTAAAAAAACTTTCAAATCTTTTAGAAGAAAGCCAAATGAAACGGATTTCTCTGAATCATAGAAATAAGAAAATTTAAAATACAGTATTTTCAGCTCATTGTGTCCGTGAGGGAACACTGCAGAACTCTTATCACTTTCTGCGTGAAAACACTGTTCATCATCAACCCTCTAATTCATATTTTAAGCCAGAGACTTCTGGTTTTTGATCTCAATTAAACCTTCTCAGATTCTTTCATTCCATAGTAAACAGTCCTGGCCATATCCTTTTATATCTGTACAATATTCTCTCTGGCTTAATCATAACTTTTCTGTTATAAGATGACCAGAATTATATTACTATATTAAACATACGATTAAACTAGTACATAACTACTCCAGTCTATACATCAGCTAATAAAGGCAAGCACCTTGTTTAATTTTTAACCCATCTATTGATCTGTTGTACCAAACTTTTGGATCTTTGGGGATATATTTCAATGCTACTTTAGTCCTTCACCCTCCCACGACCTCCTTGCAACCCCCTCCCCCAATAAATCTATTCTAGTTACCAGTTCTGTCTAAATTCAGTGCTTGTTCTACTACTTTTCACGTCATATGTTAATGACCTGGATGATGGTATTCATGCCATTGCGGCAAGTTTGTGAATGAAATAAAGATAGGTAGAGGGGCAGGCAGCGTTGAAGAAACAGAAGGGCTTGGAGAGATTAGGAGATTGGACAAAAGTGGCAGATGGAATACAGGGTAGGGAAGTGTATAGACGTGCACTTTGGAAGAAGGAATAAAGGTGTAAACTACTTTGTAGACAGAGAGCAAATTCAGAAATTGGAGGTGCAAAGAGACTTGGGAGTCCTTGTGCAGGAATCCTCTAGGTTGCGTGAGTAGTAAGAAAAGCAAATGCAATTTTAGCATTCTTTTCAAGAGGGCTAAATTATAAAAGCAAGGATATTATGCTGAGACTTCATAAGTCATTGTTCAGACCACAATTGGAGCATTGTGAGCAGTTTTGGGCCTCACATCTAAGAAAGGATGTGTTGCCATTGGAGAGGAGATTTATGGGTATGATCCAGGGAATGAAAGGGTTAACATATGAGGATTGTTTGATGGCTCTGGGTCTTGTACTTCCTAGAGTTTTGAAGTATTGGGGGGGGGGAATCTCATTGAAACCTACTGAATACTGAAAGGTTTAGATAAAGTGAACATGGAGAGGATGCTTTCAATATTGGGAGAGTCTAGCACCAGACAGCACAGGCTCAGGATAAAAGAACAAAGAGATGGAGGAATTTCATGTTCAAATTTAATTAACATTCAACCATATATTAATACCCGTGAACATAGCGTAGTAAAACAGCGCTCTCTGAGGCCAAGGTGCAAAACCTAGTACCAACAGTCATACACAGCACCAGCACCAGCACCAGCACCCACAGCACTTATAAGATAGTTGTAAACACGCAGTCACACAAAAAATATCATAGAGCACAAGTGCCTAAGTGACATGCCCCATAGATTGATGGAGCACATATGTTGTCAGCAAGAACAAGCCCTCAGCAGTCTGCAGACGACTGCACGCAGGCAATCCAGCTTGTCTTCCACCAAGTGAACATGAGGACAGCATTGACAGGAGGGGCCTGCTCCCAATCTAATATAGACTCTGTTATCTCCCTTCCTGTCAGTGGCATTCTTTAGCCAGAGTGTGGTGAATCTGTGGAATCCATTGCCACAGACAGCTATGGAGGCAAGCTATTGGGTATATTTAAAATGGAGGTTGAAGGATTCTTGATTAGTAAAGGCATAAAAGATTATGAGGAAAAGGCAGGAGAATGGGATTGATTGGGAGAATGGGATTGATTGGGAAAATAAATCAGCCATGACCAAATGGAGGAGGAGACTCAATGGGCCAAATGGACTAATCCTGCTCCTGTGTTATATAGTTTTAAATGACCAGACCAATTTCTAGAGTACGTCTCTAGAATAGGTTATATGGTCAGCACAACATTGTGGGCCGAGGGGCCTGTAATGTGCTGCAAATTTCTATGTTCTATGTTCGGTTATATTTTCCTTGAATCTAAAGCTTTCCTCCTCGCTGTTAGCTCTGCAGCCAATTGTTGAAACATCTGAAAGCTTCTTTAGCATTCCTTGTATATTTATCAAAATCATTAAAACATATCACAAGAAGCAAAGGACCAAAGTCTGAGGCTTGTGGTTTGGTTATAGATTTCTACCAATAAATATGGCAGTCATCATTATTGTTTGTGCTACTAATGTTTTCTCTAACTTATCAACCAATGATTCACCTTGGCTCAAAGGCTCTGAGACAGTTTTGAATTCAGTTTGACACTTTCTTGGATACCAGGTGTTTTTCTATTTTTTGACCAGCCTGTGATGTGCATCCATGTCTAAAACCTGGCTAAGATTCATGTAGACTATATTAAATACACTGGCCTCATCAACCCTTATTACTACATCCTTGAAAAATTCAATCAAATTCGACACACATGATCTACTCTTTACAAATCTATGTTGCCACCACTGGCATTAACTAAATGGGCTGTAATTATTTGGGTAACACCATCTTTTTTGGGATAATAGTTGAATGAAAACACTTCCACTCCTATGACATGATTCCTTTACATAGAAAACGCTGTCAGAGCCTCTGTAACTTCCTCCCTTGTTTCCTTCAGTTTTAAAGTTCATGAAAAATAAATATCCTATTAACACAACATGTCAGTGAGCATAATGAAAGTATATTGACCTTAAACCCAAGCAAGCTGAAGTTAAAATAGGGAACTACTAGTATATGTTATCTAGTTAGGAGCAAAGACAAGCCACCTTCTCTACAATTTCCAAAAACTGACTATTCAATTCTCCCCAAGTTCATGAAAAATTGTGGATTTTCCTCTTTCTTGGTGATATAAAACAAGCTCTCTTGAAAAGTCCTTTAGTTTCTCCAACTCATCATGATTAGGAACCTTGTTGTAAAATGTCAACAATATGGCTAACATCAAGTCTTATGTCCATCTGGTCCATTAACTTGGTGTGCATTGGGATTCCAAGAAAATCTGATCCTGCTCTTCATCATACTCCAAATCTATGATTCTGAAAAGTTTGTTCTCTTCAATTTCATTTATTATCAGGCTATCTACTCTCTGAACTATTTTCCATAATCCCAAGTTATCCCTACCAAATGCCAAACAATGAAGATTATTCCTTTTCAGCCATGTGAAACATCTGGTAATTCTCAAATTATCATTGTGAAAAATGTGCATCATCTGAGATTTTAATCATGGGTATTTTACTAGTGATCTTTTTAGCCACAGCAGACTAAGCTTTATTCCATTGGAACTGCCTGTCAATATGCCAGTTACGTTCAAACCTTTGTTATAGAGTCTGGCATTATGCATTTCCAAACAAGATGCTGATAGTGCATATGATCTACTGTTTATTGGTATCAAACCTCTTCTCAAATATTTTTGTATTCAACAGCAGATTCTCTGAACAGGTATTTCCTGCACAGGTAATATTTGTGCTGCAAATGCCTTCTTTAACTTAATAACTAGCTTTATAATTTCAATTTTATTCATTTACTACTTTGATCAGGATGCATAATATCTAACACATCAGTGGCCAATTTATTGCAATTTGCTCCCACTGACTGTTTGCTTGATAGAAAAAATCTCTTTTTCACTTCTTTCACATTTTAACAGTTTAACATTAAACATTCTACCATAATACAGCCTTCCTGTTTACAGTCAGCTGTATTCAAGTCTTTTGCTCTGCACAATTAAAAAAGCACCTGTGGCGGCTCACCTACGCAGCAAGTGAACGGGCTCCAGCAGTCGCAGGCGAGTCCGCAGCCAGCGGAAACCGAGAGGGCTCTGAGAGCGGGGCAGATCTCGGCACAGAAGCCAACATCACTTCCGCCCCGCAAAGGGCGGGGGATGCTGGGAGCGTGCATTTAAGCGCGTGCGGATTTGAAACAGTAAACAGTTCAACCAGACCCTGCTCGACTCAGTGTGTTGCTTTCACTCGTTGCGTATCAGCGCGACTACATTGGTAACCCCGACGGTCCAACGGCATTTGGACCCAGTATGAACGACTCAGCTCTGCAAAATGCAGTTTCCTTTAAACTGCCAACCTTTTGGACCACCCAACCCCTGGTCTGGTTTGAGCAAACAGAGGCCCAGTTCCAGGTCAGGCAAATTGTCTCAGATGCCACCAGGTATTACTATGTGGTGGACGCCCTCAACCAGGAGACAGCGGGCCGCGTTATCGGCTTTCTGCATCAACTCCCGGCAACAGCCAGGTACAAAGCACTCAAGGCCCTGTTAATCCGCACATTTGGCCTCTCCCGCAGCGAACGGGCTGCGCGGTTACTGCATATGGATGGCCTGGGCGACCGCGCGCCGTCAGCCCTGATGAGCGACATGCTAGCACTGGCAGACGGCCATAAGCCTTGTCTGCTTTTTGAACAGATCTTCTTGGAGCAAATGCCAGAAGACATTCACCTCCTGCTAGCAGATGAAGACTTCAGAGACCCAAGCAGGGTGGCTGCCTGCCTGGACCTGCTTTGGCGCGCCAAACAAAATGGCGGAACCACGATCAAAATTAGTGCTGCGGCACGGCCGAAAGCCCAGCCCTCCCACACCCCAGCAGCGGAGCACATTACACCCACACCAAGGGACGGCACCACTTCTGAGTCTTGGTGTTTTTATCATCAAAGGTGGGGTTCCGGGACCCGCCTATGCCGACCGCCATGCTCGTTCCAGAGAAACGTCAGGACCAGCCGTCACTGATGGCTACAGCAGCTGGTCACCGTGATAGCCTCCTCTACGTTTGGGACAAGCACTCCGGGCGTAGATTCCTGGTGGACACGGGGGTAGAAATCAGAGTCCTACCCCCCCCCGAGCCACAATACCCGAACTAGAAGAACAGGACCGGAACTTATGGCAGCCAACAGCAGCACCATCCGCACCTACGCACAAGAACCATCCCCTCGCAGTTCGGTTCCAGCCGCTGTACATGGACATCTACGCTGGCCGCAGTATCACAGCCATTGCTGGGTGCGGCCTTCCTCCGCGTGCACTGCCTGCTCATGGATTTGAAGGGATGACAATTGGTCGATGCAAAGACTTTCCAGACTTTCTCTCTCGGTGAGGCTAGGTTACCGGCCCCGCAGCTGGACTCCGTCACTTATTCCGACAACGAGTTCGCCGGGTGTTATCGGAGTTCCCATCTATCATCACGCCGTAGTTTTCCTCAATAGACCCCGAGCATGGCGTGATGCACCACATCCCCATACAGGGACCTCCCCTTCATGCCCGGCCCTGCAGGCTACCGCCCGACAAGCTCCGCCTCGCAAAAGAGGAATTCAAGAAGATGGAGGAGATGGTAATTGTGCGGCGTTCCGACAGCCCATGGGCCTCCCCTCTCCATATGGTGCCCAAGTCCGCGGGACGGTGAAGACCATGCAGCGACTATAGGAGGCTGTACGATGCCACCACGTCCGATCGCTATCCGATACCGCACATCCAGGACTTTACGGCCAACCTGCATGGGGTGTGCATCTTTTCGAAGATTGACCTGGTCCGAGGGTATCATCAGATCCCAGTCCACCTGGATGATGTACCCAAGACGGCCCTCATTACCTCCTTTGGCCTCTTCGAGTTCCTCAGGATGCCATTCAGGCTCAAAAACGTGGTGTAGACGTTCCAGCGCCTGATGGACACTGTAGGGTGAGATCTGGACTTTCCGTTCATCTACCTGGATGACAAACTTATCGCCAGCCGCTCCCGCCAGGAACATCTAGCACATTTACGCCTGCTCTGCCGCTGCCTAAGCGACTACGGTCCGGCTATCAACCCCGCCAAGTGCCAGTTCGGCCTACCCGCCATCAACTTCTTGGGACACCGGATCGACCGCCATGGAGCTGTGCCCCTGCCGGCAAAAGTTGGAGCCATCCGCCAATTCGCCAGACCCAGCACTGTTAAAGGCCTGCAGGAATCTGTTGGGATGGTTAACTTTTATCACCATTTCCTGCCCTCAGCGGCCCGATCATGCGGCCCCTTTTCGGCTTGATGTCCGGCAAGGTCAAAGAGGTCACCTGGACAGAGGGGGCAACGGCGGCTTTTGAACAAGCCAAGAACATGCTAGCAAACGTCACGCTCCTGGACCACCCCCAGGTCGATGTCCCCACTGCCCACACTGTGGATGCTCCAACGCGGCAGTTGGTGGCATACTCGAGCAGCCCATCAAAGGCCAATGGAAGCCGCTCGCTTTTTTCAGCCGGCACCTACGACCCCCGGAACTTAAGTACAGCACTTTTGACAGGGAGCTGCTGGCCCTGTACCTTGCCATCTGGCACTTCAGTTATTTCCTGGAAGGGAGGGAGTTCACGGTCTTCACAGACCACAAGCCCCTCACTTCCGCGTTTGCCAAAGTGTCAGACCCGTAGTCGAGCCGCCAGCAATGCCACCTGTCGTACATCTCGGAGTTTACCACCACAATCAAGCACATCTCCGGGAAGAACAACGTGATGGCTGACGCGCTGTCACGCACCTCCATCCAATCAGTGCACTCTCTGTCTCCGGGGGTGGATTATGCGGCGTTAGCTGAGGCACGACGACTAGACAGCGAGGTGCCGGCGTACCAAACCGCAGTCTCAGGACTCCGCCTTGAAGACATACCCATTGGGCCCAAAGGTAATGAGCTCCTTTGTGACGTGTCCACTGGGCAACCTCGGCCCACTGTCCCAACCGCTTGGAGGCGCCGCGTTTTCGACGCCTTACATGGTTTAGCCCACCCTTCCAACCGGGCGACCATCCGGCTGATCGCAGACAGGTTTGTGTGGCACGGCCTACACAAGCAGGTCGGGCACTGGGCCAGGACATACACACACTGTCAAACCTCCAAAATCCAGAGGCACGTGAGGGCCCCACTGCAATCCTTCCAGCCAACACATAGGGGGTTTGAACATGTCCACGTGGGCATCGTCAGCCCACTGCCGGTTTCAAGAGGAGCGAGATACCTGTTCACCATGGTGGACAGGTTCACGAGGTGGCCGGAAGCTGTCCCACTCGCTGACACGGCCACGGAGACGTGCGCCAGAGCCCTGATTACCACCTGGGTGGCACGGTTCGGACTCCAAGCCCACGTCACTTCAGACAGGGGTGTGCAGTTCACATCGGCTTTGTGGTCTGCACTGGCACAACTCCTCGGAACCCAGCTCCACCGAACAACTGCTTACCACCAGCTGTCCAATGGCCTGGTGGAATGTTTCCACAGGCACTTGAAGTCAGCCCTGATGGCACGCCTACAAGGGCCAGACTGAGTTGACGAACTCCCCTGGGTGCTGCTTGGCAACTGCATGGCACCCAAGGAGGACCTGGCCGCATCATCGGCCAAACTTGTTTATGGTGACCCGCTCACAGTTCCCAGTGAGTTTGTGCCAGCACCCCATGGCCAGGAAGACATACCTACGGTGGTCCTAACTAAACTCCGGGAGCGGCTTGGAACACATGCCCCAGTCCCAAAGTCCCATCACGGAACAACACCCTCTTTCGTGCCCAAGGGCCTACAACAGAGCAAGTATGTTTTCATTCGCCGAGGCACGCACAGACCACCCAGCAGCAACCGTATGAAGGACCCTACAAGGTGGTGCGCCATAATGGGACGACCTGCATTTTCGACATCGGCGGTCATGAAGAGACTTTTACCATTGACCGTCTCAAACCGGCGCATCTAGACCTTGAACGCCCGGTTATGGTGCCGCCCCCACGACAACGAGGCCAGCCACCTAGAAGAACTGACAGTGTGCAGGCTGCGGACTCTGCACCTCCTAGCGCCAGTTCTTGGGGGGGGGGGGGCGGGGGCGTCATGTGGTGGCTCGCCCACGCGGCAAGTAAACCAGCTCCAGCAGTCGTGGGTGATTCTGCAGCCAGCAGCAACCGAGAGGGCTCTGAGTGCCGGGGAGACCTCGGATCAGAAGACGACATCACTTCTGTCCCACAAAGAGCGGGGGATGTTAGAAGCGGGCACTCAAGCACGCGCGGATTTGAACCAGTAAACAGTTCAACCAGACCCTGCTTGACTCGGTGTGTTGCTTTCACTTGTCATGTGTCAGCCCAACTACACACCTTTAATATAGGAAAAGCCCAAAGTGCAGCTTTCTGGAGCTCAACTGAAGAAATGGCAAAGTATGTCTAAAGAGTGCTTTGCAAAGGCTTTTGAAAGATCAAAAGAAATAAGAATAAGAAATGCCCATATAATATAATAAGGCTACCTTTACATTTAATAAAGGTAAGGAGCTGAGAAAGGGAAGTAGCCAGTAAGAAGGTTTTTGAATTGGAAAATCCAAATAAATTATGTAATCTAAAGGCTGTGCAATTGACAGTTTCATGGATGGGAAGAAACTGGCACAGGAAGAAAGTGCCAGAACATTAAATGAGAAAGATTTACGAGCTAAAATGAGACTAGAGTAGTCAGAGTTCATAATTTTGAAACAGAACATTGACTTCTATGAATTCCAGTACAGGAAGCAAATGCATCCTGTCAGAGTAATAGTGATAAGCAAGTAAACCTTATTCAGGACAACATACATGCATCTAACAGTTCTTTCCCAAAAAAGTTCCAATTTCCTTACTCTCTACTCTACCTGAATTTACCTACTGCCTGAAGTCACATTTCTGATATTTCTTTCATAGACAAAAAAAATATCTGATCTTAGTGGAAATCATATTTCTTACTTCAAGTTACAGTCTTGTGTCCAGCTACAATCTTTCTTGCAACTTTCCTTTCATATATAGTTTTTACTTTATTAGCATTGAACATTCTTAAGCCTCCTTTTTGCATTGTGCTGAGCTGCAAATAAGCAATTGTAAATAACTGTCCATATACAGCTGAAATCAAGAGTTGTTATTGGAAACATTTTAACTCTGGTTTCTAAGTGTTTATTTTAAGTGTTTTTATCGCGTATTAGGTGTTTATTCAGAAGTTGACCATGCCTTTACTATGCATTAAGTGTCTGTTACTGAGTGTGTGGAATTACTGTGGTATTTGGGATGTAACCATTGAATGAAACCTGTGTACTTTTAACCCCTCAAGAAAAACGAATGTAGCCAAGTAAGAGAGATAAGAGTAATTGATTTATTAGTTAGAGTAAAAAACTTACAGAAGTATGCTAACCCAGAAGGGCTATAAAGAATGCTGTGTGAAAACAACAAATGGGCAGTCAGTGACAGACTTACACAGCCGAGTCCACTGTCTGTCTCAGCTTTACTTTGCAAATTAAAGTTCAAACATTTCTTGAAGAATCTTCGGCACTTCCTTGTCATTTGTGAAACCACGACATTGACACATGCTGTCAGATGCAATATAACCATGACTCGAAGCATGAAATCTTTTGTCATATCCTAACTACCTTTCTAACATAAATTTTCCACTCATTCACCAACTTCAAATTTATCCAGCCTACCTCTGGCATGTTTTACAACACGGCTTGATCATGCTAAGTTTCAAAGTGTCAAAACTCTTTCAAATGAGTTTTTAAAATTTTTCATGAGTAGATTTAAGGAATAGATGACTGGACTGCACTAGGTGCAAAGTTTTAACTTCTGTAATTCATGTAGTTTAATTGATGAAACAAGTCAGATATTGACCCATTATAGTGATTTAGGACAAAATTAATTTGTTCTTCAAAGATAAGCCGCGTGAGCTGTGGCTCAGTGGTTAACATCCTGGCTTTTGAATCAGAAAGCTTTGGGTTTTAGTCCCACTTCCATTGAAGTGTAGTAATGTGGTGTTATATTAAGAGAAATTCTGGATGAGACATCTGAAATCACTTCATTTTTATTACAGTATTCTGAAGAACTGTGGATTTATCCCGAGTACTTCGTCCAACATTTATTGCCTAATAGTTCACATTGACGTTCACAAATGGCTGTTTACAGAAATTTGCTGATTGCAAATTTTTTGCTATATTTTGTAAATTATAACAGCTAATATTCTTACAATTATTTTACTGGTTATAAACACTCCGGATCATCCTGCAAAGGAGACAAACAGTACTTTTAAATAATACCATCCTTTATTCTCAGGATAAGCAAACCACATTTCAGAAAGTTTATAGAGTGCAGAATACACTATGTGACCAAGTTAAATTTTCACATCATCTTCAGTCAATAACCATCAGCAGAAGTGACAAACGGGAGTGTTCCCAGGACAGTACACAATATACTTCATGATTTCAGCACAATTCCATATTTTTGTATAAAATCTCAAATGAATAGTTACTGATAGCACTAATTTACAGTAGAAATCTAGTGAAGTATAAACAAATCTCATAAATAAACTGACATTAATTCACTTTATCTGCAAATTGACTGCACAGGTTGACTCTATGGTTAAGAAGGCATACGGTGCATTGGCCTTCATCAACCGTGGGATTGAGTTTGAGCTGAGAGGTAATGTTGCAGCTATATAGGATCCTGGTCAGACCCCACTTGGAGTACTGTGCTCAGTTCTGGTCACCTCACTACAGGAAGGATGTGGAAACTACAGAAAGGGTGCAGAGGAGATTTACAGGGGTGTTGCCTGGATTGGGGAGTATGCCTTATGAGAATAGGTTGAGTGAACTTGGCCTTTTCTCTGTGGAGTGGCGGAGGATGAGAGGTGCCCTGATATAGGTGTATAAGATGATGAGAGGCATTGATCGCATGATAGTCAAGAGGTTTTTTTTCCCAGGGCTGAAATGGCTAACATGACAGGGCACAGTTTTAATGTGCTTGGAAGTAGGTACAGATGAGATGTCAGGAGTAAGTTGTTTTTTTTTTAACGCAGAGAGTGGTGTGTGTGGAATAGGCTGCCAACGATAGTGGTGGAGGCGGACACAACAGGGTCTCTCAAGAGACTCCTGGAGCTTAGAAAAATAGAGGGCTATGGGTAACATTAGGTAATTTCTAAAGTAAGTACAGTACATGTTCGGCACAGCTTTGTGGGCCGAAGAGCCTGTATTGTGCTGTAGGTTTTCTATACTTCTATGTTTTTAAATTCATCCCATGACAAAAGCTTAAATTCTAGGCAGAAGTTTTTAATCTGCTAAATGGTCGGAACCAGGTCAAGGCTTAAATTAATATCTTTACACCTTGTCAGTGTTTCATGATTATTTTCCACAAAATATTGCATGCAGGTTCTTTAACTGGGTACAACTACCATTACTGCACAGGACTGAAAGAAGCTGCAGAGGGTTATAAATTTAGTCGGCTTCATCTTGGATACTAGCCTACAAAATACCACGACATCTTCAAAGAGCAGTGTCTCAGAAAAGCAGTGTCCATTATTACGGACGGCTAGCACCCAGGACATGCCCTTTTCTCACTGTTACCGTTAGGTAGGAGGTACAGAAGCCTGAAGGCACACACTCAGTGACTCAGGAACAGCTTCTTCCCCTCTGCCACTCGATTCCTAAATGGACACTGAACCCGTGAACACTACCTCACTTATTTTATATTATTTTTGTTTTTTTGCATGATTTTTAATCTATTCACTATAGGTACACTTATTTATTATTTTTTCTTCTATATTATATATTGCATTGAACTGCTGCTGCTAAATTAACAAATTTCACGACACATGCTGGTGATAATCTGATTCTGAATATACTGCAAAATAATAAAACATATCTGGAGCAAAAATATAGAGTGAAACCAACAAATAAGTAGCACTTGACTATTATTCTATTTTTTGTAACTATTGTTTTACAAATCTGGCCTTAAAAATATTCTTTGACAAACACAAATACAAAAACAGAACAACCTTAGAAAAATGAAGATCATGCCACAAAAGGTGGAAATTTGAAACAAATTGCAGAAAAATTAAGTTGAAAAGAGAAAATTGTACGAACTGAAAAGGAAGTGCGGGTATCTGCAGGGACAAATGACAAACTTAAATAAAATAAAACAATTCTACTCTTGAACTTTGCATCTCTTAATCTTTTCAATTCCAAGCAAAGGTTCACTTTCGGACGGAAAACCTCCAGTAGACATGCAGGTTTCTTAGTATTTTTGTGTACTTATTTTGTTTTACTCTGAATCATGAATCAGATGAGTAAATCCTGAGCACAGTAAAATATTTGGGGAAACACAAGGGCATAACCATGATAGGCAGTGGAAATTTCTCTTGCATGTCACATCCAAGTTGACTACAAATTTATTGTTATGAAATGTACTTCCATTACTGGCCTGCATCACAAAACAAATGGACAACAGAAATTGCAAAAAAAAAGTTTTCTAATTAAATTTAAGGATAAGTGCTCGTGTAAATAGTGCCAAAAAAATTTTCAATCTACTTAAGTTCAGATGTAGTCTTATTTGATACCTCATTCAAAATACTGCATCTATGATTGTACAACTCTATCAGATTGTTGTCCCAGAGTCTATAATATGCATTCAAGTCTCTGTTATGACATTGGAAATTACAACTTTATGACAACCTTTAAAGGAATAACATTGCCAAGAAAATGTTGCATCGTATCTACAACCAAGAGTGAAGCTTATTTTTAGCTAATTATCTTTCTCTGTTTACCAACCATCCCTGCCAAACGAAACATTATTTTCCCTATATATCAAAATCCTTCATAAATTCATCAAATCACATTAAATTTCCTGGTTCCAACATAACAATTTCTGTTTGTTTTCAGTAGACACAAGGTCGTGTCTGTGACACAGGCTTCCTGCCTTCCTGATGGGAAAGCTATCAGAATACTTTCTGAAAATAATGTTCCCATGTATAAACAAACTTTTAAATTAAATGAAATGTGTTATTTAGTTATTTAATGATAAAATGAAATTTATCTACAGGTTGTCCTTTGGATATTTTAATGACTGCTGTCAAGATTTTATTCCAGATCTTCAGCTGGTCTAAAATTTTAGGTTGGGATTCAACCGCATATTTTTACTTTTCAATCACATCTGACAGCTGGGTGAGATATTATCAGGCCATCCTTAAGAGTATTGTGGACAATTCTGGTCACCTCATTACAGGAAGGATGTAATGGCATTTGAAAGAATGCAGAGATTTACCTACATGGTCCTGGAAAGTGGGCTTTACTTATAAGGAGAGATTGAAGAAGTAGGTTTATTCTCTATTAAATGTAGGAATGGTCCATGAACAGGACCTCGCTGTTCCCCTTTCTCACTTTTATTTACCTGGAAATTATAGTAATTTATACGTCTTGCACTGTACAGCTGTCATCAAACAACAGATTTCATGACACATCAGTGATCACAACACTGATTCTTACACACACACACACACACGCATAAATAGGGCATGTAGTCAGTCTTTTCCCATGGGTGGGAGAATCTAAAGCTACAGCATGCAGGTTTAAGGTGAGAGTGGAGAAAATTGAAGGAGATCTGAGGAACAAATTTTCCCAGACTGCTGGTAGTAATTATATGAAACAAACTATCAGCTCAAGTTGTAGATGCAGAAATAATTATAACATTTAAGAGACATTTAAAAGGTACACAGAAAGGAAAAGTTTCAAAGGATATGGGTCAAATATAAAACATAACTGACATAATTGGCAAAGAGCAAATTTAGGCCTCATTTGGTAGTTTCCCAATTGAATGAATTGTTTATAGACAACCATTCCTCTGTCACCCCTTGTTCACTATATAGCCATTCACTTAGTGACAAAGTTATGAAGCTTAGAGCAGACTACAATTAGCTTTGACAAGTGCTCAGCCAAGTATTGCAAGTTCCCTCAGAGGGCCACAGAGTGGATATGCTGTCTAAGCATGTTAATGTTGCGCTCTGTTAATGTTTCACAAGTCGTCCTTTGCTGTATGCCTGGTGCCCTCAATTCATGCTAAAATTATAAAAATATTGCCCTTAGATGTCCCTGGTGTCTTCCTAGATTTGGTTGTGATGTTTTATAGGTATATGACAGAGTAGAAATGAAGAAATCATAACGACTGCCATGTACTAACCTGCATGATTTGCCAAGCTATGAGAAAGTGGAATCTCTCTCAGCTGCTGTACACCTTAGAGTTGGCCAGTGATGTGCTATAAATTAAATTGAATTGACTTTATTCCTTACATCCTTCACATACATGAGTAAAAATCTTTATGTTCTGTCTCTGTCCAAATGTGCCATGTGCAATCATAGTAATTTAAAATAATTTATAATAAATAAAACAGTCAATGTAACATAGAAATACACTCAAATCAGCATAAGTTAATCAATCTGATGGGCTGGTGGAAGAAGCTGTCCCAGAGACTGTCGGTCCTGGCTTTTATGCTGTGGTATCTTTTCCCAGATGGTAGCAGGTGGAATAGATTGTGGTTGGGGTGACTCGAGACCCCAATGATCTTTCGGACCCTTTTTCACACCTGTCTTTGTAAATGTCCTGAATTATAGGAAGTTCACAACTGCAGATGCACTGGGCTGTCCACACCACTCTCTGCAGTGTCCTGAGATTAAGGGAGGTACAGTTTCCATACCAGGTAGTGATGCAGCCAGTCAGGATGCTCTTAATTGTGCCCCTGTAGAAAGTTCTTAGGATTTGGGGGCCCATACCAAACTTGTTCTACTGACTGAGGTGAAAGAGGCACTGTTGTGCCTTTCTCACCATACAGCTGGTGTGTACAGACCACGTGAGGTCCTCGGTGATGTGGATGTCAAAGAACTTAAAGCTGTTTACCCTCTCAACCCCAGATGCATTACTGTCAATAGGAGTTAGCCTGTCTCCATTCCTCCTGTAATCCACAATCAGCTCCTTTGTTTTTGTGACATTGAGGGAAAGGTTGTTTTCCTGACACCACTGTGCAAAGAGAGATGATTTCTTCCTTGCAGGCCACCTCGTTATTGTTTGAAACTAGGCCAATCAATGTAGTGTCGTTGGCAAATTTAATTAGCAGATTAGAGCTGTGGGTGGCGACACAGTCATGGGTATACATGGAGTAAAGGTGGGGGGACGTAGTACACAGCCCTGATGAGCTCCTGTGTTGAGACTCAGACAGGTGGAGGTGAGGGAGCCCACTCTCACCACCTGCTGGTGATCTGACAGGAAGTCCAGGATGCAGCTGAGCAAGGCAGGGTCAAGGCCGAGGTCTCTGAGCTTCTTGTTGAGCCTGGATGGAATTATGGTGTTGAATAATGAACTGTAGTCCAGAACAGCATTCTCACCTTCGCATCCTTCTTCTCCAGATGTATAAAGACGGTATGTAGAGCAGTGGCTATTGCATCGTCTGTTGATCTGTTGTGTCAGTAAGTGAATTGTAGGGGGTCCAGTATGAGTACCATTCATACAAGTTAACACCACACTGGAAAAGCCTCAATTCTTTTGAAGCCACATTCAACTCTGCCTGTGACAGGAGAGAATTTAACATTCCACGCTCCCTTCCAACAGAAAATGCTAGAGTGAAAATTGTGAGGTGCTGCAAAAATCTCCATATCCAATCTGGAAGAAGTAAAATGTTATCAAACTGGTCAATCCAACTGCTGCAACTTAACCTCACTCTTTTGCAAGTTTGTAGTTGTGTAATAGGTGACACACTTTAGTGAGGACACTATTGCTACTGTTAATATTTCACACTTGCGGAAATTTCCTTAACATACAAGACAGATAAAACTTTGCTAAGTATGCATTCTACCCACCTTTTCCATCTTGCACCTTATTCTAGCTGATGCATAAATGGCCAAGATTAGGTGATTTGTTGTAGTTGCTTCAAGCATTTGCTGTTCAAGAAACTCAGGCTCAAAGTTGATGACCTGGAATCTGAGCTTCACACATTGTGATACATTCAGTAAGGACAGAGTTACCTGAACACCGTATTTCAGGATGCAGTCACACCAATTAGATTAACTACTTTAAATTAAATTTGTGGCCAGGGACAAAAGGGTGTGATTGTGAATGAGGCAGGTAGAGGGATCCAAAAGGTAGTGCTGGAGAAGCCTCAGCACTTGAGACTGCCCAATGGGTGATACTGAACTGCTGGAAAATGAAGCTGAAGAGATAGTAATGGGAAACCAAGAAATGGCAGATGAACTGAACTTCAGTCTTCACTGTATACAGTCTCCACAGTATACTAGAAATTTGAGAGTGGCAGGGGGCAGAAGTGAGTCTAATCACCATTACTAAGGTACTTGGAGAAACTGGAAGGTCTGAGGGTGGATAAGTCACCTGGACAAGATGCCACCACCCCAGAGTTCCGAAAGAGATAGCTGAAGATGTTGTGAGGGCATTCGTAGTGATCATTCAAGCATCTCTAGATTCTGGAGGACTTGAAAATTGCAAATGTCACTTCAAGAAGGAAGGCAGGCAATAAAAAAAGGAAATTACAAGCTAATTAGCCTGACTTCAGTGGTTGGCAAGATGTTAAGGATGAGATTTCGGGACACATAATAAAATAAATGAAGACAGCATGTCTTACTTAAGGGGAAATCTTGCCTGACAAATCTACGGGAATTCTGCAGGATAGACAAACAAGAGTCAGTGGATGTTGCTTAATTGGATTTTTAGAAGACATCTGAGAAGGTGCCATACATGAAGCTACTTATCAAGATAAGAGCGCTTGGTATTACAGGAAAGATAGTAGCATGGATAGAAGATTGGTTGACTGGCAGAAGACAAAGAGTGGGAACAAAGGGGGGCTTTTCTGGTTGGCTGCTGACCACTAGTGGTGCTCTGCAGGGGTTGGTGTTAGTTTTAACATTGTATGTTACTAATTTGGATGACGGAATTGATGGCATTGTAGCAAAGATAGGTGGGGGCAGACAGTGTTGAGGAAGCTGGGAGTCAGCAGAAGCACTTGGACAGATTAGAATGGGCAAAAACGTAGAAGGCTGAATACAGTGTAGGGAAGTGTATAGTCATGCTTTTTGGTAGAACGAATAGTCATACCTATTTTCTAAACAGGAGTGAACTTAGAAATTGGGGGTGCCACAGAGAACAAACAACACCTACAAAAGGAGACCCTGAACATCCAAAAGACACAACTACTAACCACAGGCCACTGCTGACTCTTGCCTGCACTGCACCAGAATATGTGGATTCCAGATTAGCCTCGACAACCATCTGAGAACCACCAATAGACAACCCCTTAGGAAAACATCATACTCAACTCAAGTGATCACACTACAAATGTAACAGGGAAAAGGCAAGAGAGTGGGGTTGAAAGGGAAAAATCAACCATGATCAAATGGTGGAGCAGACTCAATGAGTCTTAATTCTGCTCCTATGTCTTATGGACTTATGGTCTCATACATCCTCTATTTAACCTTACAGTTAGACCTATTCAAAGATAAATGTCTGCCAGATTCACATTTCATAGCAACTGTTTTGTGCAGTTTGAACTGAGAATAAAGATCTTCAACAATTGCATAATTTTATAACTCTAAACACTGACTTGTTAATAGCTAGGACAATCAGAATCCTCCGTGAAAGGATCCGATGAGCCATTGAAAAATCACTGATAGACAGTCTTTCCTGCTCTTGATATTTCAGATTTAGAGGTTCAAGGTGTTTTGGAGAAAATTAGACTGAGGGCCATGAGAGTTCAGGCACATTTAGAAGCATGCTGAAAGCTTGGCAACTCGTGGTCAGTGATGGCTGGGTGATGGAAGCTGCTGCACATCTTCAGGATAGGAAACATGAGCAAAAGGACTTAAAAACTTCTTTGTACCACTATCTGTAAGAAATGTCTGGTCTAGATTGACTTGGTGTTAAAACACCAGACAAAAAATAAATTGAGGTGTCTTCAACTCAGAAACAAACTGATTAGATCAGGAAATGTAATGCTATAGACAATTACATACATTTGTGCCACCTAAGTATAAACATTTAAATAAAAGTTCTAAACAAAACAATTATATGCTAGTTCAGTAACATATTGTTCAGAACCAAATATATTAACCAATACACATATACACTGTATGCATAAACATAAAAGTACTAAAATACCACTATTTCCAATAGTAAAGCATACCAAATTGAGTATTTCTTGTATATAACTCACTGCAGAAACATTAAGTGCTGTCATAAATCTGTATCACAAGAGATGCACTGAAATCTTCAAACATTATACTTATGTTTCCTTAAACATTCACACAATTACTTATCTCTATTACTTTATATATTAATTAGGTGTCCTATGAACCAAATCAACTAATTTCTGACTTTCTTGTTTTGTGATATCCAAAAGCTATGTGATGTATTATCTGTCATACACAAATGATTACAGTATTTTAAATTGTTGCCTGATTATTGACAATGACCAATCACACTCCATAACTCAAAGTATTGGCTTCTCACTTTTTACCTTTTCTTTTATTTTTACATTTTAACTATTTAATACTATTTGAGTCCTGCTTTCATTTACTCATAGTTTCTTAAAGGAGCAAAATCAAATTCATACTTTCCAAACAAAAATGCAAACCATCAGACACAGCTTCTGGAACATCTTTAATTGCACTTAGCTTTGGAGCTCCAACACTAACTTGAACAATAGTGTGATGGAAATTACGTTCCATGCTATACTGAGTTCTTGAAATCTAACTATACTTAAAAATGTAAATAGGTAATATAAATAGAGCAAAAGGATTGTAAGGGATAAAATTGGTCCTCTTGAAGATCAGAATGGTCAGCTATGTGCGGAACCAAAGGAAATGGGGGAGATCCTAAATAGGTTTTTTGCATCTGTATTTACTAAGGAAACTGGCATGAAGTCTATGGAGTTAAGGGAAACAAGTAGTGAGATCATGGAAACTGTACAGATTGAAAAGGAGGAGGTGCTTGCTGTCTTGAGGAAAATTTAAGTGGATAAATCCCCGGGACCTGACAGGGTGTTCCCTCGGACCTTGAAGGAGACTAGTGTTGAAATTGCGGGGGCCCTGGCAGAAATATTTAAAATGTCGCTGTCTATAGGTGAGGTGCCGGAGGATTGGAGAGTGGCTCATGTTGTTCCGTTGTTTAAAAAAGGATCGAAAAGTAATCCGGGAAATTATAGGCCGGTAAGTTTAACATCGGTAGTAGGTAAGTTATTGGAGGGAGTACTAAGAGACAGAATCTACAAGCATTTCGATAGACAGGGACTTATTAGGGAGAGTCAATATGGCTTTGTGCGTGGTAGGTCATGTTTGACCAATCTCTTGGAGTTTTTCGACGAGGTTACCAGGAAAGTGGATGAAGGGAAGGCAGTGGATATTGTCTACATGGACTTCAGTAAGGCCTTTGACACGGTCCCGCATGGGAGGTTAGTTAGGAAAATTCAGTCACTAGGTATACATGGAGAGGTGGTAAATTGGATTAGACATTGGCTCAATGGTAGAAGCCAAAGAGTGGTAGTAGAGAATTGCTTCTCCGAGTGGAGGCCTGTGACTAGTGGTGTGCCACAGGGATCAATGCTGGGTCCATTGTTATTTGTCATCTATATCAATGATCTGGATGATAATGTGGTAAATTGGATCAGCAAATTTGCTGATGATACAAAGATTGGAGGTGTAGTAGACAGTGAGGAAGGTTTTCAGAGCCTGCAGAGGGACTTGGACCAGCTGGAAAAATGGGCTGAAAAATAGCAGATGGAGTTTAATACAGACAAGTGTGAGGTATTGCACGTTGGAAGGACAAACCAAGGTAGAACATACAGGGTTAATGGTAAGGCACTGAGGAGTGCAGTAGAACAGAGGGATCTGGGAATACAGACACAAAATTCCCTAAAAGTGGCGTCACAGGTAGATAGGGTCGTAAAGAGAGCTCTTGGTACATTGGCCTTTATTAATCAAAGTATTGAGTATAAGAGCTGGAATGTTATGATGAGGTTGTATAAGGCATTGGTGAGGCCGAATCTGGAGTATTGTGTTCAGTTTTGGTCACCAAATTACAGGAAGGATATAAATAAGGTTGAAAGAGTGCAGAGAAGGTTTACAAGGATGTTGCCGGGACTTGAGAAACTCAGTTACAGAGAAAGGTTGAATAGGTTGGGACTTTATTCCCTGGAGCGTAGAAGAATGAGGGGAGATTTGATAGAGGTATATAAAATTATGATGGGTATAGATTGAGTGAATGCAAGCAGGCTTTTTCCACTGAGGCAAGGGGAGAAAAAAACCAGAGGACATGGGTTAAGGGTGAGGAGGGAAAAGTTTAAAGGGAACATTAGGGGGGGCTTCTTCACACAGAAAGTGGTGGGAGTATGGAATGAGCTGCCAGACGAGGTGGTAAATGCGGGTTCCTTTTTAACATTTAAGAATAAATTGGACAGATACATGGATGGGAGGTGTGTGGAGGGATATGGTCCGTGTGCAGGTCAGTGGGACTAGGCAGAAAATAGTTCGGCACAGCCAAGAAGGGCCAAAAGGCCTGTTTCTGTGCTGTAGTTTTTCTATGGTTTCTAGGTATATCAAATGCTAGGTTTTCTAGATTCTAGCTGACTGAGCTCATCAAAAATATAACTTCCACAATAGTGGTGCATGTGTGCCAGAGACTTTTGAATTTATCTGCTTTAAGGGATGTGGATACTACTGCCAAGGCCAGTATTTGTTGTTTACCCATAACTGCACAGAGGCACATTTCTGAATGACTGCAGTCCTTTTGGTAAAAACGTGTTATTTGCTAGGACGTTCTAGGATTTAGATAGCGGCAATAAATTGTGTGAGACCTGGAGGGGAATCTACAAGTAGTTCAGTTTACAGGAGACACCAGGCCCTACATTACTTTGTGTAGCCTAGTCTGACGGATAGCATAGCATGTTGCAAAGTGTTTTACGGACGATGGGCACCAAATCATGGAGAACAGCATATGGATAAAATTAAGTGACAGGGTGCTGAATGAAACACCATTTAAGCAGGCTGCTTTGTCTTAAATAACATTCATCATTAACATTTCTGATTTATTGTGTTAAACAAATAGAGTGGTGCCACTGTTTTTTTAAAACGTATCTCAGTAAATATTTTAAGATGAAAGGGGAAAAGTTGAAATACACTGCCAAGGGAGGTGGGACAAGCAGGTGTAAATACATTATTTAAAGACAGTTATACAGACACTCAAACAGGAAGGAAACAAAGGAACCAAGCACATACAGGCAAACTGGATTAGTTTAAATTGACATCATGGTCAGTGCAGATGTAGTGGGCTGAAAGTCCTCTCAATAACCTGGGACAGATCTCATCCGGCCCTGGGGACTTATCCACCTTAATGTTATTCAAGAGACCTGACACCTTCTCTTTAACATCAACACATTCTAGAACATCAGCATACCCCTCCCTAATCTTAGTATCATCTATGACCTTGTCCTTGGTGAATACCATTGCAAAGAACTCATTTAGTACCTTGCTTACTTCAGCTGGTTCATAATAAATCATAATGCCTACTTCTTTACTCATTCTTTTTGAATGTTGAGGCCTTTTCACAATCAGATTTAAATACGGAACTCCAAAGCAAAGGATCTTAGACTGAAATAAGACTTGCAGATGGAAGCAAATGGAGTAAAGTGAGAAAACATACAAAAGAAGAACAGGAAAAGGCTCAGAAGGACATTGGAAAGTTTACCTACAAGGAGAGGTATAACAAGGATAGACACATTCTCAACCTATTGCTATAAATGGTAAATGAGATGATCAAAGTTCTGATTCAGTATCAGACTCTTGGAAAGCTCAAACATTTACAGAGGATATAATGTCAAGGGATAGCCAGGAGAAATTTGCAATAGTTGAGTCCGAAGCTAGCAATAGAGTGCATGAAGGTTACAGCAGAAAATGAGTTGAGGAAGATATTAGGGCAGTGGAAGGAGGCAACTGAGAAATATTGGATCAGAAGTTCAGATTAAAATTAAACTGGATAGAAATGCTGTAAAACTTGCTTTGGAATCAAAGGCTAGGTTAGCATTAAGGCTGATTTATACTTCTGCGTCAAATGGACGCCGTAGGTACGGCGTTGCCGTGAACCCAATGCAGAGCCTACGCGGATCCCTACGCTGTAGCCTGACGCACACCTTTCCCAAAATGTAACTACGCATTGCGGCATCGCAGACTGCAACAACTGTGAATGGTCCGCTTGGTAGCATCGCATTTCCTCCTGCACTGCAATAGCTTCCCATTGGGTGACTGAAGGGCAGGAAAGGAACTCTGGCTGCAATGCTTTCTATAAAGCTTTACAGACCTCCAAAATTATGGAGGACGCATTTTGTTTTTACGAAAAAAGACGCTCGCTTTAAACTTGTTTACCCCGAGAAAGACTACCATGACCATGAAGCCCTGCACGGGCAGGTGTGTACGCATGCACGACATGCCCGAATTGCAGAGCGACGCAGACACACCAACGCACAAGTATAAATGCCCACAATGCGCGTAGGCCACTCGCATAGGTTACGGCGTCGAGTTGACGCACAAGTATAAATCAGCCTTTAAGTGGGAATCACAAATAATGGTTTTGATGTTCTTTGTGTTTAAAATCATATAGATAGAAAAGGGTCCTTCATCCCACTATATCCGTGCCAGCTATTGCAGCCATGTATAATATATTAATCCCACTTACTCGCATTAGCTCAATAGCTTTCTTTGCTTGTTAATTCAATTGTTTGTCTAGAAGCTTATTAAATGTTGTGAGAGCCTTCAACATCCCCCAAGGCAGTGTGTTCCAGATTCCAATCACTCCTGGAGTGGAATGAATCCCCCCCTACTTCCTACCTCTCAGCTTAATTCCATACTCTCTTTTCTTATATAATTCCACTATAGGAGAAAGGTCTACACTACTTATCTACCTCATAATTTTATATACATCTATCGAGTCATCCTCAGTCTTCTCTGCTCAAGGGAATATAAAGTAAGTTTATCTAATCTTTCTTTATAACTAAAATGTTCCAATCCAGGTGAATCTGAGCTAGTTGCCACCCGACAGGAAGGAAGTGTTTATAGATAGATAGATAGATAGATAGACAGATATACTTTATTGATCCCGAGGGAAATTGGGTTTCGCCACAGCCGCACCAACCAAGAATAGAGTACAAACACAGCAACATAAAACCACAAATAACCAAATAACAATATGTAAATTATGCCAGATGGAAATAAGTCCAGGACCAGTCTATTGGCTCAAAGTGTCTGACCTTCCAAGGAAGGAGTTGTAAAGTTTGATGGCCACAGGCAGGAATGACTTCCCATGACGCTCAGTGTTGCATCTCGGTGGAGCCAGAGTCCAACAGCAAAAAGTTCAATATCCAGGCTACAAACACATTCCTTGATCGTAATATCACCAGGATTGCACCATCTGTTGTTAACCAGAACAGCAAACGCGCTCCCCCCACCCCCACGCTTACCGCTCTCAGTGCAATTCCGGTCAGCCCAAATGGTCTGGAAGCCCTCTATGAAAACGTTTTGGTCGGGTACGTCCTCGTGCAGCCACGTTTCAGTAAAACACATAACACTGTCCTCCCGAAATGTTCTCTGACTCCTGCCTAACGCCATCAACTCATCCATTTTAATACCCAGCGATCTCACATTGCCCATAATGAGAGAGGGGAGATACGGCTTATAACTCCTCTTCTCCACAAGTCTCTGTTGTCTCGACCCGGACCTCTTCCCTCGCTTTTTTGATCCCCCTCTGCATCCTCTGTGTATTTTCCTCTAGATTTCAGCAGGGGCGTCTGCCGCTCTGTTCATTAAATCGGCCGGCATAAGCACAATCAGCTGGTCCCTGGAATAAACAACGCAACCATACTGCTGCCCCGCTAATGAGACGTGTCCGAATGTGACTATTTCCAGCGCTAAAAACCCAAATACCGGAAAAGGTGAAGATTAGACTCGATTTCACATTCACTTAGGATATTACCATGGTAATAAATACCATCTGGCATAATTCCAGATTATTTATTACAAACTGAAGCCTAAAACAACCCTCCTCACTATTCATAGCACTGCAGATTTTCATGCCATCTACAGATTTACTTATCATACCTCCTGCATTTACACCCAAGTCATTTATGATTATCTAAACACATCAAAAGATCCTTGCGTCAGTCACATGGTACACCACTGGTCACAGGCTTCCAACTAAAAAAAGGCAACCATGCTCTATTTCCCTCTGCTTCTTATCAATGAGCCAATCTTGCTTTCACTTGGCCAGCTTGCCCTGGATTATTTGATTTCATATATTCTGGACCAGCCTACCATGTGGGATCAAGACGACGTAGACAACATCTTCTGCATTGCCCTCATCAGAATATTTAGTTACCTTTTCAACACATTCTGTCAACTTCAGGTGGAAAATATGCATAAAGATACACAAACAGTACTGAACTAAATGTCACTTTTGGTAATCAGTCAATCCTAGATCATGTCAGTTCAGCTCTTTTGGAACAAGATAATACTGAAGTGTAGGAATGAGTGGTCTAGATCTAGGGAAGAATCCAAATTGAGTGCTCATGAGCTGCTCTATGCTGAGTAAGAGTTCCAAGCACATTTTCCAAAACTTTGCCAATAACCCACTGTTGACTTCTGGGGAGATAAGTGACAAAATGTTTCCTCTTTTGCCAACTGGATACATGAATTTCTGGGAATAAGTAGTTCAAATTTGAAAGACAACAATAATTTTATAAATTTGGGATGGAAGAGATTAATGCAAATAAGATGGCAGTTTCAGTTTTTGCTATTTTCTTTCAGGGTTGTAGAGAGGTATAGATTTTAAAGGTGTATTCAATATTAGGTAAGAGAACAGTTAATTTTGAAAGAACAGATCATTCCAAACAAAAGTAATTACTATTAACACTTTGCCTTTAAGTAAAATATGTCAGAAAACTGGATTTATTTTGGTTTAATATTTCTACAATAAGCTTTGTGCATTGCTGTAAACAATAATTTTGCTTTAAAAATTAGCACAGCCATTTTATTCTTGTGCTCGTGATATCAAAATTTCTGAATAATAATCAGCACACTTTTAATAAACAAAACAAAATTACAGTCCTTGGATAGCTGCATTCTGTTTAAATCTTGAATAATGTCATTTATATTTTTTCCTAGCAGATGCTGAGAGACTTTACAAGGACACCAGGTTCAATCAGAACCCTGATTAAAGTTCCATCTGGAGCTTAATGGATTCACAGATCTGTTACAATTACTAAAGTCACCAGTGTCAATCTTCACAACTGTATAAGAGCCTTCAGTTCCCATGTCTACAACAAAATATTTTTAATCAAACAGCCTCAATACATTTACTGGAAGTGAAAGAAAAATGTGCAAACCAGCCACGATGGAACAAAACATGCCACAAAGCAATTGAAAATTGAATCCTGGCTCAAAATACAGCATTAAGTAGTTAACAGGCCATTCCCAATAGGAAAAAAATCATACCAAGTTCTGTCACTATTTAGGACAGTTCAACTGTCAAAATATTTCAACAATAATTTTGGTGCAAAATATAGTTAGATGTTTAAAATCGAGAATTGTAAGAGAGTAACTGCAGTGTGGATTTTAGTCCAGGATCCTTTCTTAAGGGCATATATTACATGCAGATATTTTTTCCTCTCCCAAATTTTAGGGGGGAATGCATAGTAGTATGAGAAGGATCTTACCCAAGTCCCATTAACAGTTTTTCTTCCAATTCTTGTTCCAAGTAGTGTGACACTTGTTTTCTGACACCAGTGGCTGAAAATACTGGCTTTCTTTGCAGCTCAATATTGAAGAATTTTATGCAGAACTTTTCTATATTTACAAATGGCTTTCTCATCTCCTCAAGATCATCTTAAATCTTTATTTCTACATTTAATGTTTAATCCATGTCAGCGGATGTCTCAATGGAACTGAATGGCAGACTAAAATGTGTTGTATGAAATCACGGAACAAGTCTTATACTCAGCATTAAGCAAATGTTTTACTTGAGACTTTATAAAAATAAAATTATTTTGCATTATTAAATGACCCAGATATTCTAGAAATAATAGAGTTGGATCCTTAAAAATTGTCATAACAGTATAGGTTTATCATTACAATTAGAGTTTCAAATTTAAAAACATGGAAGTAAATATTAATCCTGATATTTATTATTAATCCTGAAATGTATTTTCCTCAATTAAATGTTTTACACATTCCAATAATATATCAGTGTGCCTCTGATATGTTTAAATGACATCCTTATACGCAAATCAATCTCCATCAGAATATCAAATCGCTTGATTTTCATTACACAAAATACATACTGTATTCGCAATAACAGTTTACAAGAAACTGTGTACAACTACTAGATCATCTGATAAACTACAATGGAAATGCATCTTAGGTGAAAAAGGAGAAGCAAATCAACAAAAAAATTGTAAAAAAATAACAGTATAAAAGTACAGGTACATTTTGGGATGAATAATATTTATCAATAGTACTTATTGGAATGACTGGTTTTCTGCAGCTGAACTTCAAGCAAGTGTTCTTGTTCATACAAGTCTAAAAACCAGCAATAGGTAGGTTTGAATCTTACACTATACTTTGCTGTTGGAGCCCAGAGCTTGCAGGACTCCCTCATGCACAGGGGAAATTGCCATTCAGATCCGACTCCATTTCAAACTGCATGTGGAATCGTTGGCTCCAGTAATTTAAATAGGGAACTATGGGGTTGTACATTTGGACCTCAGTAATTAAAATTACTTTACCTCTATCTAATATTTAGCTCTTTTAAAGCACTGAATGCTCTTATTTAACCTTGTTTTCATTTTAAACCTTATTTCTTTTCCTTTTAATTATTTACTCAATTTGAATAGATTTTTAAAACATTTGATTCCCAAGACAACTTAAAAACAAACTCTTTGACAGTTATTATGTAACAAAGTCCTGCCCACAAATTTTGCATATGTCAAAATTCACTGAGAGTAGCTACCCAAGTGGATAAGAAAGCATTTGGCATGCTTGTCTTCATTACTAGAGATGTTGAGTACAAGGATAAGGAAGACATGCTACAGTTATACAAAACTTCAGTCAGACTGATCTTGGAGTATTGTGTGCATTTTTGGTCACTTCATTATAGGAAGGAAGTAGAGACTATGGAGAGGGTAGAGCAGAGTTTTACCAGGATGTTGCCCAGAATAGAGTGTATGAATAAACTATCAGGTTGGACAAACTTAGGTTGTTCTTCCGAGAGCATTGGAGGCTGGTGAGAGACCTGATGAGTGGAACAGATAGCGTAGACAGTCAGAATCTTCCCCTCTAGGGTAGAAATATCAGAAGACGTGCTTTTAAGGTTGTGGTGGGGTTTAAAGGTGAGGGGCAAGCATTTTTTTTTAACGTAGAGAGTGGTCGGTGCCTGTAACTGGTTACCCGGGATAACAACAGAACCAGGCATTTTTCTGGAATTTAAGAGACTTTTAGATAGACACATGAATATGAAGGGAATAGAGGGATATATACAACATGAAGGAGAAGGAGAAGGACATTTAGTATAAATTGGTATCAGATAAACTTTAGTACTGTACTGTTCTATGGTCAATGTTCTGAAATAAATCAGGTGTGATATAACTGTAGGCTCTTTAAAGGCTCAGCCAACATGGGGACCTCATCACCCAATTCAAGGGTGTGGATGGCCAGTACAATCAGCCTCTGCATCTGGCTATCCACACCACAAAGTAGTGAATGCAGACATGGAGGGGCTGGTGATCATACATATGAAGTGTGGATGGGTTATGCACTGAGTCCACTACACCTTGTCCCAAGAAATAAGAATATGAGTTGAAAGACACCAGACAGCCCATCAACCCTGCCATGATCATGCTAAACTAATTGTTGGCTTCATTGACACTCTCCAAAAACTGTCTAGAAATCTATCTCAGCTTCAAAGATGCCTTGAGATATAGCATCCAGATAGTCTTTTCAAGCTGTCTTAAAATCATACCATATATTCCGGAGTATAAACCGACCCCCCCATTTTCAAGGTTAAAAAAGTGACTTTTTCATGTTACCTTTGTATAAGCCGACCCCTTTTGTAGAGGTTTTTGATTTAACCAGAAAAGATCACAAGATCTCATATGCAGGTACTCAGCTTTGCTGGATCCGGAACCTGGAAACTTTGTGAACCAGTACCTGCTAAGAAAACAGGCCTACACATTGTAGAGCGTTATAAGCAAATTCTTAATAAATACAAACTTGCAAATCAGGGAGGGAAATTTTGGATTACGTCTCCAATGGTAAAGAATCCTCTGGAATGTAACCCCTGTGAAACCATTTAGCACCCATCGTAATCTTGTTAAAACATAACACAGGGTGGCGGGATCAGTACATGTATTCAGTATTGAGTTTGCGACCACCACGTACAAAAGATTAAAACGAATGCGATATGATGCTGGCTTCAAGCTAAAGGTTGTTGATTTTGCTAAAAGAACGAATAACTCTGCAGCTGCTAAGAAGTTTAGTGTAAATGAGAAACAAGTGAGAGTGGAGAAAGGCAGAGGACACTCTGAGGGAAATGCCAAAGACAAAATGTGCAAACCACGGGAAAACATGTCAGTGGCCAGAAGTGGAAGAAAAAGTTTTAGATCGGGTGAATCGCCAGCGATTGTCTGGATACACTGTTACCAGAGAAATGATTCAAGTTCAAGCGTTGAAATGGGACGAAAAACACGGTGAGGTCAGCGAAAATTTCAAAGCTATGCGAAGTTGGTGCACCCGATTTATGAATAGACGTGATCTTGTGTTGAGACAAAAAACAAAGATTGCTCAGAAAGTTCCCGTGGGGTGTTGTTTACGTCCAAAAACGCTGCTGGATGGACGAAGCGGGTTGCTTGAAGTGGGTGAACGAGGTGTGGCGTCGACGTCCCGAAGGTTTCGGAAAGGAAAAGTCGCTACTTGTCTGGGACAGATTCAAAGCGCACTTGTCAGGTGAGGCAAAAGCAGCACTGAAAGCTGGACTCACAACACGCTGGGGGAACTCAGCAGGTCGGGCAGCATCTGTGGAAAAGATCGGTCGATGTTTCAGGCCAGAACCCTTCGTCAGGACCGTAGAGGGAAGGGGCAGAGACCCTATAAAGAAGGTGGGGGGAGGGTGGGAAGGAGAAGGCTGGTAGGTTCCAGGTGAAAAACCAGTAAGGGGAAAGATAAAGGGGTGGGGGAGGGGTGGCAGGGAGGTGATAGGCAGGAAAGGTGAAGAAGGAATAGGGGAAAGCACAATGGGTAGTAGAAGGAGGCGGAACTATGAGGGAGGTGATAGGCAGCTGGGGGAGGGGTCAGAGTGACATAGGGATAGGGGAAGGGAGGGGGAGGGAATTACCAGAAGTTAGAGAATTCTATGTTCATACCAAGGGGCTGGAGACTACCCAGACGGTATATGAGGTGTTGCTCCTCCAACCTAAGTTTAGCCTCATCATAGCAGTAGAGGAGGCCATGTATGGACATATCTGAATGGGAGTGGGAAGCAGAGTTGAAGTGGGTGGTTACTGGGAGATCCTGTCTGTTTTGGGGATGGAGCGGAGGTGCTCAATGAAGCGGTCCCCCAATCTGTGTTGGGTCTCACCGACATTGAGGAGGCCGCACCGGGAGCACCGGATGCAATAGGTGACCCCAACAGACTCAACAAGTGAGGTGTTGCCTCACCTGGAAGGATTGTTTGGGACCCTGAATGGTGGCAAGAGAGGAGGTGTAGGGACAGGTGTAGCCCTTGCGCTTACAGGGATAAGTGCCAGGTGGGCGACCCGTGGGGAGAGAAGTGTGGACCAGGGAGTCACGGAGGGACCGATCCCCGCGGAAAGCGGACAGGGGTGGAGAGGGAAAGACGTGCTTAGTGGTGGGGTCCTGTTGAAGGTGGCGGAAGTTGCGGAGGATAATGTGCTGGATCCGGAGGCTGGTGGGGTGGTAGGTGAGGACAAGGGGAACTCTGTCCCTGTTGTGGTGGCGGGAGGATGGGGTGAGAGCCGAAGTGCAGGAAATGGACTTGATGCGGGTGAGGGCATCATTGATGACAGCAGAAGGGAAACCACGATATGTCCATACATGGCCTCCTCTACTGCCATGATGAGGCTAAACTCAGGTTGGAGGAGCGACACCTCATATACCGTCTAGGTAGTCTCCAGCACCTTGGTATGAACATTGAATTCTCCAACTTCCGGTAATTCCCTCCCCGTCCCTTCCCCTATCCCTATGTCACTCTGCCCCCTCCCCCAGCTGCCTATCACCTCCTTCATGGTTCCGCCTCCTTCTACTACCCATTGTGCTTTCTCCTATTCCTTCTTCATCTTTCCTGCCTATCACCTCCCTGCCTCCCCTCCCCCACCCCTTTATCTTTCCCCTTTCTGGTTTTTCACCTGGAACCTACCAGCTTTCTCCTTCCCATCCTCCCCCCACCTCCCTTATAGGGCCTCTGCCTGCTCCCTCTTCAGTCCTGACGAAGGGTTCTGGCCCGAAACGTTGACCGATCTTTTCCACGGATGCTGCCCGACCTGCTGAGTTCCTCCAGCGTGTTGTGAGTGTTGCTTTGACCCCAGCATCTGCAGATTATTTTGTGTTTTCTGAAAGCTAGAAATACGGACATTACAGTCATCCTCGGTGGTTTGATGTCCATGCTCCAGCCACTAGATGTGAGTTTAAACAAACCATTCAAAGAATTCATGCGTCGACAGTGGAACGACTTTGACTCAAAAACAACCAATAAATACGACCTGTCTTCCATGTATTCGTTTTTCCAAAGTTGGCACCCTCTCTATAAGCCGACCCCCTAATTTTAGGACCAAAATTTAGGGCCAAATTCTCCGCTCTTTCACCGGAATTTACGGTATGTTTCATTGAGATAAACTCTAAGGGGCATTGGACTAACCTGCTTAACATTTCCTTAAGAGACAAGCTCCTCCTATCAAGAACCAATCTGATGAACCTTCTCTGTAATGTCTTCATGGCAAGTATATATTTAGATGGCTTTAGCAAGACCACATTAGGTTTATTGATACGATAGTGCTAAAGCTAGCTGCTGTTATAAAAAGACTTCCCTACTTCTGTACTTCATTGTTCCATTTGCATTATGGATTTTGGATTAATGGCTATATGGAATGTTAACTCTGTGTTACAAGGACATCCAAATCTCTTATGGTATCAACATTCTCTAGTCTCACCTCATATAAATACCACTCTGGGTTTCTATTCTTCCTACCCGAATGAATACATTTATATATGCTCACATCATAATCCATCTGCCAATTTTGAGTCCATTCACGTGATCCTTCTATATTGTTTTGCTAATATTATATCCTCTTTACAACTTACTTTCACCATGCTTTGCATTATTAGGAAAAACGGATGCAATATCCTGTTTTACTCTTACATATGCTGGTCAAAAACCAGTGTCAGATCTGTAGTCCTTAATTTGTGAGGATCCTTCCAGAAACTAGCAAATCTTTAAAGATTGCAAAGAAGGCAGCACTATCACTGAAGCCCTTTCTTTCAGAATCCATATTGTAAGCCTAGAGAATGTCAATCTTCAATCACATTACTCTTTCTCCAGCCTCAAGTTCCTCTTTCCTTTCATCCCCTATTTCTCACCCCTTTTGATAAGCTTATAGTGTCTTTCACTGTGAAAACAAATTCAAAGTACTTGTTCAATAGTTCTGCCATATTTTGCGTGCTTCCCCTTTTAATTTCTATAGGAATAATGGTTAACTTTATTAGTCTTCTAAAATCGTGTATTCTATTTTTCTCCTTTATGAACTATGAACTTGGTTAGTCATTCTGCTTCCAAAAAATTTCCCCATTCTTCGGTTTTATCCATATTGTTTGCAAATACAGTTTGTAAGTTCAAGACGACAATTCAACACTGAAGATTTTTCAAGCTGTCAGCCACATTATTCAAATTTCACTGATAATGCATCTGACATAAAAGATCGATTCTACTTTTAGTGGAAATGGCACTACACGTTTTCCATAATTTTATAAATTAAATGTAAAAAAAAAAGCAAGTAAAATGTTCCTTAAATTACTTATATTTTCATATTACTGCATACACAATGGATTTCGGTTAATTGGGACATACTGAGACTAGGACATTATGGACCAACTTTGCAGCTGCCCCAATTAGCCAAAGTTTCATGAAAATAGTTAGAAAAGTATAAAAAAGAAAACTGAATAACAAATTGTGTATTTTCATGAAATACAGAACAAATAAAGTACAGAACACTACCAATACTACTGCAGTGCTATAAAACTTTGTTTTAGTTCCTATTACTTATCAACGAAGCAGACACCTACTGCAGATAATGGACTACTTCCATTCATACAATGCAGTCGCCAATTGCATCCCCCAAATATTCATTTTTATTGTAACGTTCAAGGTGATTGCTGATACCTTCAAATTCTTCATAGTTCCTATCTTGTTGAAGTAGTGAAATAGTTTCATTTTCATTCCTGGCTGTTTCTGGCAACTCCAAGCCTGAGTGCTTGAAGCTGCAGTAAGCAAAACAGTTTTGAATTGTTTTACTGCTTATTTTTCACCAACTATCAATGACAAAAATTGCTGCTTTAAAAACACAACTGACACCAGTTAAAAACTGTTCACTCGAAGCACAGTGATGTATCTAATGGCTACGCAGGTGCACACAACTGAAGCTAGTTAGAAATTGTTTGACAACAGTTTCCTGCTTCAATTAAGTGGTACAGTGTCCCAAATAAACAAAGGGAAGCCTGGCTATTTTCTCAATTAGTTTTTGTTCCATGAGAGCTGTCCCAAATAAGCAGCTGCCCCAATTAGCCAGTAGCTGAATTAAGCAGAATCCACGGTATTTATAACATGAAACAGTCCTAAAAATTCTAATTGAATAAATAGCAGAAACCTCGGGAGGACAGGATAACAATAAGCTATATATTTTTACACTTTTTCAAAATCTATATTTTTCAGATATAGCAGACCATTCTGATTAACCTGTGCTGCCCAATTACACCCATAAAAGATAATGTTTTATTTAACAAGAATAGAAACATCAATTTGCTAAGCTTTATTTAAGTCCTATTGTTCATAAATTCCTTCCTTTATATAATTGATGCCACTTTTATGTAACATATTTACATCCATGAAGAGGTTCTCTCGGGAGATTAGACAATTTATTTATTAGGAAGGTGACAATTCTGACAAGGCTTTTAAAATCCTGTCTCATTATGCAACTTATTGGCAAGGATAGTTATTATTACCCACAATACTGTTAGAAGGCAGTGGGCCTCCTACAACAATAGCTTGCTTCTAAGTGGAATGTATACATACACACGCATACACACACAGACACACATATCCACACAGCTCCATATACACATAGACACATACTGTGCACACATATTGAACACACTGTATATGCATCTTATGTACAGACACACATGCATGTGCACATGTACTCATACATGTGCACATACACACACACAGATCGATAGATAGATAGATAGAGCTTATAAATGAAACAAATTTCATGCTTTGTTAATGAAATGGAGTATCTTAAGGATTGCTTTTATCCTCCAGAGGTTGAATAATGAATAGTAGTTTCTGAGACAGACAAGTTCGCATCAGGTTATAAACTCAAGCTTGACCCCAGAAGAACAAATTTGAGGATTGGTTTTCATTGCTGTAGTTCACAAAAATATGCAGTAATACATGAACTAGAACTCTTGAAATTTGGGTTAAATACTGCCATAGAAAAACATTTGTATCATCATTTTTTGGCACTAACTAAACTCACTGAACCGTATTTGAAAACTGCGAAGCAAGGTGAGCTTAGCCACTCGCTAAGATTTTCCAAATTTAGTTTCTGCTGTACATGGACTATGATCGGCAAAATAGGCACTTAAGTTCAGAAGGAGCAAGCGTCAAAATCAGTTTTCCTCCGCTGACTTAGTTTAATTTTAACCTATACTTCCTAGTATTTAGTACTAGTTGCATGTTACATGATCTATATTATCTCCATTTCATTGTGCAGTTCTATACTATGTAAAGTTAGTTGTTTGTTTCATATTGCATGATACATTAGAACAACTTTGTGTTTGTGTATGTGAGACAGAAACAAATTGGTGATGTGACTAGCATTCAGTGGCCACTTTATCAGGTACAGGAGGTACCGAGTGGCCACTGAGTGTATGTTTGCAGTCTTCTTCTGCCTAGCCCATCTACTTCAAATTTCAAAGTGTTCTGCTTTCACAGATGCTCTTTTGCACACCACTGTTGTAACGTGTGGTTATTTGAGTTACTGTTGCCTTCCTATCAGCTTGAACCAGTCTGGCTATACTTCTCTGACCTCTCTTATTCACAAGACATTTTCTCCCACAGAACTGCTGCTCACTGGATTTTTTTTTGATTTTCACACCAATCTCCAGAGACTGTTGTGTGTGAAATCTCAGGATATCTTAAGTTTCTGAGATACTCAAACCACCCCATCTGGCACCAACAATCATTCCATGATCAAGATCACTTAGATCAGATTTCTTCCCCATTCTGGTGTTTGTTCTAAACAACAAATGAACCTCTTGACCATGTCTGCATGTTTTTATGCATTGATTTGCTGTCACATGATTGGCTGATTAGATGTTTGTATTTATGACCAGGTAGACAGGTATAGCTAAAAGACGAGAAAATCTGCAGATGCTGGAAATCCACATAACACACACAAAATGCTGGAAGAACTCAACAGGCCAGGCAGCATCCAAGAAAAAGAGTAAGCAGTCGTTGTTTCAAGCCAAGACCCTTTATCAGGACAGGAAAAAAAGATGAGAAGTTAGAGCAAGGTGGTGGGAGGAGGGGGAGGAAAATGTACAAGGTGATAGGTGAAACTGGGAAAGGGGGAGAGGTGAAATAAAAAGCTGGGAAGCTGATAGGTGAAAGAGATAAAGGGCTGGAGAGGGTAGAAAACCATAGAAGAAAGGGAAGAGAGAAGAGCACCAGAGGGAGATGAAGGGCAGGTAAGGAGATGAGGTGAGAAGAGGAAACAGGAATGGGAATGGTGAAAGGGACAGGGGGAATTACCAGAAGGTTGAGAAATTGATATTCATGCCATCAGGCTGGAAGCTACCCAGACAGAATATAAGGTGTTGCTCCTCCAGTCTGAGTATGGCCTCATCGTGGTAGTAGAGGAGGCCATGGACTGACATGTCGGAATGGGAATGAGAAAAAAAATTGAAGTGGGTGGCCACTGGGAGCTCCCACTTTTTCTGACGGACGGAGCGTAGCTGCCTAGCGAAGTGGTCTCCCAATCTACATCACATCTCACTGGTATACAGGAGACCACACCTAGAGCACCGGATACAGTAGCTGAGCCCAAAGGACTCACAGGTGAAGTGTCGGTTCACCTGGAAGGACTGTTTGGGGCCCTGAATTGTAGTGAGGGAGGTGATGTAAGGACAGGTATGGCACTTGCTCCGCTTGCAGGTGTACCCAATAAAGTGAACACTAAGTGTAAGTTTAAGACTATAATTAAACATAGAATTGTATTGCTTCCATATATGACCAGAGGGATTTTGGGTATGTTCCCAACTTTATGCAAAATGAACAATTATTTAATATATTATTCTATCATTTATTTAGAAAATCATTCTAAAAGACGTAAGTTTTAGCCTTGATATTAAAACCTTATTTGTTAACAAAATTTTTGTCTCAGAAAAGTTTAAAAGTTAAAACTTATGCTGCAATAACAACCTCTCTGCATTTTTGGCCCGTAGCATCTGATATAAAAACTGATGAAAGAAATGTTTTAACAAATATAGGTATTCACCTAATTTTATAACTACTACAACATATCATTTTGGATGACTTCATTTAAAAGATGGAAAACTGATTGGACTTAAAAACCATAGGCAAAGAAATCTCTGTAAAACGTAGGCTGGTTCCAGTTTTAGATTTGGCTGCATCTCTTCATTCACAAGTGCCATGCAGTGGGTAATGATGCACGTAGGCACCGTGTGTGGCTTTTGTAAAATCAATAAATAGATTATCTCAAATTAAAATTCAGTGAATCTAGGTCTTAATTACTAAAATTAAATTGCTTTACTTGATTAGATCATCAGGCCTTCGCAACTTTTAAAATTTCATATGGAATATCTCCAAAATGTATAAAAGACAAAGTAAGGGAGTATTCTGGGCCTATTCCTTTGATTTTACTTTTCAAGCTTTGCTAGATTAGTTGCACTATTTCCACAACTTTTGATGCAGAATTGTTGAAGAGCTAATTGAGAACAGCAGCATATTCTCAGTATCACTGGTAACAATGAAATTGGCAGCTCTCCAGCTGGCTATATTACTATATTGATATGGTATTGTATGGGATATCCTGTGAATTTGGTATGACTACTTAACCTTTAGACACTGCTAAATGGGAAAAAATCCCTTTATATTGTATTTTTAATGCTATGAAATACCCACCAGAGTTTAATGCATTTTGGATACATGGAGGAGAATTAATGATTTGAAGACACTGACTCAGTAAATTATTTATTCTGGCCCTGAGGAAGCTGAGTGAAAGACTAATAAATCATCTGTGGTGCTGCTGGTTGTCACTTCCAATTATTTTAGACGGTTTTGTGATAAACTACAGCACCTGCTAGATATCCCCATTCTATCCCTTGGTGCTTGCATTGCAGCTTGTTTTGTGATTGTCAAAGACAAGTTTCTTAAAACTACTGTTTCATTACAAAAACGATTCTGTAAAATTTGGCACTTTTAAAATTCTAGTTCCCCTCAGGACTACAAATACTGAACTCTTGAAAAGATTACCATAAAATGCCATGTCTTGAGAAAATGTATGTTTATGATATATGCTTTCTGAAAATAGTAAACTTTAATAACATGCAGTGGAACAAGTGTTCATACTTTGCAAGTTTCAAATGCAAAGCGATTTTGAAAATATTTACAAAGCTACCTAGTACTAAATGTGTTAATGTTAAAAGTTTAAATGATAAACACTATTCATTAATTCAGGTGCAAGGAAGCTTTCTGTTCATTTGCATGAAGCTTCATTCTTAATAGGAAAGAGATGAGAAGGAACGTCATCACCAAGATGGTAGTTAATCTTTGCAAGTCTCTACCATGAAGAACTATTGATGCAAGAACATTTGAGGAAGAGATCAATAATTTTTTAGATACAAAGGGAATCAGGGATATGGGATTAGAACAGGAAAGCGCCAAGAAGTTAGAAACTCGGCCATGATCTTACTGAAAGATGGTGCAGGTATGAGGAACTGAATAGCCTCTTCTTGTTTCTATATCTTGTGCTCTTCTGAATATTTACCTGAATGACAGCATTATGCAGAATGACATAGGATTAGTTCTCTAGATGCACCATATCTGATTGTTTTGATATTAACTATAAAGTGCAATCTTCTGAAGCACATGGGCAACATACTGTATATACCTTCCTAAGATTTGCACATTTCAGTCCACACTAGCTTTAATATCAAATGCTTATCATTGCATTGTGACATATGATCAGATTGACAGGAGTTAACTAGTACATATTCAAGAAGAATAAACTGATGTCTGCTAAAAGAGTTGAAGTTTGAAATAAAAAATTCTCCTAGACTTTTCAATACAGCTATAATTTCAAATATCTTGCATACTTTAAAAGTATTTCCATTAACCTATTATTATGCTTCTCAAATGCAGATCAGATGCTCAAAAGATTTAGTTTATTTGCTTTGGAGTTATCCTAATAACTGTGCCTGTCTAGCTATTTGTCTGTTTGTGTCTTTGAAGAACACAGGCCGTCTTCAGCACATATCAAATTGCTTTCAAAATTCTACAGGTGTGAGATGGTTTGAAATTCTTGTAAATATTTTATGCTTTTTCATTGATTAAATTCAAATGGTATTTAGTGTTTCTACTAATTGTTTTCATTCATTTTTGTGATTGGTTTTGTGATATATTTACTTGGTCTATGGTAATTTGTTACTTCATCTCTGCGAAATATAACATTATTTAGTGGAATTAGAACTTAATAGTGGTAAAATGCTTCTTAGCATCGTATCTATTTATTCAGAGTTAGTATTGAGCTCATTAATTCCCAGTTAGCTTATTTTTGCCAAAGCACTTTTGAAGGTATTGAGAGTGAATTGACTCACTGTGTCAATTATTGGTTTGCTGGATTTATTACTCATTTAATTCTTGGTGCTTATTTTGCCCCAAAATCCAATTGGAATAGAATGAAATTTTATATAATTTAAGCTTTGGCTATTGAGTTGCTTTTGACCTGACCCACCCTTGCCCAATTATATTTATCCACACTTAATTATTTAACTCCCAATTGTTAAGTAAGCCTGAGTTTGTACTAAAAGTACATTGCTCTAAAGTCCCATAAATCTTTAAAATAAACTTATACAAAAAGCTGCCTTTTAAAGGCAGGAAGACTGGTTGTTGATGCAGCTGGCAGATGAAATTTGAGTCAACACATTTTAGCAATGGCAGACTGATGAATAAACGTCATGTATAATTGAACAGTAACATCGTTGTACAATGAAGGAAAGGTAAGGGCAACTTGCAATAGATGTAATACAAATGCACCTCCCTGAGGCACACTCACCATAAGAGTAGGTACTAGGAGCAGAGTGAGGAGGGAGTGACTAGGGAGACAGAGGGAGAGGGAGATATGGCATGCTTGCCTTCATTTGTCAGGGCATAGAACATGAAATTTCTGGATATTATGTTGCACATTTGCAAAACCCTGGTTAGGCCTCACTTGCATGATAGTCACGCTATAGGGTGGATGTAGTTGTGCTGGAGAACGTACAGAGGAGATTCACTAGGATGTTGCCAGGATTGTAGGATTTTAGTTATGATGAGAGATTGGACAGAGTGAGTTTGTTTCTTTTGGAGCAAAGGATCAGTTAACTGTGTAATGAGATGGGTTCATCTAAAATATAGTACAAATCCCAATAATTTGTGTCAATAATTTGGGGGAACGTCAACTCAGACCAATTACTTGAGTCTGCCATTAAGAAACTATTCTCAAAATCTTCCACTGTCAAGAGTTTTGCAATAGTACCAACTCATATGGATTATCATGAGCTGTATCTTTGTAAATAACAACAAACTCTGGTGGCTAGTGTATTATGCAGGGAGACTACTTGTAAACCCAAGCATTGTTTAATTTTGGAAGCTACCACAGAGGTAAAATTCCAGTGTTGTCCTGCATTAATCAAGATTAGTTCAGATTGTCTACTTGACCTCTTGTGGGCAAATTTGGCCATATTATAGATCTAGCAATAATTATAAGAACAACAAAAAGTACAGGTCTTATGAACTTCAGAGCTGATGGTTTAGAATCCATTAATTTCACTTTAGAAAAGTAAACTACAGTCCAGTTGGCATGTTAGTCTGCATTAGAATATAAAATGAAGCAAATTTTGTTTTGCCTCACATGGGGTTTAAAGGCTGAATAACATATTTGACTGTGTAGCTTTAGAGGCAGCAGTTATTATGGTGCCTGTCAGCAGTAGGATCCAGTTTTCAGTCCTGACCTCAATTATGTTCTATGTGGAGCGTGCATGTTCTCCCAATAATACGTAGGGCTCCGCAGAGTGCTCCAATTTCTCTCACTCCCAAATGAGTGTCAGCAGGTTAACTGGCTACTGACAGAATGAGAATGATGGAATTGTTATTTTGGAAGCTGACATGGATGCAATAGGATGAATAATCTTCTTCTGTTACGGTCATACACCTCAGAAATAGCCCTTCGTCCAATCAAATTAATGCTGACCCTTAAATGGCTATCTCTATACATCCTATTTGCTTGGACTTGGTCTGTAGCCTTTTACGCCTTTGTGATTCAAGCCCTTGTGTGGACACACAAATGTGAGAATACCTGCCTGTATCACCCACACTCATATTACATTCCATATTCCAACCACCTTATTGCTATGAAAGTTCTTCCTTGATGTCATTTAATCCTCTTTTTAGAACAGGCCCTTTGGCTCAAAATGACTGTGGTTTCCATGAGGCCAATCTATCTAATCCCAAGTGCCTGCAAATTTGTATATCCATCTATTTCCTGCCTCTTCATGTGCTTGCCTAAATGTCTTTTACGTGTTGGTATTATAGTTGCTTCCAACAGCTCAACTTGTAGCACATTTCAAGCAGCTATTGCTCTCTGTGTGTAAAAATAACTCCTTTACACTTCCCCTCTCACCTTAAACCTATGCCCTGTAGTATTTGACCTTTGGACCCTGTGAGACAAGATCCTATCTACCCTTGATAGATAAACTGATCCCGAAGGAAATTATAGTGTCACAGTAGCAATACAAGTGCACAGATTTTCAAATATTAGAGGAGATGCAAGAAAGAGATACTGTCTATACATGTACATCATAATTTTCTCTCAGGTTATCCTCCAGCCTCCAATGCTCTAGAGGTTTTCCAACCTCTCCTTATGGCTGAAACATTGAGAACTATGCAATGTCCTCGTGAACCTCAACTGTCTTACCACAACTTTCCTGTAATGTGGCAACCAGAAATGCACATAATAGTCCAAATATGTCCGAACTAGAATTTCCGTACAACTTCCATATGACTTCCCAACTTTTTATTTAAATCAGCACTACAACCATAAGCATGCTGTATATGGTATCTTTTTTATAATGCTATCCACTTGTGCTGTTGCTTTCACGAAGGTATGGACTTGCACCCTTAGATTCCTTTGTACATTAACTGTAGGCAGCACAGTGTAGCAGTTAGCATTAACACCATTACAACACCAGCAATTCAGGTTCAATCCCGCCACTGTCTTTAAGGAGTTTATATGCTTTCCCCATATGGGTTTCCTCCGGGTGCTCCAGTTTCTTCAAACATTCCAAAGACATGTGGGTTAGCAGGTTAAATGGTAACATGTGTATAAGTGGGTGGTGTGGGCTCATTCAGCCAGATGGGCATGTTACTGTGCTGCATCTGTGATTCCTCATCAAAAAAATTAATGTTCCTAATATCTCTGCCATTTGTCTCTCAAAATGCAACATCTCACACTCGCCTGGATTAACCTTTAAGTGCCTTTTCTCCAACTACATTTCCAACTGATCTATATACCACCATATTTTGGCAATCTTCTTCGATGTCCACAACTCCAACAATTTTTGGCTGTCTACAAACTTGCTAGTTAGGCTATCTTCATTTCCATCCAGATCATTTAAATTACAGATACAGTGGATTCTGGTTAATTGGGTCATCTGTTAATCAGGGCAGCCACCTATTTGGGACAACACTTAAAGAAGAAAAACAAATTGAGAAAATAGCTGGGATTTTTTTTGTTTATATGGGATACTCTGCCGTTTTATTGGGACAGAAGACTGTTGCCAAACAGTTTCTAACTCATGTCAGTCGCATGCACTTTTGTGGTCATTAGATGCTATACTGTGCTGAGAGCAATCAGTTTTTAATTAGCGTCAGTTGCTTGTGTTTGTATTCAAAAAGCAGTGATTTTGTCACTGATAGCTTGAGAGAAATAAGCAGTAAGACAATTCAGAACTGTTTTCCTCACTGCAATTTCAAGCACTCAGGCTTGGAGATACGTGAAACAGCCTGGAATGAAAATGAAATGGTTTTACTACTTCAATAAGTTACGAACTATGAAGAATTTGAAGGTATTGACAATCATCTTGAATGTTAAAATGAAAATGAAGATTTGGAGGAATGCAACTGTCAAGAGCATTATATGAAGGTGCTATTATCTGCACTAGCTATAGGCACCGATCTTGTTCATCTACAGTCAATCAAAAGACCACAGCAGCATAAACTCGATGAATATCTCCATTGATAACTATTAGGAACTAATACACAGTTTTATGATACTGCAGTAGTATTGGTAGCATTGTAATTTATTCTGTATTTCATTTAAATACATAATTTGTTACCGAGTTAAATGGTAGTTTGTCTTTTTATGCCTTTTTAATTATTTCTGTGAAACTTTGACTAATTGGGGTAGTCACTTAATTAGGCCACAATGTATTGGTCCCAATGTGCTCCAATTAACTGAAATCTACTGTCACTGCATCTCACAATTCCTTTCTCAATCTGTTAATATTCTGAGGTGAAAGATCAGATTGGCTTTGATCTTACCTCAAACAGTGGAGCAATATCTAGGAATGGACAGTCCATTCTAGCTCCCATTTTTAATGAAAGTTTCAACAGTAAATCTGACTGTGAATCACTGCTGGATGATCTTGAGAACATTCAAGGTTCAAGATTCAAAAAACTTTTTTGTCATTCTAACCATACATCAGCTCTGCAGGGCAGAATGAGAGCGTTCCTCAGGGGCAGCGCAATCATAACATAACAAACGCAACACCAGGTAATAAACATAACAATAAATAGCAAAACACAACAGCCACATGTCAGTTAAATCAATTATAAGTGTCCAGTGCAAGTTAAAAGTGTCCAAAGCAGAGTCAGGTAGAGCAGCTATTTAGCAGTCTGACTGCCTGTGGGAAGAAGCGGTTTAGTAGCCTTGTGGTTTTAGGTTTGATGCTCCTGTAACGTTTGCCTGATGGCAGAAGAACAAACAGTTCATGGAGAGCAACACACATCAAAGTTGCTGGTGAACGCAGCAGGCCAGGCAGCATCTCCAGGAAGAGGTGCAGTCGACGTTTCAGGCCGAGACCCTTCGTCAGGACTAACTGAAGGAAGAGTGAGTAAGGGAGATTTGAAAGTTGAGAGGGGGAGGGGGAGATCCAAAATGATAGGAGAAGACAGGAGGGGGAGGGATGGAGCCAAGAGCTGGACAGGTGATTGGCAAAAGGGGATACGAGAGGATCATGGGACAGGAGGTCCGGGAAGAAAGACGGGGGGGGGGGGGACCCAGAGGATGGGCAAGAGGTATATTCAGAGGGACAGAGGGAGAAAAAGGAAAGTGAGAGAAAGAATGTGTGCATAAAAATAAGTAACAGATGGGGTACGAGGGGGAGGTGGGGCCTAGCGGACGTTAGAGAAGTCGATGTTCATGCCATCAGGTTGGAGGCTACCCAGACAGAATATAAGGTGTTGTTCCTCCAACCTGAGTGTGGCTTCATCTTTACAGTAGAGGAGGCCGTGGATAGACAATAATACTTTGATGTGTGTTGCTTGAATTTCCAGCATCTGCAGAATTCCTGTTGTTTCAGTTCATGGAGAGGGTGTGAGGGGTCTTTAATGATGTACCGTGTCTTCTGGAGGCATTGACTCTGAAAGAGGTCTTGGACAGAAGGTAGGGAGACCCCAATAACCTTCTCTGCTTCCCTAACCACCCTCTGCAAGGCTTTATTGTCAACAGCACTGCAGCTGGAGTACCAGGTTGTGATGCAAAAAGTCAGAACACTCTCAACATACCACATTTTATACAAATACAGACACTTTGCTTCTTTTATATAAATCTTAAAGGTTCCATGGAACAATTCGAGAAGCAATGACTTATCCAGGTGTCTAAGCCAACAATCTCTGTTCAAATGAAATTATCAAAAACAGATCAATGTATTTTTTATCCACTTCTATTTACAAGATGTTGCAATATTTACATTGATTGTGGTAGCCAACCCTTTCACAACATTCACTCAAGAGTGGAGATACAAGAGACTGCAGATACTAGAATCTGAAGCAACAATTTTCTGAAGGAACACAACAGGTCAGGCAGTATCTGCAGATAGAAAAGAATTACTGCAGTCATGCTAAGAGGGCCTTCCTGCTGGAAAGTGTACTTCAGTTTTACTCTTTCTTTTGTATTAAATCTCCTATTTATCTCGACTAGATGCAGGGTCACAACCAAAAACACAAAATAATTCATTTGTCCTCCTCTCTGTCACAGATGGTGCTCAGTCCACTGAGATATTCTAGCAGTTTGTTACTTACTCTATTACAATTAATTGTGCAGAAAGTAATTTATGATAGTTTGAATCACAGAGCACTATAGCATAGAAGCAGGCTCTTTGGCCCATCTAATCTGTCATTCTGTCTAGTCCCATCTACCTGCACCTGGACTATAGCCCTCCACACCTCTCTCTCATCCATGTATCTAAATGTTACAATTGAACTCACAACTATCACTTCAGCTAGCAGCTAGATCCACACTTGCACCACCCTATAAGTGAAGAAGTTGAGATTCACCTTAAACGTTTCATCCTTCACCCTAAACCTATTTCTAGTTTTATTCTCACCCTAATTGAGGGGAAAAAGCTTGCAAGCTTTCATCTTATCTATACCCAACATAATTTTGTATAAGCAACACACATAAAAATTGCTGGTGAACGCAGCAGGCCTGCTGCATTCACCAGCAACTTTTATGTGTGTTGCTTGAATTTCCAGCATCTGCAGAATTCTTGTTGTTATAATTTTGTATAAGATCTCCCAGCATTCTCCTACACTCCAGTGAATAAAGTCCAGAAAAAAAATCAAAAATATTTCTGACACTCATTTCATCCCTTGATCAGAAAATAATTCATTCCTCCAAAACCAAAATACATATAGATTATTTAATTATAATTTTAGACATAACACGCTTTCCTAATCTTTTAGCCAATATGGAAAACATTGCATTGAAAATATTACCGAGATTCATTATGGATTAGATGATTAAAATTATACCAGAATAAGATGTTGCATGTTCCTCCTTTACCACCTCAAATTTCCTCAAAAAACTTTGACCACTCTGCTTCTGCAAACAATTTCCCATCTCCAACATCTTTTTCTTTAGGTGGATAGATCACCCTTCCAGTCATTATGCAAACAGCATTTCCAGCAGGAGGAAATGCTTGCAACTTACTCATAAGGGTGATCGGTACTTGTCTAGACTCTCTGATTCTGATTATGGTCAATGTGTTCTGCAGTGAAAGGAGTCCAATCATTCTGAAACAAAACCATTCTAAGTTCCTTTCTTCAGAGCTCAAACTGGTGTGCACACCAGTGATACAGCATCCACGTGCTCTTCTGAGAGCCACAATACCTCATCTCAATTAGCATATCAACCTCACATGATATACCAGATACTTACTTATCCAAATATGCTGGAACCTGTGATTTAGCCATTTTCTAACCCTACCTCCACCATTTAGCTTGCAAGAGTCAAAATGATGATTCATCCTTTAGCAAAAATTGAGGAAACAGTTTCTCAATTAGCATGCAACCAGATCACCAACATTTTTTGAGGCGAGTATAAAGGTGGACTACATTAGACTTCCTTAATAGGCATGCAAGTGGCAGGTAGGATCTCCAAAGAATTTCAGCTTACTAAGTCTGGAGTGTACAATAAGAATAATAAAATGTTCCTTGTATTGCTGAATCAGTTCAAGTTCTCAGTAGACAGATCACATAGCGAGAACAAGAGCAATGTCAGAGAAAAGACACAAGAACAACATGAACAAACTTTAGAGTCTTCACTTTTTTGGTCTATAGACTCAAAAGCAAAGCTTTCAAGGTTACATCTAGAGAAAGGACAGTTAACACAAAAGAAGGAATAAAACTGAAGCATTCTTTCAGACAAGTTAGCCCTCTGAGTAGAAAGCTCTATATTTTGCACCATCATTTCTGTCAACAGAACCACACATTTCAACTACATTATACATCATAACATTCTCATGAATAATGTAAAATATGTCAACAAAAACATATCAAAATCCATTACCATTGTAGATGGCCCTATTTTAATGAATCAACTGTGCATTTAAAAGAACTATGATGTAAATTGTGAAATAAAGCGACATATATCACTAAAAAGATATTATTTTCTCCAGTGCATAATGTATGAGCTTATTGCCACCACGTCTGTTGGCTATATAATTTTCACAAATGCTCTGCACACTGAAGAATACTTAAAACTTGAAAATTTCCTATCATATTTTAGCAAATAATGTTTTAAACTTTGAGCTTTAAGATTATACTTAGCAAATTGGTGGCTTTCCACAGAGACTTGTTAAAACCTAGATTTTATTAAGTTTCAGTTTCAACCTCCTATGCTATATTGAAAGTTTTTAGTGTTTCCTCTCTTGTAATTTTCATTATCAATTGCTGTATACTTCAAGTGATTTCTGTGGCAATGTACGAAAGTGGAATGCATAAAATACAGATGGAGCATCTTATTTTCTGGAAAACAAAGCTGAATGGTAGAGTTATCAAATAAATATCAAATAGCTCTATTAAATATATATTTGTTAGGAAAACAGAATAGGTGAATTAACTGTGCTAGTCCATAGTCATAACTAATTTTGTTTCTTGAAGTAAATTGGTGCTTTTCTGCTCAGTCACCCAGGACAAACAAAAATACCATATTTATTTTTAAAGAAAACACCTTCTCAACTAAGCAAACAAATTCAAGATCCTTATAAAGATACACAAATATTTGATGGAGAAATGACCATTCAAGTCTATTAATGCTGGTTCATTCATATTTTTTGTATGAATATCACAAGGGCTTTCCATGAACATCATTTATTTATCCTCTCTTTTATGGAACTATTTTCCCTCTAAAACAAATCAAGTAGTGTTAATAATTATACATATTATCTTAAAGTGTCAACAAGTCTAGAAAGAAGCCAGTTAGACTTTAAAACGTAAAGTAATTACTTTTCTTTAACCTTATTTTACTGCAAAGATGAAGGATATAAAGTTAATTGACTATGAATAATAGTGGCATCACTGCAAAATGAGATGATGTAATTGGGATATTTAAGTTTCTGAAATACACCAACAAGGTGGATGCCAAGGAGCTTTTTACTCCAGACAGGAAGTCTAAAACTATACTACATAGTTTCAGGACACAAGGTTGGCCATTTAAGTCCAAATTGAGTGTGGTAAATATAGGGAGTTATCTGCTTAGAGAGCTGTAGGTGCTCACTGCAAACAGCATATATTAAAGAAAAGTTGTATATGTTATTGAACGATATGAAAATCAGAAGGCATGAGGATCAGATGAAGGCATTGAATCTGCTTCCAAAATCTTACTGAATAGTGAAGCAGGTATGTTTCTTCTTTTTCTTGTTCTTCTTTTAGCAAAAAATATATAAAACCACTCAACGCAGAATTATAGAAAAATATATCAGTTTTTTATTAATGAATGATGAGGAGCAGAAACAGGAATGGACACTCCATCCCTAAAGCTTGGATGACTATTTTATAAAAATCATTATTGATCTGACTGCCATTTCAACTCTGGATTTCTGCCTATTCCCAATAGCCTTTTATCTCCATACTTATTACAAATACTCAATGATTCTGCTTCCACCAGTTTGAGGAAGGGAGTTCTAAAACCTCAACTTTATGTTGAGGTAAAAAATGTACTTTCGCTCTGTCTTAATTGGGAGATCCCTAATTTTTTTTTAAAACAACTATTCTGGATTCTCTCACAAGAAACAACTTATCCACATAATTTGTCAAGACCTCCAGGATCTCATGGTCGAAGTGTAGTTCCCTCTCTTTTAAACTCTAGTGGATGACAAGTTGTGTCTGTGCAATATTTCTTCATAAAGCAACCCACTCATTCCTAGTATCAATCCATTAAATCTTCTCTGAACTGCATCCCACACATATACTGTACACCTTTTGTCAACTTAGGAGACTAATATCAATCTACACCAATCTAATGAGGTCACAGCAATGCCCTTTCTAATTGAAACATCACCACCTTATTTTAGTTCTTAAATATCCAATCACTAGCTGTATCTGCACACTAGCTTTTTTTTCCCCAGAATCTTACACAACTCTCAGATCCCTCTGCATTCTCCCCTTATTAATGAAGTTTTATGTTACTTTTCCTGCCATTTTCTGATATTATACACAATTTGGCAGATCTCTGCCCACCAACTTAGCTATGTAAAGCTTCATTTGCACTTCACCCATTTGCAATCACAACCATTAAGATAATACTTTGCCATTTGATTGACTTATTAAAGATTCTTCTTGGCTCACACTTTTCCACATTAAAAGCCATTTGTCAAGTTTTTACCTACTTCTTCTAGCTCTCTATTTCCTGTTATGGAGTCACAAAATGCAACATGCCATTCCACCTACTTGTATACTTCACATTCTGGCCCCTCCTCTCCAGGTTATTAACATAAGTAGTAACAAATTGAGGGTCAAGAACAGATCCCTGGGGCACATCACTAGTAACATCCTCCCCCCACAAAAATGCCTATTTATTCAGACTGTCTTCTGTGAGATAAACAGTCTTCAGTCCATACTAACACACTTCCCCAATACCCTGAGCTCTTATCTCGTGCACCAGCCTCTTCTGTGGCACCCTGTCAAATGCCTTTTAGAAATTCAAATACGCTAACTCTACATATTCCCCTCTATCAACTTCACATTGCAGCCTCGAAGAATTCAAGCAAATTTGTCAAACATAATTTACATTTCATAAAACCATGTTGTTTGGTTTGATTATGTTGGGTTTCTCTAAATTACTATGTATTTCCTCTTTGATTATTGACTCTAGCATCTTGCCAAAAATAAGATGCTGAACTAACTATAGTCCTGTAGTTTCTGTTTTTTGTTTAGTTCCCATTTTAAGTTTTAGTGAGTTTCACACAGAGTGGTAGGCATCTGGAGCCAGAGAAGGTGGTAGGTGTCTGGTGCCAGAAAAATTAACTAAATTGTTCACTATCTCTACAGCCACTTCCTTTAAAACCCTTGGGTAGAAATTATTGGTTCTAGGGTACCTGTCTACCTTTAGACCCTTTAGTTTATCAAATACCTTATCCCCCATAAACCATATTGGAATCAGAAAGAAAGTAAAAATGAAGATCAGCTTTATTTGTTACATGTACATGAAAACATACAGTGAAATGCATCATATATGTCAAATCATTTCAGCGACGATTGTGCTGAGCAACCCAATTCTCTTTGATGCTATTATGCACAAATCATAGAATAGTAAAGTGCAGGAACAGGTCCTTCAGCCCACCAAGTCTGGACCAACCATTATATTAATCTGATTGATCTCATCTGCCTGCACAGGACCTGCAACCTTCTATTCCCTGCCTGTTTCAGTGAGTCTAAACGCCTCTTGAACATCGCTATCTACCTCTATCACCTTCTCTGGTACCAGACACCTACCACTCTGTGTGAAAGAAAACTTATCTTGCACAGTTCCTTTTAACTTTACCCCTCCAACTTTAAATCTATGCCTTCTAGTATCTGACATTTCTATCCTGGCAGAAAGACTTGACTATTTGCCTTATCTATGCTTCTCATTATTTTATACACTTCTGTCAGGTCCCCTCACACCTCTGACACTCCAGTGAAAATAATACCAGTTTGTCCAACCTCTCTTTATAGCTACTATTCTCCAGTCTGTGCATCATCCTATTGAAGATGCAAGCAACTGCAGCTGTTTGCAACAAACAGGATACTGGAGGAACTCAGCAGATCAGGTTTCATCTGTGCGGAGAAAATGTACTGCTGATGTTTCAGGTCAAGACACCTTACCTTCTATTTCTCATCTGATCTACATCCTGCTGTATCCTTTGATAAGTTTCTTCAGTATCCAAAATTCCACGATTTTTTATGTTGTCTGCAAATTTTCTAATCAAACCACCTATATTTTCACCTAAATAATTTACATTTAGTACAAAGAAGAGATCCCAGCTCTGATCCTTGCTAATCACTTACAGTTAGAACAATACTAATCCACCACTTCCCTCTGTTGACCAAGCTGATTTTGTATCCAATTCACCACAGATTCCATGTGATTTGATCTTTCCTGGTTCATCCTATCTTGAGGGACTTTGTCAAATAACTTAGAAAAATCCAAGTAGATGACAGCCATTTCATCATCACCTGCTCAAAAAAATCAAATCTGTGAGACAGGTCCTCCCCTGCACAGAGTCATGCTATCATTAACAAGTCCATGCTTTTCCAAATGTGAGTAAATCCTGTCATCTTCTCCAGTAATTTCTCATGTAAATACCTGAATTAACCCTATTACCATCCTTAAATAAAGTAACAACATGAGATATTGTCCACATTTTTGGGATCTTCCTTCTCCTCCCTCAGTATTCTAGAACAGTTCATATCAAGCCTGGGGACTCGACCACCTTAATGTTTTTCTAGACATCCAACACCCCCTGACCTTCCTTTAAACACACCTGCTTCTGCTGGCCACACTGCCTTGAAAACCATCTGGCTCTGGTTTCTGCACTTCCTTTGAACTATATGGATTCACTGAAGCATTACAGTCCAACATATTTAATAAAGTGATTTAAAATTAGTGTTGAAGTATCAACAAAATAACATTCTCTAGTCTGGAACCACCAAAGTCTCAAAAGAGCCGAATTAATAAAGTTCTATAGTGGCTATTAGATCCTGTTCATTTGTCATTATTTATGTTATTACCTCATTTATTGTGTTGGAACTGCTGTGTGCATTCACATAAAGACCCTTAAGCTTTGACCTATGTTAGCTCTTTTCTTTCTGGCTGTTTGTATCTCATAAGTTTTCCTTCCTTACTCATCTTTTCATTATTCCTGGCTACATTTTTTGTATTCTGTCCAATCTTCTGACCTGACATCCTTCTTTGTGCAATTAATTGTTTTCATTAAAATAAACTATATCTATAACTTTATCTTTCTATAACTTCATATAAATATACAGTATCTAAATATATTATACTTTATATATCTATAACTTAAGCTCTAAGACCTCAGCCTCAATACCTGACGAAGCCCTGACAAGGGGTCTCGGCCTGAAACGTCCACTGTACCTCTTCCTAGAGATGCTGCCTCGCCTGCTGCATTCACCAGCAACTTTTATGTGTGTTACCTCCTGTAAAACTGGATTTCCTCACTTGCAGGCCCCAGTCAGTTCAGATTTGCAACACCATCACTTCCACAATCACCATCAGCACAGGTGCACAAGGCTGTTGACTTTGCTCCCTGCTGTATTACTGATGACATCACTGTTGTTGAGGTGGTGGCAAATCAGCATATGGCAGGGAGATTGAAAACCTGGCTCAATGGTGCCACAACAACAAACACTCACTGAATGTTAGCAAAACCAAAGAGTTGATTATTGATTACAGGAGAAGGAAACTGGAGGTCCCTGAGCCAGTCGTCATCAGGGGATCAGAAGTGGAGAGGGGCAGCAACTTAAAATTCCTCAGCATTATCATTTCAGAGCATCCGTCCAGAGTCCAGTACGTAAGTGCTGTTACAAAGAAAACATGGCAGTGTCTCTACTTTCTTAGAAGGTTGTGAAGATTCAGCATGTCATCTAAAACTCTAACAAACTTCTATAGATACTGTACGCAGTGGAGAGTATACTAACTGATTGTATCACAGCTTGGTATGGAAGTACCAATACCCATGAAGAAAAAAGTCTACAAAAGATAGCAGATAAAGCCCAGTCTATAGTGGCTAAAGTCCTCCCCACCACTGAACACTCTACAAGGAGCACCATTGTATAAAAGCAGCAACACCATTGGCCAACATTGACTGGCCTAATCTCAAACGATAACGAGGTGGCCTACAGAGAAGAAGAACCTCTCTGACACAGTGGTCTCAAGAAAACAACCTCTCCCTCAATGTCACAAAAACAAAGGAGCTGGTTACAAGAGGAATGGAGACAGGCTAACCCCTATTGACACTAATGCATCTGGGGTTGAGAGGGTAAACAGCTTTAAGTTCCTCAGCATACACATCACCGAGGACCTCACGTGGTCTGTACACACCAGCCGTATGGTGAAAAAGGCACAACAGCGCCTCTTTCACCTCAGACGGTTGAGGAAGTTTGGTATGTGCCCCCAAATTCTAAGAACTTACTGCAGGGGCAGAATTGAGAGTATCCTGACTGGCTGTATCACTGCCTGCTATGAAAACTGTACCTCCCTTAATCATAGGATTCTGCAGAGAGTGGTGCGGACAGCTTAGCGCATCTGTAGTTGTGAACTTCGCAAGATTCAGGATATTTACAAAGACAGGTGTGAGAAAAGGGCGTGAAGGATCAGTGGGGACCTGAATCACCACAACCACAATCTATTCCAGCAGCTACCACCCGGTAAACGGTAGCGCAGCATAAAAGCCAGGACCAACAGGCTCCGGGACAGCTTCTTCCACCAGGCCATCAGACTGATTAACTCATGCTGATTTGAGTGTATTTCTATGTTACACTGACTGTTCTATTCATTATAAATTACTATAACTGCATATTGTACATTTAGAAAGAGACTTTGAATGAGATTTTTACTCCTCATGTATGTGAAGGATGTAAGAAATAAAGTCAATTCAATTCAATTCAACCATCATCAAGAACGCTTACTATCCAGGCCATGCTCCCTTCTCACTGCTGCCATCAGCAAGGAAGTATAGGAGCATCAGGTCCCACACCACCAGGTTGAGGGACAGTTATTATCTCTCAACCATCAGGATCTTGAACCAGAGGGGACATTACAGGCCAAGACCCTTCATTGGGACTGGAAAGGAAGGGGGCAGAAGCCAGAATAAGGTGGGGGAAGGGGAAGTAGTATGTTGGCAGTTGATAGACAAGATCAGGTGAGGGGCTGAAGTAAGAATCTGGGAGATGATAGGTGGAAGAGGTAAAGGGCTGAAGAAGAAATACAACAGCAGAGGACAGTGGACCATAGAAGAAAGGGGAAGGGATGGTGAACTAGAGGGAGGTGATGAGCAGATGAGGAGAAGAAAAGGGGTAAGAGGACCCAATATGGTGAATGGAAAAACAGAAAGGTGGGGGGGGGAGGGTTAGTAACTACCTGGAGTTACAGAAATTGATGTTCGTGCCATCAAGCATCGATACAGACTACACAGGTTAGAGACTACACAGTCAGAATATGAGGTGTTGCTTTTCCAAACTGAGTTTGGACTTGTGGCAGTAGTGGAGGCCAGGGACAGACGTGTCAGATTGGGAATAGGAAATCAAATTAAAATGGAAGATCTTGCCGGTGCTTGATGAAGTGGTTCCCCAGTCTGTGTTGACTCTCACCTGAGGAGGCTGCACCAGATATAATACAAATGCAGATGACCTTAAAAATTTATAACCTTTCTGAATGGTGCTGAGGGAGGAGGTGTAGGGGTAGATGTAGCACTTGTCACACTTGCAGCGATAACAGCAAAAGAGAGAACAGTCAGGAGGGATAAGTAGACAGGGAGTCATGTAGGCAGCGAGTCCTCCCAAAATCAGAGAGGGGAAGGAAGGGAAGACTGTGCTTGGGAGCAGTCTATGTGACTCACTTGCCCACAGCTCAGGTTTAATTGGAAAAAAGAAGAGCATATAGTTCTGCTAAATGATATATTATTGAGCATTTCATTAATGTTAAATAGGCTTTATTATTTTACCTTGCATTGCTGCAAAGTTTTTTTTAAAAAAGGCAAATAAAATTAGGAAAGAACTCAAAATATTTAAGGCATTCTGAAAGGGTTGCTGGTACTACAGATAGAACACATGAATCAAGAGCCGGAGGAGGATGCTCCATTTCTCAAGCCTACATCACCAATTCAAGGATCATCAACTTCTCAATCCAATCTATCTGTGGTAATCTATCACCTCATTACGTATCCATATACCTCTGTCTTAAACAGACCTAAAATCTCTGCTTTCATTTCCTTTTTATGAAGAGAATTCCAAAGACTTAAATCCTCAAAAAAAAAGGTTTACTTCATCACTCTCTTCAACTGGCACCCCTCCTCAAGTAGCCATTTCTAGATTCTCTCACAGAAACATGCTCTCTGTATCTAACCTTTCAAACACATTTAAGTCCTTATATGAGGTGTTGCATCTGGAATGTCAAATTAAGGAGGAAGTGTACAGCAAATGGGAGGACATTTTGGAGCACTAATGTACAGAGGGATGGAGTCACAGAATAATAAAATAGGCCATAAGGCCCATCTAGTCCATGTCGATCTATTAATCTGCATAGTCCCGTTGACCTGCACCAATCATAGCTCTCCATAATGCTCCCATCCATGTACCTGTTCAAATTTCTCTTGTATTGAAATTGGACCCACATCCACCACTTCCGATACAGCTCCTTCCACACTCTCAACATCCTTCTGTTGAAGTTCCCTATCATGTTCCCCTTAAGTATTTCACCTTTCATCCTTAACCCATGACCTCTAGTTCTAGTCTCATCCTCAGTAGAAAAAGCCTGCTTGTATTTATTCTATCTATACCCCTCATAATTTTGTATACCTCTATCAAATCTCCCCTCATCCTCATATGCTCTAGGGAATAAAGACCATAAGACAATAAGATATAGGAGCAGAAGTAGGCCATTCGGCCCATCAAGTCTGCTCTGCCATTCAATCATGGGCTGATCTAATTCTTCCAGTCATCTGCACTCCCCTGCCTTCACCCCATACCCTTTGATGCCCTGGCTAATCAAGAACATACCTATCTCTGCCTTAAATACACCCAATGACTTGGCCTCCACAGCCACTCGTGGCAACAAATTCCACAGATTTACCACTCTCTGACTAAAGTAATTTTTCCGCATCTCAGTTCTAAATGGGCATCCTTCAATCCTGAAGTCGTGCCCTCTTGTCCTAGAGTACCCTACCATGGGAAATAACTTTTCCGTATCTAATCTGTTCAGGCCTTTTAACATTCAGAATGTTTCTATGAGATCCCTCCTCATTCTCCTGAACTGCAGGGAACACAGCCCAAGAGCTGCTAGATGTTCCTCATATGGTAACTCTTTCATTCCTGGAATCATTCACGTGAATCTTCTCTGAACCCTCTCCAATGTCAGTACGTCCTTTCTAAAATAAGGAGCCCTAAACTGCACACAATACTAAGATTTAATCTATTCAACCTTTCACTATAAGTCAGATCCTCAAGTCCTGGCAATAACCTTGTAAATTTTCTCTGCACTTTTTCAATCTTATTGACATCTTTCCTGTAGGTAGGTGACCAAAGCTGCATACAATACTCCAAATAAGGCTTCACCAACACCTTATACAACTTCAACATAACATCCCAACTCCAGCACTTAATACTTCGATTTATGAAGGCTAATGTGCTGCAAGCTTTCTTTAAGTCCCTATCTACCTGTCATGCCACTTTCAAGGAATCCTGGATCTGTATTCTCAGATTCTTCTGTTGTACTGCAATCCTCAGTACCCAACTGTTCACCATCTAAGACCTACACTGATTTGCCCTTTTAAAGTGCAACACCTCATAGTTGTCTACATTAAATTTTATCTGCCATTTTTCAGCCAGCATCGATCCTACTGCAAGCTTTGATAGTTTTCCTCACAATCCACTGAACCCCTAAACTTGGATCCAGTTTACTACATTATTATCCAGATCATTGATATAATAGATGACAAACAAACCAGATTCAGCACTGGTTCCTGCAGTCCACCAATTGTTACAGGCCTCTGGTCAGAGAGGCAACTATCTACTACCACTATCCATCTTCTCTGGCAAAGCCAATGTCTAATCCAATTTGCTGCCTTGTTTTCATCAACTTTCTTGGTAACACCTGCTATGTACCTCCTTTTTTTTTAACCAGGACCTCAATATCTCTCACACCAGGTTCCCAAAGAATGTTATCCTTTTCTTTTTCTACTTTTAGCAATATACAAACTCCTTATTCTCAAAATTTCACCTCTGAAGACCTTTCACTTAGTAAGTGCATCTTTACCAGAGAACAACCTGTCCCAATACACACTTGCCAGATCCTTTCTGACACCACCAAAATTGGCCTTTCTCCAATTTAGAATTTTAACTTGAGGGCCAGACCTGCCCTGCTCCATAATTATGTTGAAACTAATGGCACTATGATCACTGAATGCAAAGAGAGTCCCTGTGAAAACTTCTGACACCTGCCCTGTCTCATTCCCTAACAGGAGATCTAGTATCGCACCCTCTCTAGTTGAGACTGCTACGTACTGATTAAAGAAACTTCCCTGTATACATTTGACAAACTCTATCCCATTTAGCACTTTTACAGTATAGAAGTAGCAGTCAATATGTGGAAAGTTAAAATCACCTGTTGTCACTTTGTTTCTTTATGTCACTTTATGTCTGTGATCTCTCTACAAATTTGCTATTCTTAAATCCCACGGACTGTTGGGTGGTCTATAATATAATCCCATTAACACGGTTATCCCCTTCTTGTTCTTCACTTTCATCCAGATAGCTTCAGTAGACAAGCTCTCCAGTCTGTCTTGTCTGAGTACTGCCATGGCATTTTCCCTTGTCTAGTGCTACCTCTCACCTTTTAATCCCTCCTGTTCATCACATCTAAAGCAACTGAACCCTGGAGTGCTGATCTGCCAATCGTACCCCTCCTGTAACTAAGTCTTACTGATGGATGCAATTTCATAATTCCAGGTACTGATCCAAGTTCATCTGCCTTTCCTATAATTCTCTTGCATGGAAATATGCACAACTGAGAATATCAGTCCGACCAGGCTCAGTCTTTCAATTCCTGACTTTGTATGTCGGCTTAACATCTTTCCTCAGAAACAACCCACTATCAGCTCTGGCATTCTGGTTCCAATCCTCCATAACTCTAGTTTAACACCCCTTCCCCCACCTGTGCAGGTTTCACCTTCCCTGAAAGAGAGCCCAGTGATCCAAAAGTCTGAACCCCTCCCTCCTCCATCTCCTCAGCAATGTGTTAAACTGCATGATCTTCCTATTTCTGACCTCAATAGCATGTGGCATAGATAGCAATCCTAAGATCACAACCCTGATCTTAGCATCTAACTCCCTGAACTCACTTTACAGAACCTAGTCACCCTTCCTACCTATGTGAATAATACCAATATGAACCACGACCTCTGGCTGCTCAACCTCCCACTTAAGAATGCTGTGGACTTGAGCCAAGATTTACCTGACCCTGGCACTTGGGAAGCAACATACCATCTGGAAATCTCATTCTTGTCCGAAGAACATTCTATCTGATCCCCTAACCAATGAATCCCCTATCACTACAACTCCCCTCTTCTCCTCCTTCTCTTCTGAGCCACAGAGCCAAATTCAGTGCTGACTTCTGTGGCTTTCCTCTGCTGAGTCATGACTCAACAATATCCAAAACAGTATACCTGTGGCTAAGGGGAGCAGTCATGGGGGTACTCTGCACTGGCTGCCTATCCCCTTTCGCCTTCCTGACGGTCACCCACTTACCTGAGTCCTGCACCCACCTCCCTGCATGTCCTGTTGATCAACGGCTCAGGCTCCAAAAGATATGGAGTTATCTAGCTAAAGTTCCAATTCCTTAACACGGTCAGAAAGGAGCTGCAGCTGGCTGCACTTCCTTCAGGTGTAGTCATCAGGGACACTTCCCACATCCTGCAAGAGGGCCATTCTACTATCCTTCCTGGCATCCCCAGTGCTCTAACTGTGTACGAAGAAAGAAAGCAATTATTAAACGAAAAAAATATTGGGCGCACCTGCATAGTTCCCTCAAAGCAGCAACACATAGATAGGGTGGTAGAGAAGACATATAGCATGCGTGCATTTATTAATTGGGGAACTGAGTATGTCAGGAAAGCATGATGCAGCTATATAAAACTTGGGTTATGCTACACCTGAAGTACTGTGTGAACTTCTGGTGACCATTCTACAGAAAGAAAATAGAGGTTTTGGAGAGACTGCAGATGAGGTTAACTGAGATGTTGATTAGGTTGGAGAATATTAGCTGTAAAGAGAGATTTTTTTTCCCCTGCAGTGTCACAGGATGAGGGGTGTAACTTAATAGAGTTATGTGAAAAAATTGAGATGCCTAGATGTGGTAGATTCTCGAAAATGTTTTCTTGGGATGGGAATGACAAATGCAAGAGGGCATAGGTGTAAATAGAGAGAGCAAGTTTGAAGAGTTGTGAGGCAATTATTATCTTATACACAGAATATGACAGCTGTATGGAATGTGCTGCCAGGGGAGATAGTGAAACAAATATAACAGCAATGCTTAAAAGGCATTTAGACAGACACACAAACAGAAGGGAATAGAGGGATATAAACTACATGCAGGCAAAAGAAATTAGTGGGATTGGAATCATGGTCAGCGTAGATACAGTTAGCTGAAGAGCCTACAGTCTGTACTGTACTGTTCTATGTTCAATCTATGTTTCATTCAAGGTCCTTCTCCTCTACAGATCTCAAGTGGAGACAAGTTAAATCTGCCCAACCTTTCCTCATAAAGCAATCCAACATTCCAAGTATTAATGCAGTAAATATTTTCTGAACTGCTTCTTATGCACCTACTTCCTTAAACGAGACCAATACTATGCACACTACTCCTGAGGTGGCCTCTATAGAACTGAAGCTTAAACTTCCTGTTACTGTACTGAATGCTCCTAATAATAAACAAAAATACTCCATTAACTTCCCCAATTAATTGCTATTCTTTCATAGTAGCCTTTTGTGAAACAGGTCAAACACAAAAATACCTCCATACCTAAGAACTCTACAATCTCTCTGCATTAAGATATGATTTATCGTTAACTTCTCCAACCAAAGTGAACAATTTCACATTTTTCCTCATTATCCTCCATTTGCCAGATCTTTGTCCACTCAGTTATTTACACCCCTTTTCAGCTTGCTTACATCCACTTCAAAACTTACTTTTCTATCATTGCATCACAACCAAATCTAGCAATTGCCCTTTCAAACCCTTAATTCATGTCATATATATTAATTGCAAAAGGTCAAAGCCCCTGCACCAATCCCAATGGAACATTGCCAACCTGAAAAAGACCGATTTATGATTCACATTAGTGAGCCAGTTTTCTATCCATGAGCTATTATTTTCTGCAATAACTTTGATGCAGCATTTAGCAAATATTTGATATTGATACAACCAGCAAAGTTTTTGACAATTCTTAAAGAGTGCCTTCGAAGCTAACATGAGTTGTAATATATTCAAATTTATTTGAAAAAGTAAAGCAATGAAATCTTGTGAAATCTGTGGGACCTCCACTTTTACTCATCATTCTGGAATCAGAAGTGAAATGAAACAGATACTGTAAAAAAAAGAGTAGACTGGAGGCATAATGAGTTGAGGGCTCATATATAATACAGTATGACCACAGGCAATAAGCTAAAGCAATAAACTGTAGTGGGGACATTTAATGAAACATATTTTAGCATTTAAGTTTCATGAAGAATACTAAATTGACTATTTTATGTAGTGCAAGAATGGATTTGATGAGAGTTTACCTACTAAACAGATGCTATACTAGACTGGTACTATGCATGATTAAATCAAATGCCTAGGCAGTTGGATTAAATAGTCCTTCTCGGTGCTTTTGAACAGACTGTAGGTGTTAATATTCCGCATCTCTTCTGGTAAAGTATTTAGAAGAGTACATGCACAGAAAATGAAATATCTGAATCCAGAACAATAGACTATGAGACAAAGGCCAAGTAAAGATCAGGACAAGCTAAATGAGAAAAGAATGCTGATCATAAAGAGAAAATATTTTAAACCCTTCAGGTTACATGGGTATATATTAATAATTACACCAATCATTTTGTTGCATTATTCAGTTTGAACAAATATGCAATGTTTTTGAAACATTTGTAAAATTTGTTTGAAATAAAATATAATCACCTAGTTTGAATGGAAGCTATCATGTCAGTTCAGGTAATCTTAAAAGATATCCATGTATTCCTATTTTATAAACTCAGAAGTGATAAACAATTTAAATGCAGGTAAGTATATTAAGCAAATAGGTGACACTGAGTTCACAATAATGTTTCAAACCACAGAATTCCAGAGCTGCCAGAAAATGCGTACCAAAATATAACAGAAAATTACAATAAGGTCTGTATGAAACCAGTGTATATAGAGACATAGCTATCAAAATACAAGAGGCAGATAAACTTATAGATTCTTTGAAGTCCAGCTTCAATGCCATTACATTCATACAGCAACTTTATGGCAATTCTATAAATACATCAAATATGTATTAAATCTATCAAACTTAATACTTAGCATATATTTTTAAACAATGGGCTCCAGTTAATTGGGCCATTGATGAGTTGAGAGTTGCTTATTTGGGACAACTCTTAAAGAAGCAAAACTAATCGAAAAAATTGCAAGGATTCCCTTCCTTTATTTGGAACATTATGCTGCTTAATTGGGACAAGTGACTGTTGCTGAACAGTTTCTAAATAGTGCCAGTCGTGTCTACTCGTGCAGCCGTTAGACACTTGGCGTGATCAGTTTTTAAATAGCGTCAGTTGCATGTACTTGTGTTCAAAAGGCAGTGATTGCTGCCATTGATAGTAACAAACAGTAAGACAATTAAGAACTGTTTTGCTCACTGCAGTTTTAAGCATTTGGAGGATCAATCGTCGATAGTATTGTAAAAGGGCAGTCCAACATCCACACTAGGTGTCCACGCTGGTTTTGTTCATTATGTAACTGTATGAATTCCTCTAGCGATTACTATTAGGAACTAATACACAGTTTTATAGTACACCCTATCCTCGTTATATGCGTCTTCAGACTATGCGGATTCACAGTTATGCGAAGAACCTATTCCTACCAACATCTCGTTATATGCGTCCAAAATTCACAGTTATGCGAGGAGCACTGCCTTCTCGCCAATATGAGTCACGTGCACATGCCTCACCATTTCACTCCCGCCACTCTCGCATTGGTTTTGGCAAGGTGTGGATGCATGCGCAATCTTAAACTTTTGTTGGTTTTACCTATGGTGCAGTAATTTTGTGCTTGAAATATTTAACTATGCCTCCTAAGCATCCGATGCCATGTCTTGGGCCGTCAGCCAAGCGGCAGAGAACCACTTTAACACTTGAAAAAAAGTTGGAAATTATAAACAGCGCGGCATCAGCTGAAGGTAACACAGCTCTGGGACGCTTCTGCCGGGAACAGAATCTTGCCTTTAAAGTTCTTCTGTTGCTTGACAATGCGCCAGCCCATCCTAAACATTTGGACAACATTCATCCTCACATAACAATGCGTTTCCTGCCGCCTAACACAACATCGCTGATTCAACCACTCAACCGGTGTGATCCACATTCAAGGTGTACATTTTTTTTATGGCGAACTATCTCTCAGATGCTGCAAGCAACAGACGATTTTGAAAATCCCTGGAGTTTACCAACGGTGAGGGAATGGTGGATGTCAGAACACTTGGCACAAATGGTGATGGACATGGACCCAAGTTTAGAACGGAGTCAGCATTTCAGTCATTCCCTGCCTTCAACCCTTCTTCCCTACAAGCAAATTTATGCTGAAAAACAAAATGCTGCCAAGCAAACAACCCTCACCACTTTATTCAAATCGCTGAATAAAAGTGAGGATGTTAACTTTCTATGATTTATTACATTGAATATTACCTTAAATGAATTAAATACATTACAAATGTTGTCCTGTAGTACTGCTTTTGTGTTATATATTGGTATGAAAATGTGAATAAATTACCGATAAAACATATTTAGGAAGCCCTCTGGAATGCATCCCTATTTTCTCTATTTAAATAACTATTCACATTATGCGTCAACTTCGAGGAACGTATCCCTCGCATATAACGAGGATAGGGTGTACTGTTCTACTATTGGTAGTGTTCTAATTCATTCTGTATTTCATTTAAATACATAACGTGTTGTTCAGTTTATCCTTCTTAGACCTTTTTAACAATTCTCATGAAACTTCAGCTAACTGAGGCAGCCACTTAACTGGGCCAAAATATACTGGTCCCAATGTGCCCCAACTAACTAGATTCCACTCTATATGCTTTGTACAGTATATTCACAATTTTAAATGCGTAAGAACTTCAGTACTACTTCTTTAATTTCACAGATCTAAATTGCATTCCTATTAAATATATTCACTTTCTTTTCATGTAATGTAATGAAGTTGGTAGAATATATACATATATACAACTTCAATTGATATGGGTGATACTGTGCAATTGACTGACCGGTTTCTGTCACACTATGTCAATAGCACCTTTTCTGCAATCCACATAAAGCCCAAAAACCTGATGATTACAGTCAATTTAGATTCCCTCAATGTGGTTAACAGCCTCAGAATCTTGTATCACACACAATACTTATTCATTGTTTGAATAACATTTCTACATTTTCCATAAGATTTTCAAAGACTTGATGAGCCAAAAGGCCTGTTTCTGCACCATCAACTTGGCAACTCTATTTATTCATGCAGATTAATTTTAAACATTTGTTACAAGTTAAAACTAAATTAAAAAATAATTAATTGTAACCAACACATTCCTTGTGTCTCAATGTCAATTAAAAGTAATAAGATGGTGATGATGTCATTTGAACCAGTTTAGAAAGGACTATGGCACACTGTAAAATTCGCATACTGCAATTATGACATCATTATTTTAGAGATGATATTATTTTTTCTCTCATGAGGTGACCTCAGAAAGTAATGAAGGGCCGATTAGAGATCATGGAGAAAGTGGTTGACTGGTGAGGTTAAGCAGTGAAAGACATGATGAGGTCTTTTGTTTTAAAAATAACAGGAAAAGGAGTTTAGTTCGTAGAGTGACCAAAGGAGATCCAGAAACATAAATCACAACATCCAAAAGGAAAAAAAAGCATGGATGACAGTTGATAACAGAAGTAATGATATTGATGCAGTAGTCAATCACAATCATGTCTACTGAGGCACAAATTTCAATATCATTTAATGGAAAATTGAACCAATTGATCTAAACACTCATTGTGCTAATCCATTTGCCAGTTCTAACATGTTAACTGATTGATAATATTGACAGCACCTGGATAATCAAGCCTTAACTTCGTACACTATCACTATCAATCATCGACAAGAACACATTGCAGAACTACTTTTGCCTAAAAATTGAACTAAAATTAATGTTGTTGTGAGTAAATACCAAAAGCACTCTAAATCTCAGTGCTACATCATTGGGAAATTCAGTATGACCTTCCTAACGCAGCATGCGTAACACCGTGATGCAGATAGTAGAACTAGTGCTTCGCCGTCTGACAAACCCCGGTCCAATCCTAACCTCAGGTATTATTTATTTAGGAATACAGTGTGCCAACAGGTCCTTCTGGCCTAGCGAGCATGTGTCCACCAATTAAACCCAATTAACCTACTAACCTGTATATCTTCAGAACATGGGAGGAAACTGGAGCACCTGGAGAAACCCACGAAGTTACAGGAAGACGGTGGCAGAAATTGAACCCAGGTTACTGGCACTGTAAAGTGTTGCGCTAACCACTACTCTATCATGCCGTCCCCAATGTCTACATGGATTTTACACATCCATCCAGTTTCTACAGGTTCTCTGCTTTCCTCCCACATCCCAATCATTTGCAGGCTGGGAGGTTAAATGGCCTCTGTAAATTACCACCCATGCGTTAGCGAGTGCTAGAATCTGAGCAGTTAATGAGAATATGGGAAGAATTTTTTTTAAAAAGGGAGAAATGTACAATCAGTGCAAATAGGTGACTGATGATCAGCATAGACTGAATTGGCCAAAGATCTGTTACATGCTGTATTAATGAAGTAGAATGGTGGGTTAGTAAGTTTGCTGACGACACAAAGATTGGGGGTATTGTGGATAGTGTGGAGGGTTGTCAGAGGTTACAGCAGGACATTGATAGGATACGGAACTGGGCTGAGAAGTGGCAGATGAACTTCAACCCCCCAGATAAAGGTGAAGTTGTTCATTTTGGTAGATCCAATTTGAAGACAGAATATAAATGGTAAGACTCTTGGCAGTGTGGAGAATCTGAGAGATCTTGAGGTCCATGTCGATAGAACACTCAAAGCCACTGCGCAGGTTGACAGTATTGTTAAGAAGGCGAATGGTGTATTGGCAAACACCAACCGTGGGATTGAGTTCAAGAGCCGTAAGGTAATGTTACAGCTATAGAAGACCTTGGTCAGACCCCACTAAATGAAGAGTACTGTCTTCATTTATGGTCACCTCACTACAGAAAGGATGTAGATACTATAGAGAGAGTGCAGAGGAGATTTACAAAGATGTTTCCTGTATTGGAGGGCGTACCTTATGAGAATAGGTTGAATGTACTTGGCCTCTTCTCCTTGGAGCGACGGAGGATGAGAGGTGACCTGATAGAGGTGTATAAGATGATGAAGGGCATTGATCGTGTGGATAGTCAGAGGCTTTTTCCCAGGGCTGAAATGGCTAACATGAGGGGACATAGTTTTAAGGTGCTTGGAAATAGGTACCGAGGAGATGTCAGGGATAAGCTTTTCACACAGAGTGTGGAGGGTGCATGGAATGCACTGCCAGCAGTGATGATGAAAGAGGATACAATAGGGTCTTTTAAGAGCCTCTTAGATAGATACATGGTGCTTAGAAAAATAGAGGGCTATGTGCTAGGGAAAGTCTAGACAGTCTCTAGAGTAGGTTGCATGGGTGGTACAAAATTGTGGGCTGAAGGGTCCATAATATGCTGTAAATTTCTATGTTCTATGTACTCCATGACTATCCAGCCACAATATACATCAGTATGTGTCAGATGTGTGCCACATAAAGGCATTCTTCATTCATTATTCAATGCTTGCTAAGAGCCCTGCCAGATGAAACTGGGTCATATCTTCTTGCCTGTTGCTCATAGAGAAGAATGTATTCTTGATTAACTGCAGTTACATAGTTCAATAGGGACAGTGCCATTTAAACATATCTTCAGTTCTCTGCAAAACACTGGAAATGGCTGACAATTCACGAGCCTCATCATAAACACAAGAGATTCTACAGATGCTGGAAATCTTGAGCAACACACACCAAATGCTGCAGAAAGTCAGCAAATCAGGCAGAATCCATGGAGGGTATTAAACAGTCAATGTTTTAAGCTGAGACCCTTCATCAGGACTGGTCTGATTCAGGAAGCTGCTGCAATATGCAACACCACAGCAAAAAAGCACACCTGCGCTTCTATTTGCTTAGAAAGCTAGGGAAGCTCAGCATGTCCATGACAACCCTCACCAATTTTTATACTTCAGGTGCACGAAAGAGAGCTTGCTAACCAGATGTGAATGGCAACTGATCAGCCCAAAACTGCAAGAAATTTCAGGAAGGTACGAACACATTCCAGTCTATCACAAAAAATGTTTTCCTTCCACTGGCTCTATCAATATTTTCCTGGGATAGCAGCAAACATAATCAAAAACACCTCCCACCTGTCTTTTTCTCTTCTCCCACCTTCAACTGGGTAGAAGACACACAAGCTTGAAAATGCACCCCACCAGGGTTTCGGACAAAACTGTCTTCATAACTGAAGCATTCTATTGCAGGCTGTTTGCCTCATCAACGACTTCACTCTCACCCCACAGATGCTGTTTATCCTACTGATAGATTGTTTGTTACTTCTATAGGGTAAAAAGGACAACAAGTCCAAGGAATCTGCTTCTACAATTCTTCAGGCAGCATATTCCAAGCTCAGATCTACTCTAAATCTCCTATCCCGGACATTAACCTTTGCCTGTTTGGCATAGAAACCCCCAAAGGGAAAACGGTAATAAGCTCATCATTCATATGATTTTATCTATCTCTGTAAGGTCGCCCCTCAGCCTTTAAAACTGCAGGAAAGAAAGCAATTCAGCCATTCCACCCTTACCTTGTAGCTGAAATGCATCAACCCAGTCATGGTTCTCCCCAGCAATCAATCTAATGTAATCAGATTCAGAATCAGGTTTAGTTTCACTGACGTATGTTGTGAAATTTGTTAACTTTGTGGAGGCAGTACAATGCAATACTCGATGAAAATAGAAAAAAAACTGAATTACAATATGGATATATATGTATATTAAATACTTGTATTAAATAAGTAGTGCAAAAATAGAAATAAAAAGTAGTGAGGTAGTGATCATTGGTTTAGCGTCCATTTTGAAATCAGATAGCAGAGGGGAAGAAGCTGTTCCTGAATCGTTGAGTTTGTGCTTTCAGGCTTCTGTACCTTCTTCCTTACTGTAATCACATTCTTCAGTAGAATATAAATGCATTTTATAAGTATGTTAAGAACAAAAGGGTAACCAAAGAAAGAGTATGGGGCTTTAGGCACCAAAGAGATCATCTGAGCATGAAGTCAGAAGGTCCTTTTTATAATTTAAATGAATTATACTCATCTGTATTCACAATGGAGGACATTGTAGCTGGAGAATGGTGAAATTCTAGAACAAATTATCTCAAAAAAAAAGATTTCATACTAGGATTACAGTTGTGATGCATCCCAGGCTACCATGAGAAACAAGGAGATTGTTGGAGCTCTGGCAGGATTTTTTAAAAAAAAAATTCTCTAGTCTCAGAAGAGATGCGAGATGAATGGAGGGAAACAAATGCTATGCCTTTATACAAGTCGGACAGCAATGATAAGCCTGTTAATTACATGCTGGTTATCCCCATATTAAGAGAGTCAAAATATCAGTGGTATTAAGATTACAGTGACTTAGAATCAAGGAGAATTTCTTTGCTCTCAGTTTTCCAAAATATTGGAAAAAATATTTGTAAGAAGGTTAAATGATTTCATAACAAAGCATAATATTCTCTGTGAACAGCGATATGGTTTCAGAAAAAAAACAGAACCACTACAATAGCACTAATAGATTTTGTAGAAGAAATATCAAATACTATAGAAAGAAATTTATACACTGTGGGAATATTCCTTGATCTAAAAAAAAGCATTTGACACCATTGACCATAAATTATTATTACCAAAATTAGAAAGATATGGTATTAGAGGGGTGGCACATGACTGGTTAAGTAGTTATTTGGAAGACAGGTATCAGTATGTACATATAAACAACTCGAATTCAAAACTTTTGGGAGTAACTTGTGGGGTTCCACTTGGTTCAGTGCTTGGTCCATTGCTGTTCATTTTGTATTTAAGCAATATAGGTATGGTCTCTCGGACATTAAAATGTATATTATTTGCTGATGATACAACTATATTTTGCGGTGGGGAACTAAAATTATAAAGAAATGGTTTGATACCAACAAATTATCACTGAATTTAAGTAAAACTAAATTCATAATATTTAGAAACTGTGTACCAAACTCATATAGTAAACTTAGAATAAATGATGTTGAAATTAATAAGGTATCTGAAACAAAATTTTTTAGGAGTGGTATTAGATAATAAATTAAGCTGGAAACCACATATAAATTATGTCAAAGCAAAAATGTCAAAATCTATTGCAATACTGTAAAATCAGGAATCTTTGTATACATTATACTGTTCACTTATAGTCCCATACATGACTTACTGTGTAGAGATATTGGGAAATATATAGAAAACAAATACAAACTCCATTTTTCTACTCCAAAAGAAAGTCATACGAATTGTAAATAAGAGAAGTTATTATGAACCAACCAATCCACTATTCAACTAAACACTTTAAAATTCCGAGATTTCATCAATTTTAAAATAATACAAATTATGTATAAAGTAAAAAATGGACAGCTACCACAAAGTACCCAAAGGTTGTTTAAAATGAGAGAAAGTCAACATGATTTGTTAGGAACATATATATTTCAAAAACAAAGGAAAAGAACAAATGTAAAAAATCATTGTATTTCAGAGGGGTGAATCTATGGAACAGTTGTAGTGAGAATTTAAAAACATGCACCACACTTAACAAGTTTAAAAAATTATCAAAAAATAATTTGATGAACAAATATAAAATAAATGATTTAAAATGAATGGGAGTAATGTAAATAAATGATACTTGGAATTGGATTTTGGGTTAAAAGATTATGAAATTTTTTGTTTTGATGTGATGATTGACGCCAAATATGTTGTTGTATAAGTAAGAGGGGTAGGCGTAATAAGCTGTAGCTTCAGCCTACACCCCTTTGGTCTGTTTTAAAGAATATCTATGTTTTTTTTTGTTGTAATTTTGTCCTATGAAATGATTATGAAATTATCGCTGAAAATGATGCTTTTTGTTATGTTTGTACTGACCGAAATAAATTTCATTCATTCATTCATTATCAGCATGGAGAATATTCAACAAGGATAATATTCTGTATGATCAATTTGACTTCATTAATTGGAGTGCAGAGTATAAAAACATGGAGGTTGAATGTAATTGCATTGTAGAGGTGCAGGGAAGATTCACCAGAATGTGAGATGCAAGGGACTGGAGCTGCTGGATTCCACAGCAACAATCTGCTGAACTCAGTGGGTGAAGCAACATCTGCGGGGCGGGGTAAAACACTGACAAAGCATGTTGGTTGGAAGAGAATGCTTCAGTTATAAAGACAGTCTCGATGATGGTGAATGGTCACAGCAGTTTTCCCCAGGACAGGGGAGTCTAAAACTAGAGAAGGCCCAGGTTTAAGGTGAGAGGAGAAAGTTTTAAAGGACATTTTGGGGGGGGGGTGATATTTTCACACAAAGGGTGGTGGGTATATGGAATGAGCTGAATCACTTTAGTGGTGGTAAAAGCAGGAACTATCAGTACTTGGATGAGCACTTGTTAGAAAAAGTAAGAGGCTGAAAAATGGGACAACTATTGGGAAAACAGGGTTGAACTGGGGAAGATGCTGAGAGGATTCACCAGGATGTTTCTTAGGTTAGAATATTTCAGTTGAAGAAAGACTGGATTGGCTGGCTATGTTTTAATGTAGATTGATACTTGATGACTAGCACCATCATGATCGGCTGAAGGGCTTTTTGTGCTGTATGCTCAGTCAGTTATCTGGGAAATACACATGACGCTTTTACACTAAGACAATCTGTAATGCTGGTCATCTTTCATTTGCTGATCTGCAGAAGGCTGGATGTTGGAGCTAAATTCTCTCCTGTGCATCAGACTGATGTGTGTTGCAACTAGTGCAGCTGATCAGTGCTAAAACTATTGCCCTGAAACTATGAAGAGTATTATGAATACCAACAAGGTCTCCGGATACAATTCCGGAGCCTGCAAGCTTTGCAGTACCCTCTAGAGAGAAATGGGCACTTTGTTCTCATCTGCTGCTTTATGCACAAATTCATATCCTTTGCCCAAGGCAGTGAAGGAACAGGCACAGATATCTGAAGAGAGAAATTTTGGAAGACTGTAGTATAGGGAGGCCATCAGTACTAGTGCAGTCAGGACCAATTTGATTATCTGGAGATTCTCCTGAAGACCCACACCAAGACCTTCAAACCAAAACAATACCGTGTTGTCTCACGTCACCTGCCTTTGATATTGAACTATTAAGAGGATATTGGCTGATTCCCACTCTGGAATCTCTTCTGGCTCCTTCCAAAAATATTATACTTGCAGTAAGCCTGCACCAAGCCCATTCTTTTACTGATGGACAGAGCATTCCTCAGCAACATTAACAAAATTACTTCAATTAATGACAACTTGTTACCTTTCAAATGGTTATATGCCTCAGAGTCAGTCAGCTCTGATAGTTTGTAGTTAATGAACAACACTGCGGAATTGATAGCATCATCAGTTATGCTCATGAGAATTTTCAGCATATATAAAGAAATCATTCAGATCAATCAAGCGGATTAATTATAGATCCCTGCAGAAAGGTCCTGTTTTTAAAGACTACCAATCTGAGTTGAGAAAAACATCCATCGATGAACATAGAATTTTAAATATTAAGGGATATTGTGTTGGTGGAGAAATGCAATGAAGTAAAATATCAGTATGAATTCATTAACTGGTTACTGCTTGTTTCTTATTCCATCACAGAACTGATCAAGTCTGTGGGTCTCAGCAATATCATTATCAATTATCAATATCATAGTAGTTGTGTTTTCATGTCATGTGATCACCAACTGGGGTGTGTCACTGAATGCAAGACATGAGACAGAGCACTTCCTAGTCACCTTAACAAATCAAAATTGCTATGTGGAGCATTATAATAAATAAATGGAGTTATGCAAAACCTACAGCCTAAACTTGACCTCAGCAGTACAACCTTCGGAGGAAATGACAACTGATGACACAATATCGCAGCTAGGTGTCTTTTCCGCTGAAACAATTCACATTGCAATTGAAAAATTACAAATGATGATGGAAATAAATATAGACCTGACTTTTCACAAGAATCCAGTTTCAGAGTCTTCAAGTGTATGGAATCCACACGATTTCTTGGATTTTTAATCCAAGTTATACTGACTGCATTGGCTTCAAGAATGCATTTATCTTTAGACTTCCAGAGAAATAATGGCTACATGATTTGCTAGAAAAGTCTTCGTAAATAGATCAGTCCAATGTACAAGCCAATCTTCCATGTGGAATCTGTTACTGATACAATGAAGTTTAAAAAGACATTAAGATTTAGAAAATTACACAAATTCAGTAACTGGCAATACAAAGAACATAAGAAATAGGAGCAGGGGTAGGCCATCTGGTCCATCGAGCCTGCCCCGCCATTCAATAAGATCATGGCTGATCTGTCCGTAAACTCAGCTCAATCTACCTGCCTTTTCCCCATAACCCTTAATTCCCCTATGTAAAAATCTATCTAATTGTATCTAAAATATATTTAGTGAAGAAACTCCAACTGCTTCCCTAGGCAGAGAATTCCACAGATTCACCACTCTCTGGGAAAAATAGTTTCTCACCTCCATCCTAAATCTTCTTCCCTGAATCTTGAGACAATATCCCCTAGTTCTAGTCTCAGCTTACAACTGTTCTTACATATTTCTCACTTTTCACTTGCAATTGTTCTCTCTTTTTGACGGGGTATTGCTGAAAGAATTTGCAGAAACAGAACTAAAAGGAGTGCCGCAACAATGTCAAGTGCAGAGGAGATAAATGAAAATTGGAGAGCAAAACAAATACCAGAAGAGATAAATACAGTTAACATTACTGTCAGATGACCTTTCATCACAAGTGATTTCCTTTAAAAAGGAGAAACAAATGTCAAATGAGTAACTGCTTTGCAGAAAACCTTTGTTCATTCCATTTAGTGGAAATAGTTTTCAGTTGTCCAATACTATAATAATTCATACCACTCCCACTCAGACCATAAGACAGTAAGAGATAGGAGTAGAATTATGCCATTTGGCCCATCGCATCTACTCCACCATTCCATCATGGCTGAATTGTTTTCACTGTCAACCCCATTCTCCTTCCTTCTCCCCATAACCTTTGCCGCCCACTAATCAGAAAGCTATCAACCTTCGTTTTAAATATAGTCAACGACTTGGCCTTCACAGCCAGCTGTGGCAATGAATTCCACAGATGCACCACACTCTGACTAAAGAAATTCCTTCATATCGCTGTTCCAAATTAGTGTCCCTCTATTCTGAGCCTGTGCCCTCTGGTCCTAGACTCACCCACTATAGAAAACATCCTTTCCACATCCACTCTCTCTAGGCCTTTCAAAATTCAATAGGTTTCAATGAGAACCACACCCCTCCCCCCCCCCAGTTCTTCTAAACTGCAGTGGGTACAGACCCAGAGCCATCAAATGCTCCTCATACATTAACCCTTTCATTTCTAGAATAATTCTTGTAAACCTCTTCTGGACCCTCCCCAATGCTAGCACATCTTTTATGAGACAAGGGGTCCAAAACTGCTCATAATACTCCAAGTGCGGTCTGAACATTGCCTTATAAAGCCTCAACATCACATCCTTACTCCTATATTCTAGTCATCTCAGAATGAATGCTAATATTGCATTTGTTTTCCTTACCTCCGACTCAATGGCAAGTTAACCTTTAGGTATCCTGCACAAGGATTCCCAATTCCCTTTGCACTTCTGAGTTTTGAATTTTCTCACCATTTAGTAATTTTAATTTCCTCATAGAATTTCAACAGATTTGTCAGGCAAGATTTTCCCTTAAGGAAACTATGCTGACTTTAACCTACTTTATCATGTCTACACCTTTATTCCTTTCACCAAAGTGCAGAACCATATGCTTCCTTACACTATATTCCATCTGCCACTTCTTTGCTCATTCTCCCAATTTATCTAGGTTTTTCTGCAGACATCCTACTTCCTCAACACTATTTGCTCCTCCACCCATCTTCGTATCATCAACAAATTTGACTACAAAGCCATCAATTCTGTCATCCAAATTGTTTACATATCATGTGAAAAGCAATCCCAATATCAACCCCTGCAAAAAACAATTAGTCACTGGCAACCAATCAAGATAGGCCCCTTTATTCCCACTTCTTGTCTCCTGCCAGTCAGCTAATCTTTCCTGTTAGTATCTTTCCTATAATACCATGGGCTCTTATCTTGTCATGCAGCTTCATGTGTGACACCTTGTCAAAGGTCTTCTGAAAGTCCAAGTAAACAACAAGCACTGACTCTATTCATCCTGCCTGTTATTTCCTCAAGAATTTCAACAGATGTGTCAGGAAAGATTTTCCCTTACAGAAACCATGCTGATGTCCCTTCAACTGAAACTCCATCCTTATTATGAACTCCAATATCTTCCCAACCACTAACTGGCCTATAATTTCCTTTTTTCTGCCTCCTCCCCTTCTTAATGATTTGCAATTTAAAAGTCCCCCGCAACCATTCCAGAATCTAGTGATTCTTGAAAGATCATTATTAATGCCTCCACAATCTCTTCAGCTACCTCTTTCAGTACCCTGGGGTGTATTCCGTCTGGCCCAGGTGACTTATCTACCTCCAAATTTTTCAGCTTTCCAAACACCACCTCCTTAGGAGTAGCAACTACACTCACTTCTGCTCCCTAACAGAATTTCTGGCAATTGCTAGTGCTTTCCATAGTGAAGACTGATTTAAATTTTTTTAAGTTCATCTGCCATTTCTTTGCCCCCCCCATTACTATCTCACCAGCCTCATTTTCCAGTGGTCTGATATCTACTCTTGCCTCTCTCTTAAATATATGTATGAAAAAACTTCAGATATCCTCTTTCATATTATTGGCTAGCTTACCTTTATATTTCTTCTTTGATCTCCTTATATTTGCCTTTTATTTGGTTTTTAAAAGCTTCCCAATCCTCTAACTTCCCACTAATTTTTGCTATATTATATGCCTTCTCCTTTGCTTTCATACTGTCTTTGACTTTCCTTGTCAGCCGCAGTTGCTTCTTTCTCCCTTTAGAATACTTCTTTATCTTTGGGATATATCTATCCTGCACCTTCCAAATTGCCCCTAGAAACTCCAAGCATACAACAGGAATTCTGCAGATGCTGGAAATTCAAGCAACACACATCAAAGTTGCTGGTGAACACAGCAGGCCAGGCAGCATCTCTAGGAAGAGGTACAGTCGACATTTCGGGCCAAGATCCTTCGTCAGGACTGCAAACTCCAGGTATTGCTGTTCTGCTGTCATTCCTGCTAGTGCCCCCTTCTAATCATCTTTGGCCAGCTTCTCTCTCATGCCTCTGTAATTCCTTTTACTCCACTGTACTACTGATACATCTGGCTTAATCTTCCCCATCACAAATTGCAGGGTGAATTCTAATATAGTATGATCACTACATCTTAAGAGTTCCTTTACCTTAAACTCCCTAATCCAATCTGGTTCATTACACAACACCCAATCCAGAATTGCCTTTTCCCTAGTGGGTTCAACCACAAGCTGCTCTAAAACCCATCTCATAGACATTCTGCAAATTCTCTCTTGGGATCCAGCACCAACCTGATTTTCCCAATCTACCTGCACATTTAAATCCCTCATGACTATCACAATATTGCTCTTTTTACATGCCTTTTCTATGTTCTGGTGTAATTTATATCCCACATTGTGGCTACTGTTTGGATGCCTGTATATAACTCCCATCAGGTCTTGCAGCTCTTGCAGTTTCTTAACTCTACCCACAAGTATTTAACATCTTCTGACCCTATGTCACCTCTTCCTAAGGATTTGATTTAATCTTTTACCAACAGAGGCACCCCACACCCTCGGCCTACCTGCCTTTCCTTTCTTTCTGCCTGATCTTTCAACCACTACTTACTGATGCCCATAGGCGACAAAAATATTTCCACCAAAACCCAACATTTAGTTGAAGAACAGTATCAAATATTCTAACTTAACACATTACAGGTCCTAAGTCTTAAATGGAATTTCAACCATTTCAAATTAAGTGCTCCTATCTGAATCAAAACTAGTCTGAAACATTAGTTTTGTTCCTCTCCTCAGGTGCTGCCTGGCTTATTAAGTATTTCAAGGATTCCCTGCCTTGTATTTCACGGTTCCAGTATTGTTTTCTTTCCATTTGCTTCTTATTTCATGCATATCCCATTTATTTCTCCTCGAGAGCTGTCAACTATGATTAATAACTGTCAGCAACCTCAAGTGGCATCATTCTGTCCACTGCTTTTCTCTACTCTCCCTTTCCTCTGCAACATGGTGATTTTCTAATTTCCAGTTATGACACAAAGTTGCTGTGCATACACTATGTGTTAAATATTTCTGTCACTTTACTGATTTTAGATTTCCAGAAAGAGCATTTTTTGGGTTCTTCTAACTTCCCAAAGCTCTTCTGGATGGTTCATTTGAAAATTTACTTAAGTCCATAGAGCTTGCAAGAATATTGAAAATGTTACTAATTATATGTTAATATTTACGGTTTATTCCTGAAAACCTAACACATGACTTGCTTTCCTGGCCTACCACTGAGTTCATTATGATTACATCTAAGGTTCTAAGACTGTTCACTTTCTGTTATTTGAATTGTGGTTGGCTATCCTGGACAATCACAAACTATTTGGGATTTCCATCTGTGCCCATTGAAACAAAAACGCTGCTCCATCAGCTTGACTCTATGGGACTGCACATGTGCCACACGGCAGGCTGCTTAGCAAGATAAGAGCTCACGGAATTACAGGGAAGTTATTAGCATGGGTGGAGCATTGGCTGATCAGCAGAAAGCAGAGAGTAGGTCTAAAGGAATCCTATTCTGGCTGGCTGCCGATTACCAGTGGAGCTCCACTCGGGTCAGTGTTGGGACTGCTGCATTTTATGATGTTTCTCAATGATTTGGACTATGGGATTAATGGTTTTCTGGCTAAATTTGTGGCTAGATAGGTGGAGGAGTGGGTAGTGTTGAGGAAACAGAGAGCCTGCAGAGGGACTTAGATAGTTTAGGAGAATGGGCAAAGAAGTGGCAAATGAAATATAATGTTGGAAAATGTATGGTCATGCACTTTGATGGAAGAAATAAATGGGCAGACTATTATTTAGATGGGGAGAGAATCAAGCAGGATATCCTAAAGGTTAGCCTCCAGGTTGAGTTGGTGGTGAAGAAGGTGAATGCATTGTTGGCATTCATTTCTACAGGTATAGAAGATAAGAGCAGCGATGTGATGTTGAGGCTCTATAAGGCACTAGTGAAACCACACTCGGAGTATTGTGTGCAGTTTTGGGCTCCTTATTTTAGAAAGGATATACTGACATTGGAGAGGATTCAGAGAAGATTCACGTGAATGATTCCAGGAATGAAAGGGTTACCGTATGAGGAACGTCTGGCAGCTCTTGGGCTGTATTCCCTGGAGTTCAGGAGAATGAGGTGGGATCTCATAGAAACATTCCAAATGTTAAAAGGCCTGAACAGATTAGTTATGGCAAAGTTATTTCCCGTGGTAGGGGATTCTAGGACAAGAGTGTACAACTTCAGGATTGAGGGATGTCCATTTAGAACAGAGATGCGGAGAAATTACTATAGTCAGAGAGCGGTAAATCTGTGGAATTTGTTGCCACGAGCGGCTGTGGAGGCCAAGTCATTGGGGGCATTTAAGGCAGAGATAGATAGGTTCTTGCTTAGCTAGGGCATCAAAGGGTATGGGGAGAAGGCAGGGGAGTTGGGATGACTGGAAGAATTGAATTAGCCATGATTGAGTGGTGGAGCAGACTTGATGGGCCAAATGGCCTACTTCTGCTCCTATATATTATGGTCTTATGGACTGCAAATGTGATTACCATTTCCATCATGGTTCTAAATCAAGGAATGTGCTTGCAGGTGCATGGTGCTAAAATAGTATCAGGACTTCTTCATTTCAACTTGTAAAGCAGAACTGTAAATAAAATACATGTGCTTTTGCACATGGATTGTGATCCAATCTTGAATCCAAGGTACACCTACAGGTTTAGGCACGGATGAATTGTGCCACGATAATCTAGCCCTCTTATTAATGAAATTTCTCAGGTTTTTATATAAATTTCCATCATACAAAAAAAAATTCATTAGTCCGTGGAAATGTGTTTCTCAGATAACAAATCTAACGGCCTCGCTATACAGTGACATCAACACAGCATCTCCTCTGAAACTAGGCTCCACTTTAATCTCTGCACATTTATTCTGGCTGGATATAAATGCTGGAGATAAGGGAACGTGGTGAGGGGCTAGGTGTAGTTATGTGAGAACAGTAGGTTATAAAAAATTAAATGGGAGGGGTAAATGGGGCTGTTCTCTGAAAGCCAGCATAGATTCAGTAGCAGTGGTCAAAAAGAAAGTGAAATAAATGTAATCTGCAATTTTATAAGGGTTGATCATAAATGGGAACAATTAACAGAATAACAGCAGTGAAACCGAAAATGATAATATTAAGTAATTTAATAATTAACTAATAAATGATTACATTTATGCTAGTTGAATTTAGGAGAATAAAGAGCATGATTGTTTTTTGTAGTTCAATGCTAATAAAATGCCGAAACTACAAATAATACAAGTTAAAAAAACACTCATTGCAACAAATTAACAATAACAAATAACCACATTCTTGAGGGACTGCTGGCATGCACTTTTCCTAATGACAGCACTGGAATCTTAGAGGTCATCTTGTATTATTTAGTACACTATTACAATGCAAAAAGAAGTGTTATGCAGCAGTGTCAGCACCTTTGCAAATATCAAAATTAAGGCATAAATAATTTAAAAATGATGCAATATGAATAATTGATAAAATAAATAATTTAATAATCAAATAATAGAATGCATAAATAATTCCCCAAATAAATCTGAATAATGAATCTGTGAATTAATATGAATAATCACACCAATATAATCTAAGTAGCACTTACAAATTCATACAAAAGTTAGTTATCTTTTAAATATTAAGACTGCATTTTGTCTGAGAAGATTAAAATAAACATTTGCAATTCAGGAACATTTTTTTGTAACTAAATTTCAAGCAACTATATTGATACACTCATATTAGCTTTACCAAAGGGTTTTTGTTTTGTTTCAACTGATAGCAAACCAACAGACCTTGAAACAGAAAATGTCAACTCAAGGACCCAACTCAAGATTCAGAGCTTAACATTAATGTGAATTGAAAAGATAATGCACCAGTGTATTGAACACCGACATAAAACATAAGATTTTTCTCTGTAGCAGGTTAGTTTCACTGTGGGGCATGCCACAATATCCTTTATTTGTATCCATTAGTTAGCTCTGTAATATACTTGGATTTTCTTCAGTTACCACAAACCATTCTCTTAAGCAAAGACCACTTACTAACAGTTCATCAAATACTCAAAAGGGCCAGCAGGTGCAAAATCTGAAGTAGATTACAGAATTGTCATTTTGTCTCCTTCAAATTTACTGAATCTCATTTCAAAATGAGATATAATTACGAAGTTATATACCTTGTGACAAAGTAAATGGGGGTGTTAAAGATTGTTCAAGAAATTCAAATACCACTACAGCGCTTTACAAGCCAGTCTGGAATGTAACTCCAGATGGAGCTCCTCCAGGGTTTTCACAGTACTTCTCTCAAATGGAATCTTACTCATGATTTGTAATGAAATTTTGGTAGCAATGTGAAGCCAGAGACAAAAATTAAACTTGGTTTAAAAATAGTTAAAAATGTAAAAGATGCCAGTGGAAATTCTTCTTTGAGTATAAATCTAGTAATTTCTTTGAAAAAGAAACAGCCAACTTATGCAGAAACATTTCTATATCTGCAACAGCATGACATTTTATGCAGAGACGTGAATTTGATGTCACAGCTGGCTTACAGAGTTGAAAATTTGTTACAAATTGTACATAATCTAAAGCACACACTATTTAATATTCAATGTATAACAATTTTGCTGAACTTAATATTTCTAAGTTACGAAATTATTTATCTTTCTTGCTTACAAAAACAAAAATGTGCTTGATATACTTTATTGTGCATTTTACTTCTCAATTCAGTTAGCTACTGATAAATTCTTCAAATAGAAACTTTGAAAATGCAAGATTTTGTAAAGGATTAGGGTAAGAGGAAAAAATTGAAAAATTACAGTTTAAGCATAATTCAGAAACTTTTTAGAAACTTTGAAAATGCAAGATTTTCTAAAGGATTAGGGTAAGAGGAAAAAATGGAAAAATTACAGTTTAAGCATAATTCAGAAAGGGAAAGAGATGAGAAATAAATTTTATTTTACATAATTGACAATGAACATAGAACACCACAGCACAGTACAGGCCCTTCGGCTCAAGATGTTGTGCTGACCTTATAACCAACCTTGAGATCAATCTAAGACCCATCCTACATAGTCCTTTTTTCTATCATCTATGTGCCTATCTAAGATGTCCTTATTGCATCTGCCATGACCACCACTACTGTCTAGGCATTTCATGCACACACAACTCTGTCTGAAAAATTACCTCTGACAATCCCGCTGTACTTGCCTTCAATCACCTCCTATTAGCCATCTCCCCACTGGAAAAAAAAGTCTCTCACTATACATTCGATCTTTGACTCTTACCATCTTATACACCTCTATTAAATCACCTCTCATCCTCCTTCCTTTCAAAGAGAAACTTGCTAGCTCATTCAATCTATTCCTCTTAAGACATACTCTCTAATTCAGCCAGTGTCCCAGTAAATCTCTCGACCCTCTCTAAAGCTTCCACATTCTTTCTATAACGAGGTGACCAGAACTGAACGCAATATTCCAAGTGTGGTCTAACCAGGATTTTTGGGAGCTGCAACATTACCTTGGGGCTCTTGACCTCAAGTACCCTGACTAATGAAGGCTAACACACCATATACCTTTTTAACCACTCTATCAACTTGCACAGTAACTTTGTGGGATTTCTGGATATGGACCCCAAGATCCCTCTGTATCTCCACTTTACTAAGAATCCTGCAATTAACCCTGTATACGGCATTCAATTTGGACTTTCCAAAGTGAATCAATACACAGTTTTCTGGGTTGAACACCATCTGCCACTTTCAGCTCAGGTCTGCACCTAGCAAGTGTCCTGTTGTAACCTATGGCAAACTACTACACTGCAGAACAGCACTAGTCATCAATTTACAGGCAGAAGACACTACAACTACGATCACTCTCTGCCTTCTATGGGCAAGCCAATTCTGAATCCACACAGCCAAGTTTCCCTGGATTCCATGCCTCCTGACTTTCTGAAAGAGCCAAACACAGGGAATCTTATCAAATGCCTTACTAAAATCCATGTACACCAAACCCACTGCCTTAACTTCAAAGTGCTCTATCGTATTCTCAAAAAAAATTCACACAGGCTCACGAAGCATGACTTAACCCTCACACAGCCATGCCGTTGATCCCTAATCAAACTAGGCTTCTCCAAATGCTTATAAATCCTATCTCTAAGAATCTTTTCCAACATGTTGCTCAACACTGAAGTAAGATTCAGTGGTCTATAATTCCCAGGGTAATCCCTACTCCCTTTCTTGAATAAAGGAATAACATTTGCCACCCTCCAATCATATGATACTATTCCTGTGGCCAAGATCCCAAAGGTGCAGTTATCTCTTTCCTCGCTTGCCTTAGCAACCTGGGATATATTCTGTCTAGCCCTGGGGACTTAGCTAGCTTAATGTTTTTTAAAAGTTCCAGCACATCTTCTTTCTTAATATTTACATACATATCAGCCCGCTTTATGCTGTCCTCATGAACGTCAAGGTCCCTCTCACTAGTGAATACTGATGCAAAGTATTTATTCAGAACCTCTGCCACTTCCTCTGACATGATGCATGTTTCCTTTTCTATCACTGATCAGTCCTACCCTCACTCCCCTTTGTTATTCACTTAAGTACAGAACTCTTTAGGGTTTTTTTCAATCCTATTTGCCAAGGCCTTCTAGCTCTCCCAAGTCAAATTTTCAGTTCCTTCTTGGCTACCTCGTAACTTTCAAGAGCAACACCTGATCCTTGTCTGATCCTTGTTTCCTAACCATTAAGCAAGCTTCTTTCTTCCTCTTGAATGGATGTTCCACATCAGGTCAACTATGCTTCCTTCACCATACCATCTTTTCCCTGCCTCAATGGGGCAAACCAATTAAGGACTCCATGCAAGTGCTCACTAAACTACCTCCACATTTCCATTGTGCATTTCCCTGAGTACATCTGTTCCCAATTTATGTTCTCAATTTCCTGGTTAATGGCATCATAATTCTCCCTTCCCAATTAAATACTTTTCCATTCAGTCTATTCTTATCCCTCTCCAAGGCTATGGTAAAAATCAGGGAATTTGTCACTTTCTCCAAAATGCTTACCCACCAAGAGATCCAATACATGACCAAGCACCAGGTCCAGTATGGCCGCTAATCTAGTTGGCCTGTCTCCTTCCCGGGCATACCTATAAACCTTTTGCCGAATAAGATGTGGGAAGTGGATTGTTCATGTTGTTACACAATATTAGTGCAACCCATCCCTTTTGTACAGGCCATGTGTCCCCCAGAAAAGATCCCAATGATCCAGAAATCTGAAATCACAAACTTGCACCAATTCCACCCACCCCTGCCCCCGCCACACATTCATCTGCCAAATCTTCATGGCATGGCACAGGCTGCAATCCAGAGATTACTGTCCTTGAAGTCCTCAACTTACTGCTTAGCTCCATACATTGTCTCTTCAGCACTTCATCCCTTTTCTTATCTACATTGTTGGTACCAATATGCATCACAACGTCTGGCTCAGTCTCCGCCTTAAGAATGCTATGGACCCTATCTGAGACATCCCTGACCCTTGGAGCTAGGAGGCAACATATCATCTGGGAGTCTCTGAGACCTGGTCACTGTGGCTTTCCCCGGTAGGTCATTCCACCCAACAGTATCCAAAGCCATAAACCTAATATTGAGGGAATGGCCATCAAGATAATCTGCACTGACAGCCTATTCTCCTTCCCTCTCCTGACAATCACCCAGCTAAATGCTTCCTGCATCTCTTAGACTACTACCTCCCTGTAGCTCCCATCACCTCCTCACTCTCCTGTATGAGGCAAAGGTCATCCAGTTGTCAACAGATCAGCATACGTTTGGTTTCCCTTGATTTTGCACATCAGTTTATTATTTCCTAACAGTATGAAGTTTTGTGCTTGTAAAAATGAAGAAAGGGGAAGTGTCATTTTGGCCACTTGGCAAATTCAGATTATTGATAAGCATGGAACTGTGGTTAAATGTAATGCTGTAGTCTCTCTTCTATTCATAAAATTAAAGCATTGCCTTTAAAGTAATGGTTGATAATTTCGACTTCACATTAAGGCGAAAAGTGTTGCTTTTGAACGAGTCTAGCAAATGTGAGGTACACAACTACCAAAAACGGACTTCAATATTTACAAAGTAATTGAGGGGGTATGCCCAGCCTTTAAGAATGTGTGCTTTGAAAAGTGTATCATCCCAAGCACACCATTTTGAACACTAACATATGCATACAATTCCACTCTGCTTCATCCTTCAGTACACCACCCAATCCAATTCAAGTTCCTCCTCACTCACAACAGCATGCTTTAATGATCCATTCAATATACTAGCCAACCTTCAAACCCTCCATATAGTAATAGATAATTTTAATTAAACACTCCAGGAACTCACTTTTGAAGCCATCTGGAACACTCTGCTCTGCCAGGAACATACTCCTGGCTCTGCTGGAGGCATCTTTCTGCTGAAGTTGCCTCTGGGGACGAGTTCCCACTGCAGCTGCCTTAAAATCTCTGCAATTGATCCACTGGTTCAGTGTCAATTTTTGTTTAATTCATGCTCCTGCGAATGATCTTGGTATATTGTGCTAGGTATTGTGCCGTAGTTTCAATACATCCATAAAACATTAAAACTCTCATCTTTTTTCTGCAACCCTCTTAAAGTCAACAATTTTAAACTGCTTTACTGCTTTTCTTTTAAATAGTGGTTCAGTCTGAAATTAGTCAATTCTAAATGTTCACTCAGACAACCCATTCTTGGAAGGAGAGGGAAATGTTCTGAGCATTTTCCAGTTTAAACAATCAATAGCATGACATCCCCTCAAGAATATTTTAATAACACTTGTAACACTAAAGAACTAACTGTAAGAAGTGCTTACTTTTCTTAGTACACAAATATCTCAATGTTTGATGTGACTAATGTTCTGCCCCAGGGGTTGGTGCTGGGCCTTTTGTTATTTATCATCTACATCAACAATTTGAATAAGAATGTACTAGGCATGGTTAGTAAATTTGTAGTTGACACTATAGTGGGTGGTATAGTAAACAAATAAGGTTATCAAAAATTACAGGGGATGAGGGTGAGGAATCTTAATCAGCTGAGTAAATGGGTCAAGGAATGGCTAATTTAATTTAATGCAGATAAGTGTGAGGTGTTGCATTTTCCAAAGTCAAATCCGGGTAGGATATTCAGAGTGAATAGCGGGGCCCTGGTAAGTGTCGCAGAACAGAGGGACCTTGGACTGCAAGTACATGGTTCCCTGAAAATGGAGTCACAAGTAAACAGGATGGCAAAGGCGGCTTTCTGCACACAATCAGAGAACCGAGTATAAAAGTTGGGAGGTCATGGTATGTTTGTACAGGATAATGGTAAAGTTGTATTTTGGAATATTGTGTTCAGTTTTACTCACTCTGCTATAGGAAAAATGTTATTAAATTGGAAATAGTGCAGAAAAGGTTTGCGAAGATGTGTCAGGATTTGAGAGACTAAGTTAAGAGAAGTTGGACAAGCCAAGACTTTATATCTTAGAGTACAGGAGATCGAGAGTTAATCTTACAAAAGTGTATGAAATCAATGAGGGGCATAGATAGGGTGAAGTCACTCTGTCTTTTTACCAGAGTTGGAGAATCAAGAACAAGAGGCCATAGGTTTAAGGTGAGAGTAAAAAGATTTAAGAGGAACTTGAGAACCACTTTTTTTTTTTACACAAAGTAGATGAGACAGGTACAATAACAACTTTATAAAAGGCAATTGGACAGATACATAGATTGGAAAGCTTTAGAAGGTTATGGGTCAAATGCTGGCAATGAATGTGGCTTGGAAAGGGCCTGTTTCCATGCTGTATAATTTTATGGCACTATCCAAGTAGATAAGGGGTGGCTGTTGTGTAAGAAATTACACTGCTTCCAGTATCTTCATGAAGCATGAGAGAAACTCTTAAGTTTATGAATGTCAATTTTCATTGCGAAGGAAAAACAACATCTTAAATTAATACATTCACTTTTAGAACAAAAATAGATTATTTGATTCCCTGATAATACTTTGTGAGCTAATGTCCATTAGGATAATAATCTAAAAATGATCTCAAGACAGTGTTCTAAAGTGGTGAAATGAGGAAATTGTCAAGGTTAATAATCCCTTCGGTTCAGTTATGATACTCCACCAAACTTCACTGAAGCTGGTCACATGGTCAGGTATCAGAGCAGGAAAGGCAACTAATGGATCCTAACTTAATGAAGGTTTCATCTCTTCTGGAGAAGCAAAGTGTCACAAAAACATCTTCTCTCTCAATAATAAAACTTTGTTTTATAATAACTACTGTAAAGAAAATTTCTGGATTAAATTAAAATCTTATACCAATACTGGAAGGCTAAATTGTATTAACCAATGCTATATCTGAAAAAAATATATAATTGTTTCAAAATAAAATATTACTGAATTTCTTTAATCACATAACCTGAGCAGCATGTTTCCATTTAGCTTTGTGGCAAGTTATAAAACTAACATGATATGGTTGGAGGAAAGACACCTTATATTCCGTCTGGGTAGCCTCCAACCTGACGGCATGAACATTAACTTCTCTAACTCCGTTAATGCCCTTCCTCCCGTTCTCACCCCATCCCTTATTTATTATCTTTTCTTTTTTTCCTGCCTCTGTCCCTCTTACAATAACTCCTTGCCTTCTCTCCAGCTTCCTCTGGTGCTCCCCTCCCCCTTTCTTTCTCCCTAGGCCTCCCGTACCATGATCCTCTCCCTTCTCCAGCCTTGTATCCCTTTTGCCAATCAACTTCCAGCTCTTTGCTCTATCCCTCCCCCTCCTGTCTTCTCCTATCATTTCAGATCTCCCCCTCCCCCTCTCAAATCTCTTACTACCTCTTCTTTCAGTTAGTCCTGATGAAGGGTCTCGGCCTGAAACATCGACTGTGCTTCTTCCTATAGATGCTGCCTGGCCTGCTGCGTTTTACCAGCAATTTGTGTGTTGCATGATATGGAGAAATGATGTTCCATTATATTACAAGTTCAGAATAGCACACGGGAAGTGTGGAGTCATGACGAGCATCACTGGCTTCAATCAACTTAGCCGTAAGCCTCTGAATTTTGCTGTGAATGGGCTAATGAGTCAATTCTTCAATAGGTCTGACAATTGCCTTCTTGTTCACACCTCCCTCAATTGCTGAGGCACCCAACGTTTCCTCAGCACCAATGGCTCCTCTCCTTCCCCCTCCAATTCAACACGTGGATGAATGACACAAGTTACCACTGTCTACATCCCTTCCTTGCATTGCACCTACCATCCACACCTCCACAAACCAACTGCTATCATCCCTTCTTTCTTCCTTCTAATATTTGTATATCTGTGCACTTGTAATGCTACTGTGACACTGTAATTTCTTCTGGGATCAATAAAGTATCTATTAATACTCATTCACCACTAACTTAACCAATTTCAGCTGGGATAGCAGTCTTTTCACAGTCTTCCCTGTCATGAGAAAGCATGTGCTCTGATGTTATCACTATAATTGATAAATTCAGCAGCACTGCTAGAGTCTGACAAGCAGTGCTTCATCATCAGAGTAACAAATAAACTAGTTACCTCATAGATTAGTAAAGTTGTATATTACTATTTATTTCAGTAGATAAGGAAAAAATAAACATTTTCACCTTGATAACAAGTTAATAAACTATAATATAAAATGTACACAAAAATCTGACCAAGCTCAGTTATGTTCACATAGTTAGAACACAGAAACAAATCCTTCAACTCAGAGTCATTTACACTAATCTGATTTTATTCTCCACACATTCCCAACAACACCCTCCAGATTCCACCACACTTTACAATCACTTTGATGATCAGAGAACTCTGAAAATGAGCAGAGAATACTGACTATCAACAGCTGTGTAATTGTCAATGCCTGTCTTACTCGGCTATCTATAAGGAGTCCAAAACTAGGGGCATAGATTTAGGGTGGGAGGGGGGAGATTTAATAGGGACCTGAGAGGCAATTTTTTCATGCACAGAATGATGAATACCTGGAATGAGTTGGCAGAAGAAGCAGTTGAGGCAGGTACAGCGGTATCACTTAAGAGGCACTTGGATAGGTAGGCATTAGAGAGGCGAGTCTTGTAGGGATATGACAGAATGCAGGAAATTGTAACTGAGTGGATAGACACCAAAGTCACATTGACTCACTGGGATGAAGGGTCAGAGTACACCATGCAGCTTCACCAATGACAATACAGCTGCAACATAATGTCACAACATAGACCATAAGATATAGGTGCAGAATTAAGCCTTTGGCCCATTGAGTCTGCTCTGCCATCCATATTTTTCCTTAGACCCAATCACCTGACTTCTCCCCATTTCCCCTCATGTCCCGATTAATCAAGAATCTATCAACCTCTGCCTTAAATATAATCAGATTTATTATCACCATGTGTCATGAAATTTGTTAACTTAGCAGCAGCAGTTCAATGCAATACATAATATAGAAAAAATAAAATAATAAAATAAATCAATTACAGCATATGTATATTAAATATATTAAAAATTCATGCAAAAAGCAGGAATATATTTTTTAAAAAGTGAGGTAGTGTCCAAGGGTTCAATGTCCTTTTAGGAATTGGATGTCAGAGGTAAAGAAGCTGTTCCTGAATCGCTGAGTGTGTGCCTTCAGGCTTCTGTATCTCCTACCTGATGGTAACAGTGAGAAAAGGGCATGCTCTGGGTGCTGGAGATACTTAATAATGGACACTGCCTTTCTGAGACACCACTCCCTGAAGATGTCCTGGGTGCTTTGTAGGCTAGTACCCAAGATGGAGCTGACTAGATTTACAACCCTCTGCAGCTTCTCTCGGTCCTGTGCAGTAGCCCCTCCATACCAGACAGTGATGCAGCCTGTCAGAATGCTCTCAGCTGTACATCTATAGAAGTTTTTGAATGTATCTGTTGACATATTAAATCTCTTCAAACTCCTAATGAAGTATAGTTGCTGTCTTGCCTTCTTTATAACTGCATCGATATGTTGGGACCAGGTTAGATCCTCAAAGACCTTGACACCCAGGAACTTGAAACTGCTCACTCTCTCCAGTTCTGCTCCATCTATGAAGATTTGTATATGTCCCTTCATCTTACCCTTCCTGAAATCCACAATCAGCTCTTTTGTCTTACTGATACTGAGTGCAAGGCTGTTGCTGCAGCACCACTCCACTAGTCGGCATATCTCACTCCTGTACACCCTCTCGTCTCCATCTGAGATTCTACCAGCAATGATTGTATCGTCAGCAAATTTATAGATGGTCTTTAACCACACAGTCATGGGTATAGAGAGAGAGTAGAGCAGTGGGCTAAGCACAGACCCCTGAGGTACACCAGTGTTGATTGTTAGCGAGGAGGAGATGTTGTCTCCAATCCACACAGATTGTGGACTTCTGGTTAGGGGGAGAGGGAGGTACTGAGGTCCAGGTTCTGTAGCTTCTCAATCAGGATTGTGGGAATGATGGTATTAAATGCTGAGCTATAGTCGATGAACAGCATCCTGACATAGGTGTCTGTGTTGTCCAGATTGTCTAAAGCCGCATGAGGAGCCATTGAGATGGACTTGGGCGCTGCATCGTGTGCCTGGACCTGCCCGGGGCCTCCGCCTAGGGAAGGGCCGAGCTTGAAGAGGCAGCCGCGGCTGGACGCTGACACGGCCTTGGGCTTGAGTTCGGCGGGGGTGGCGGCAGGCGGTGCCAAGGCAGCCAGCAAGAACAAACTGGAGGGGAGGCTATACTCGGTGCTGTCGCGGGATCGAAGGAGATGGAGGTGCATAGCCGCCAACCCCAGGGTTGTGGATGTTGTTCAATTATTCAAGAAAGGGAGTAGAGATAGCCCAGGAAATTATAGACCAGTTGATGGAGAAGATCCTGAGAGGCAGGATTTATGAACATTTGGAGAGGCATAGTATGATTAGGAATAGTCAGCATGGCTGTGAAGGGCAAGTCATGCCTCACCAGCCTCACTGAATTTTATGAAGATGTGACTAAATACATTGATGATGGTAGAGCAGTAGATGTAGTGTATATGGATTTCAGTAAGGCACTTTACAAGGTACCCCATGCAAGGCTTATTGAGAAAGTAAGGAGGCATGTGATCCAAGGGGAAATTGCTTTGAGGATCCAGAACTGGCTTGCCCACAGAAGGCAAAGAGTGGTTGTAGACAGGTCATATTCTGCATGGAGGTCAGTGTCCAGTGGCGTGCCTCAGGGATCTGTTCTGGGACCCCTACTCTTTGTGATTTTTATAAATCACCTGGAAGAAGTGGAGGGACAGGTTGGTAAATTTGCTGATGACACAAAAGTTGGAGGTGCTGTGGACAGTGTGGAGAGCTGTCAGAGGTTACGGCAGGACATCTATAGGATGCAAAACTGGGCTGAGAAGTGGTAGATGGAGATCAACCCAGATAAGTGTGAGGTGGTTCATTTTGGTAGATCAAATATGACAACAGAATATAGTATTAATGGTAAGACTCTTGGCAGTGTGGAGGATCAGAGGGATATTGGGGTCCGAGTCCTTAGGACACTCAACGCTGCTGCGCAGGTTGATTTGGTGGTTAAGAAGTCATATGGTGTATTGGCGTTCATCAATCGTGGGATTGAGTTTAGGAGCCGAGAGGTAATGTTGCAGCTATATAGGACCCTGGTCAGACCCCACTTAGAGTACTATGCTCAGTTCTGGTCGCCTCACTACAGGAAGGATGTGGAAACCATAGAAAGGGTGCAGAGGAGATTTACAAGGACATTGCCTGGATTGGAGAGCATGCCTTATGAGAATATGTTCAGTGAATTCAGCCTTTTTCCCTTGGAGCAACAGAGGATGAGAGGTGACCCGATAGAGGTGTATAAGATGATGAGAGGCATTGATCGTGTAGATAGTAAGGCTTTTTCCCAGGGCTGAAGTGGCTAGCACGAGAGGGCACAGTTTTAAGGTGCTTGGAAGTAGGTACAGAGGAGATGTCAGGGGTAAGTTTTTTTTTTTTTACGCAGAGAGTGGTGAGTGCATGGAATGGGCTGCCGGTGACGGTGATGGAGGCAGATACAATAGGGTCTTTTAAGAGACTCCTGGACAGGTATATGGAGCTCAGAAAAATAGAGGGCTATGGGGAACCCTAGGTAATTTCTCAGGTAAGGACATGTTCGGCACAGCTTTGTGGGCCGAAACAGCCTGTATTGTGCTGTAGGTTTTCTATATTTCTAAAGGTTGAACTATTTGGCAGAAATGCACATTGCTATGTTTGAAGGGAAAAGGGAACTGTATAGCAACACCAAAACCTCACCCCAACCGTGAATCATGGTGGAAGGAGCATCATGGTCTGGGGCTGCTTTGCTGCCTCAGGGCCTGGACAGTTTGCAGTCGTTGAAGGAACAATGAATTCAAAATTGTATCAAGATATTGTACAGGAGAATGTCAGGGTAGCAGTCCATCATATGATAATGCAACAAGACAATGATCCAAAAGACATGAGTAAATCACAACAGAATGATTTAAAAAGAAGAAAATTCGTGTTTTGGAATGGCTGAGTCAAAGTCCTGACCTTAACCGTATGGAAATATGGAAGGACCTGCAGCAAGCAGTTCATGCATGGAACATCCCAAAGTTGAAGCAGTTTTGCAAGGAGGACTGCCAACGTATTGGACTGATCAACAGTTACCAGAAACGTTTGGTTGAAGTTACTGCTGTACAAGTGAGTCACACCAGTTACTGAAAACAAAGGTTCACATACATTTTCCAAGAAATACATGTCCCAACAAATTAGTGAACAAACATTATGTTTTTTTGTATTATTTATTTAATTGAGTTTTCTATCTGGTTTTAGGACTTGAATGAAGATCTAATCACATTTTAGGCCATATATATGCAAAAATAGAGAAAATTCTACAGGGTTCACAAACATTCTGCACAATTGTAAAGGTAAGTGGTCTCACTCCCCAATGTGCTTAATGCTTTTATACACACTGTGAAAGGGAGAATAATACTATCCCTGTCCTAATCCTTGCAGCATCTGTTGACCCTGTGATCTCTGTCTCAGAGGCCGACATGAGAACATCTTCCAGAGGGTGAATCCTCACAAGGCATCAGGCCCCAATTGTATACATGGCAGGGTACTGTAAATCTGTGCCAACTAGCTGTCTGGAGCTTTTAAGGAAATTATCAAACTCCCACAGCTATTGTCGGAGATTCCCACCTGCTTCAAAAGGGCAGAGATCATGCGGGTGCCCAAGAAGAGTAGGCTGATCTGCCTCAATGACTATCACTCGGTAACACTCACATCTACTTTGATTAAATGTTTTGAGAGGTTAACCTTGGCTAGAATTAACTTCTAGCTGAGCAAGGACCTACCACAACAGATCCACAGCATATGCAATTTCACCAGCTCTCCACTCAACTATGGAGCACGTGGACAACAGCAAAACATATATCAACAACACCATCCCCTCAGTATTCATCAACGAACTTCAAAACCTGGACCTCTGTCTGCTACAGGGTCCTCAACTTTCTTACCAAGAGACCACAGTCAGCATGGATCAATAACAACACTTTGTTAACAATCAACACAGGTGCAATTCAAGGGCGTGCTCTCTACACCCATGATTGTGTGGCTAGGCGCAACTCAAACACCATCTATAAATTCACTGTTGACACCATTGTGGTTGGCAGAATCTTAGATGGTGACAAGGGGGCATACAGAAGTAAGACAGATCAGTTGGTTGAGTGCTGTCAGAGCAACAACCTCACACTCAATACCAGCAAGACAAAGAAATTGATCGTGGACTTCAAAGATGAGAAGTCAGAAGAACACACACCAGTCCTCATTGAGAGGTCAGCAGTGGAAACGGTGAGCAGCTTCGATTTCCCCGGTGTCAACATCTCAGAGGGTCTACGTTGGGCCCAACACACTGATGGAATCATACGGAACACAAACCAGCAACTTTACTTCATTAGGAATTTTAGATCTGTTATGTCACCAACTACTCTTGCAAGTTACTACAAATGTACAGTGCAGAGCATTCTGGCTGGTTGGATTACAGCGTGGTGTGATGCCTCCCATGCACAGGATCACAAAAGGCTACAGAGGATTGTAAACGCAAGACAGTTCCATCACAGGCACAATCCTTACCCTTCCTGCTATTGAGGACATCTTCTTCTTAACAGCAAGGTAATGTCGCTTCCACTATTTAGTTATGTAACTTATAATAATATTTATGTTTTGCACTGTACTGCTGGCACTAAACAAAAATTTCATGACATATCATTGATAATAAACCTAATTCTGATTCATTTGAAAGAAAAGGGCACACTTCTATTGAAGAACTATATTTGTATGTATACCTGTCTCTCAAAACAGGTCTTTTAGATGTAATGCTGAAATGGAAGCCCCATTTGCTCCCTTGTATGACTTAAAAGATCCTGTATCACTAGTTTGACAAAGAGTGAGAGATATTCTAGCAACCCAGTGAATACCTGCCCCTCAATCACTACAAAAACATTATCATGTTATAGTTTTTGTTGGCTGTGTGATGGCTCCTGTCACTTTCCATACTTTAGATTCTTAACTTCCTCACTGGGAGACCACAGTCAGTGTGAATCAGATATAACATCTCCTCCTTGCTGGCAATCAACACTGGCACACCTCAAGGACTCTTAGCCCACTGCTCTACTCTCACTACACCCATGACTGTGTAGCTGGGCACACATCAAACAACAGCAAGAAATTTGCCGATGGCACAACTGCTGCTGGCAGAATTTCAGACGGTGATGAGGAAATGTACAGGAGCAAGAAAAATCAGATGGGTGAGTGGTGTCACAACAACAACCTTGCACCAAGAAATAGATTGTGGACTTCAAGAAGGGGAAGTCGAGGGAACACACACCAGTCCTTATCGAGGGATTAGTAATGGAAAAGGTGAGCAGTTTCAAGTTCCTGGGTGTCAACATCTCTGAAAATCAATCCTGGACCCAATATACTGATTCAATTACAAAGGAGGCATGACAGCAGCTATATTTCATATGGGTATGTCACCAAAGTCTCTCGCAAGTTTCTGCAGGTGTATGTCGAGAGCATTCTAACTGGTTGCATCACCATCTGGTATGGAGAGGCAACTGCACAAGACTGGAAAAAGCTATAGAAAGTTGTAAACTCAGCTAACTCCATCATGGGCGCTAGCCTCCCCAGCATCGAGGACACCATCAAAAGGCAACGCCTCAAAAAGGCAGTATCCATCAGTAAGAATCCCCATCAACCAGGACATGCCCTCTCTCATAGCTACCATCAAGGTGGTGGTACTGGAGCCTGAAGACGCACACTCACCATTTCAGAAGCAGTTTCTTCCCTGTGTACACGACCTCACCATTTTTTGTGTTTGTTCTTTTTGCACTACACATTTCTTATTGTGATTTATAGTTTTTTTATGTATTGCAATATACTGCTGCCCCAAAACAACAAATTTCATGACATATGTCAGTGATATTAAAGTTGATTCTGATATTATAATAAAGTACATTTCAAGTGCAGTCGCTGATTGGGAACTACTTTGGTACTGCCTGGTTATGAAAATTCATTTATAAATGCATGTTTCTTTTACATCACGAAATTTAATAAAAAAAAATTGCAGGTGTTAGAAATCTGAAATTAAAACAGAATAAGCTAGAAACATTCTGAATTTTCAAACTGAAATTTTAACTTCCTTTCTCTTTCAACAGTTTAGTGATCTGTTGAGTGTTTACAAACGCATTTTCTCTCTTCATTTAAGTTCTACAGATCAAACTAATTGGTATCTGCATGTCATTTGTTTTTCCAGAATCTTACATAACTTTGCCATATACTCAGAACGTACTGATTACTGAGGACTACAATAGGTTTCTAGTGTCATTAACTGTACCCTCTTAAAAAGACACTTCCTCGTTTGGAGCGAATGCCGTTTGGTAGAACCACCAAAACAGTAAATGAAGGAGAGGAAGAGAGAAAAAAGTTTATTTTCGTTTAAATGCAGCTGTAACCCGCGCCACACAGGACCCATGCATGTCAACTTCATCCTCAAAAATAAATCAAGACTTCATCAATCACCAAGAAATAACTTCATGACCTTGGTGGATGGAACCAATCAGAACCTCAGATCTCTGCTTTTACTCGTTCTCACGAAAAGCCTTAGTTCTAGGCCTGAGAGCAACTCACAGATGGGACACTCAAAGACTGGCGATGTGCAGCAACACCCAATAGCGTCCCCCAACCCCCAGCTCCTACAGCTGAGCTCAGGCCCAGCGGAGCTGACTGTGTTTGTTTACCTGATCCGCCGTTCGGACTCCGCCTCCTGTACCCTGTCCCAGAAACAGGAACGTCTCGTACCGCGCCGCTGCTGCTACTCGCCAGACAACCGGCAGCGCAGCTGCGTACCACCTTCGCCTCTTGCCGGCAAACCGGAACTCCGCCTGCGCACAACCGAAAGGCTGGCAATCGACAATACGCTTGCGCACCGAGTGCAGTGCGGGCGGTTCCTTACGAAGGAAAGCGTAAATCGAAAGGCAGGACCTGATCTGACTTGCAACGCTCTGCCTGAGTGGGTGTGAATTCACCTCAACCGGCATTTTATTGAACACATGAAACGCCAGGGTACAGAAAGCTAGAGGCGGAGTACTGGAGAATGGTAGTGGTGGACTTGGTGGCTGGTTTCTGTGCTGTACGTCGAATCCATTATTTTTATTATGCATATTTACACACTTGAAATCTGTATTTTATTATTACACTAGCTCGATTCATTTGTTCATATTATTGAAAGTAATTCAGGGGTTTGAATCAAGGCAACATCCATATCCATATATAGAAAAAGCAGAATCATGGAAATTTGTTCTAAAAGCAGGCCAGTTGACCAATATGGTGAATAATATCCATTACATGTGCCTTTGTTATGATTAAGCCCCTAAGTATAGAAGGTTTGAAGAGAATGCCAATATTATTTTTAAAATACAGGTTTTTGAGGACATTTCTGAAGAACTGAAGGATAGTGTTAGTGAATTTAAGTCAATTTTCATAGTAGTTTCTGCTCATGTATCTGAAACTTAACTCCCAAATCCCTCTGTTCCTTGATTCAGGACCTTACTATTTACTGCAAAAGACCTGCCTTGATTTGACTTTCCAAATGCAACACCTTGCATTTGTCTGAATTAAATTGAAATTGCAGTTCCTTGGCCACTTTATGTGCTTTTGATAGGAGGAGCTATGACCCACCCACATGACCCCAACATCTTCAGATGACCTTGTAATCTCAAATCTTTGAGATAGATATTTGGCCATTCTTCAACAGGGTGAATCCACAAAAATTCAGATAGTATAGCTGACTGAGTACTGAAGATCCGTGCAGACCAACTGGATGGAGTATTTACAAACATATTCAACCTCTTGCTTCTACTGTCGGAGGTTTCCATCTGATTCAAAAAGTCAACTATTCTACTGGTGCCCAAGAAGAGCCTTGTGACCTGGCTTGACGACTACCATCCAACAGTGCTTACATCAACTGTAATAAAGTGCTTCAAGAGTTTGATTATGGTGCAAATCAACTCCTGCTTCAGATCTCTGGATTCACTTCAGTCTCCCTACTGCTACAGTAAGTCAACAGCAGATGTGATTTCTTTGCCTCTTCACTGTGCTCTGGACAATCTAGACAGTAGGAACTCATACTCTATGTTCGGCTGCTGTTTATCAACTACAGCTCGTCATTCAACACAATCATCCCATATAAATTAATTATCAAGCTTCAAGACCTGAACTTCTGTACTTCCCTCTACAACTGGATATGAGACTTCTTCAGTAGACTTCAATTAATGGGGGATATTAATAACACTTCACACTCACTGACCATGAACACAGTTACGTGCCAAGGCTGTGTGCTGAGCTCCCTGCTTGACTCTATACACTCGTGACTGTGTGGCTAAGAACAGTTCCAATGAGATACAAATTCACCATTGACATCCCCGGTGTAGGACGAATCACAGCTGGTGTTGAATCAGCTGAATGGAGTGAGCGTGGGGCCACAACACCTCTCATTCAATATCAGTAAAACATTGAGGTTCAGGTGTCATTGAACACTCTAACAAACTTCTCCAAGTGTACAGTTGAAAGTATCCTAACTGGTTGCATTAATGTCTGGTATGACAATTGAAGTGCAGAGGGATGTATGAAGCTGCAGAGAGTACATGCATGACTCTACACAATGATTGCAGGCATATCTCTCCTTGTCAGCAGTAATACCTATAGGAGATACTGCCTCAAAAACACAGCATTTATTATCAAAGATCCCCACCACCCAGGCAATACAGTCTTCCTGCAGCTACCATCAATTATCAGATTCAGGAGCCTGAATTCCCACACCATAAGTTCAAGAATAGCCACTTCCCTTCAACCATTTGGTTCTTAAACCAACCAGCACAACCTTAATCACTAGGGTTTAGGAATACTATGATCACTTTGCACTAAAATAAACTTTTTGTTCTAATTGTGTTCTTTCTTGTAAAAATACTGCTGCTGAAAGAAATTTTTTCATAGCACCTGTGCATATGACAATAAACTCAACTTTGAACATACCCAGCTTTCTGGTATCAGCTGCCTTTGTTTAAAATTAGTGAAAGGATTGGAAGTTAAAAGAGAACATGATATCTAATGTGAGACAACATGCTTCCTTCATTAAAAAGGTAAGTTTACATTGTGAGTTACTGTAGTAGGGTGTACCATAAGAAGACGAAAAGGGGAGAATGTGTGTTTAGATGATGTAATAAATAAGTACCAATCTACCAATCCTAGATATGGTCTCACATAATGCCTAAGGATATTGAGCTGTTCTTGTATTCACAAAACTGAGTGTGTCAGATATTTTCTACCATGTAGAAGGGGAAGTAACAATCTGCTGGAGGAACTCAGAAGGTCAGGTTGGATTTTTTGGGAAGAAAGGAATTGTCAACATTTTGGGTTGAAACAAAACACCAGAACTGAGAATGGAAAGGTAAGATGGCTGGCATACAGAATGGTGAGAACAGAGTCTGAGGTGGCTGGATGACTGATGAGGGGTATAAGTTATCAGGCAAGTTGCACCAGGTAGGGGAATTGGGAGACAATGCCAAGTGAAGTTAGTCAAAGGAAAGAGGGAAAAAAAGGGAGGCAGATGTAGCAAGGTGGAGTGAGTAGAGTGGGGAATGAAACCTGGCCAGGTGATTGGAGTTTCAGTGGGAGAGTCAGGAATAATGATGATAACTCTTAGGTTTTCTGATAGTTATGGATAAAATAAGTCTGGACCTCAGTCATAGTGGGGTTTAGTGTACTAAATTGGAGAGAGGTTTTTGAGTAAATCCAATGTTAAATGTGGCAGTTATTTAAAGGCTAGTTGATCAGAATTCAGAAGTAACATCCTCCTGCGAGGAAGAAAGATGAGCCCGGCAGGGTAGGGGTACCTTGGATGATGAAAAATGGTTCCAATTTGGTCAAGAAGGAAAATGAAACATGCAAGATTTAGGAAAGCTGAAATCTGACAAAGCCTTTGAGGAATATAAGGAAAGCAAGAGAGAACTTAAACCAGTAATCAGGAGGGCTGGAAGGGTCCATGAAATTATCCTTGGCAAATAGGATTAGAGGAAATCGCAAGCCCTTTAAAACATATATTGAAAGCAAAAGGATTATGAGGAAGAGGATAGGACAGTTGAGGACAAAGGAGGGAATTTATGAATGGAGCTGGAGGAGGTGGGTGAGGACTTTGACTAAATGAGTACTTTTCATTGGTGTAGATCAAGAAGAAGAACATGGAGGATAACAGGGTCAGGGACAGGAATGCTGATATTCTAAGGCATGCTGATATGAAGAAGGAGAAGGCTTTGGGACTCTTGAAGAATGTTAAGGTGGATAGGTTCCCAAGATCTGATGGGATCTATCCCAGGTTATTGAGAGCGGCAAGAGAAGAGATTACGAGAAACATTAACAAAGGATTCAGCAGGATTTATACCTGCTGGAAATATGGGCAGACAAATGGTAGATGGAATTTTCTCTGAACCATGTGAGATGTTGTATTTTGTGAAGTCAAATGTAAGAAAAATGTGTACGGTAAATGGTAGGACCCTCAAGGCCTTTGATGTACGAAGAGGTCTTGGAGTGCAACCTTCCTTATAGTGTTAACACAGATAGAATGTTGAAGAAGGCATTTGGCATACTTGCCTTCATTGGTCAGGGTGATGGTATAAATGTTGGGAAGGCAAAATGCAGCTGTTTAAAACTTTGGTCTGATCAAATTTAGGATATTGTGTGTAGTTTTGGTCGCCACATTACAGGAAGGATATGGAGGCTTTGGAGACTATGCAAAAGGTTCACTAGAATGTTGTATGGATTAGAGAGTATTAGCTACAAGGGAAGGTTAGGCAGACTTGGATTGTTTTCTCCAGGGTATCAAAGGCAGAGGGATGATTAGGTGGAAATATATCAAATAATGAGAAGCATAGATAGGAAATATTGTCAGAGTCTGTTCCTTGGGTAGAAATGACAAATTGTGGAGGGCAGAGCTTTAAAGTGATGGGGAAAATGTTTAAAGGAATTAAACTTTTTTTAAAGCTTTTTTTTACACCGACTTGTAGGTGCCCGAATGCCATGCCGGGCAAGTGGTGTAGGTAGCTACAATGCCAACTTTTAAGAGGCATTTAGGCTGACCGGTGAACAGACAGGGAATGGAGAGATACGCACTACATGCAGGCAGATGTGATTAGTTTAGGTTGACATAATGGTTGGCTATGGGAGCTATTCTTGTGTTGTATTGTTCCATGTTCTAGGATAATGACCTAATTTACCATGCTGTAGCTCCTTATAAAGGAACACCAACATAAAGCATCAAAACAATACTCACAACACGCTGGAGGAGCTCAGCAGGTCGAGCAGCATCCGTGGAAAAGATCTGTCGACGTTTCGGGCCAGAACCCTTCGTCAGGACTGTAGGGGGAAGGATAAAGCATCAAAACAAAGCTGTTCCTTTACACATGCCGAAAACATTCAAACAGTTTTCAGCATTCGCTATGATTCACTTTAAGACAATGTCAGTTATGACCAATATTCATAAAAGCTACCATACATTCTTTAAGAGCTGCTATTCCCTGATTCACTGAGCTCCTGGTGTCAGGTCAATTCCACGTCAGCAGCTAGTTATGAAAATTTAATGAGCCCTTCTTCTGAAGTCCAACATGACTACCTGTCTCATTGCGGTATTCCTGCCATTTGATTCAGGGAGTGGTCTTGACACTTGCCGAATTGTTCAAATCATCATAAGTAATGTGTACTTAACAGCAATTCCTCTGAATCTAGTCCCATATTTTTTTTAAAAAATTCAGGACTGAATAAATTGACTATTGCTTTTATGTTGATAGAATTTTATATTAAGATTTCACCATCTCATCCATAATGTACTTAAAATACCCATGAGCCATAATTTTATGGGTGCTAGCCTCCATAGCATCCAGGACATCTTCAAGAAGCAATACCTCGAGAAGGTGGTGGCCATCATTAAGGATCTCTATCACCCAGGTTATGCCATATACTCATCGCTACCATCAGGAGGAAGTACAGAAGCCTAAAGGCACACACTCAGCGATTCAGGAACAGCTTCTTCCCCTCCACCCAAAGTAAATTACCTTGTCTTCAGGCAAGAGAAGAGAGAAATGGGAAGGACAGACCAATAATAGTGATTGCTTGCTGAACTTCCAGCTTCACAAATGCAAAATTCTTCCAGAATTTCTATAAATAATCAGGTAACAATTCTGATGTCACCCTGGCACTGTTGAAACCAAAAATATAAAGAACAATATTTCCTCTGTTAATCTGTCATTTCCATGCCTCCATTTCAAATCTGTAGATATGGCTATTTACATACTGGGGTTTACCCACTTGCTAATACTACGACCATATTGGAGCCTCGGCAGAAATTACAGGAGGACCTTGGTGCTCTATTGGTGTGAAGCTGCACAGACTAATGTGATCAGGAAGTTAAGAATTTTCACATCCTGCCTCAGTATTGTCTATGGCCCATTTGGTTCAAGAGCCAATTTTAACTTTGGCAAACACACCTTAAATAATGTATTGGGAGAGAGAATTCAAAGTAGTTCTCCTTTCTGGTCTTGAGTCATTATCCAGCATTGTTCACACATTCCATGTGGCAACAATCAGTTTCATCTTCTTAAACTTCTTACCGCAGTGGTGAAGACTCGCTGCCCGTAGTGAGCCAGCCAGGTGAAATCTGAGCAAGCTTTCTTTACCCCATCTTTTCTAGGGGCTTTCCCTTCCAGGGTGGGCAGTGCTATCCCTAAAAAGGGCTGCCCGGACACTCACATAGCTGCCTCAACCCTGTTGTTGCTCAGAAAACTCAACAAGGTAGTGACCATCTTATGTGAGCCACCTATGTGCAGAGTTCATGCTAGCAGCTTCCAGCTCCTCAAGCCTGCTGCCATCACGTGAGCTCCATCGCCACAGGGCTTTCCACGCCATCCAGAAACTCTACTCCAACTCACCTAGCACAGTAATAAGACAGACGGTGTCGTGCCCCCACCATACAGTCTCTCTGGGCTTCCAAATCTGATGCTGAGTGGTACACAGGAGTGTAACAGACTTAGCGGATAAGGAAGCTGCCCCGCAGTGACAACTAACTAATCTAGTGATGCCGTCTGATGACCAGCACTCTGGTTCCTCTGCATACCACCAAGGTGGCTGTACTATTGACCCTTTTGGATTCATCTGCCACAGACACCATCAGACGCCCTGCTGCTGGCATCCTCGCATGCTTACCTCCCTGACTTAGCTAGCCACGATCCTACTACTAGATCTAGTCTAGTAGTATACCAATGGAACGTCACCTTCACGGCTAGGTTAGACCTGCCAGAGAACGAATCTCCGCCGTACTTCACTGGTATTCAGCGAGTGTCACTCCTATGCCACGGTGAGGCACCAAGGTAGGATTTTGTATAACACAGCTGTTTTACCATCTCTGCTTTATTCAGATGAAATGTTATGCAGCTACTGTGGGAAGTGAGACAGAAATAATATTTTGATAATCTTGCATCAGAACTGGATGAGTAAGAAAACAGCATGTTTTAAGTGGGGATGGTGGTGGGAGAGGATATATGCAATGTCACTGTTGTCGTGGAGATCAAGGTTCATGATACCTAATTCCAGTTTGTTTTTGCTGTCAAATGACTTCTGCAGCAATACCTTGGGATGGTAAGAGTGAATTCTTAAACTGTTATATGTTAGGCCAAGTCTTTATGTATATTTAAGGCATAAGTTGGTGGATTCTTGATTGGTCAGGGCATGGAGGGATGCGGTGAGAGGGTGGGAGATTGGGGCTGAGAGGAAAATTGGATCAGCCATGATGAAATGGTGGAGCAGACTCGATGGGCCAAATGGCCTAATTCTGCTCCTATGTCTTATGATCTTATGATCTTATGACATTGTATCGGAAGCACATCAAGAAATTGACCAAGAGACAATACAGGCATTTACGCCAAATATTACACATCAAGTGGCAAGAGAGGGTACCAGATGTGGATGTGCTCAAACGTGCTGGGACAGTCAATGTAGAATCGCTCATTACAGCTTCTCAGCTGTGTTGGACTGGTCATGTCACAAGAATGAGCGATGATTGTTCGTCCAAAGCTGTTTTCTCTGGCAAGCTACATGAAGGAAAGAGGAAGCATGGTGGTCAGAATCTGCGCTACAAAGATGTGCTCAAGCTCCACATGAAGAACACTGACATGAATGTCAACACCTGGGAGAAAGATGCTTTGGACAGAGGAAGTTGGCACTGCACTGTCAAGAAGTCAATCCCAGCTATGGAGGAGAAAAAGCAGAAGAAATACGAAGCAGGTCATGAATGCATTCGGTGCTAGACCAGTCAAATCACAAATGCAACCAATGTGGGAGACAGTGCCGATCCAATGCTGCTCTTGTGGCCCATAAACGTGCCTACAGAGACTAAACTTTCAGCACAGTCAACATTGAAATTGAAGGACAGCCGAAGGGAGAGAAAATGACCTGTAGAAGTTCTTCACGCATCACTATCTTTGGAATCACGGAGCACTAGAGCATAGAAACAGGCCCTTCAGCCTATCAAGTCCATGCCAAACTGTTATTCTGCCAAGTCCCATCGACCCGTACCTGGACCATTGCCCTCCACAGCTCTTCCATCTATGCGCTTATCCAAACTTCCCTTAAGTGTTGTAATCAAACCCACATCCACTATTATTTCTGGTGGTGCCTTCAGCACTAGCATCATCCTCTGATCAAAGAAGTTTTTCCTCAGATTCACCTTAAATATTTCTCCTTTCACCCTTGATCTGTGACCTCTAGTTTTAGTCTCACACAACCTTAGTGGAAAAAGCCTACTTGCATTTACCCTATTTATACAGTACCCCTACCTAATCATTCATATACAGTACCTCAATCAAATCTCCCCTCATTTTCATATGCTCAAAGGAATAAAGTCCTAACCAATTTAACATTCTAACCAATTTAACATTCCCTTATAACTCAGATCCTCAAATCCCATCAGCATCTGTAGCATAGCAGTTTGCCCGGTGCTATTACAGTTCAGGCTGTTCTAGAGTTCGGAGTTCCATTCTGGAGCTATTATGAAAGGAGTCCCTGTACTTCCTCCCCATGGAATGCATGGGTTTTCCCGGGTGCTCCGGTTTCCTCCCACAGTCCCAAGGTGTACCAGGTAGGTTACAGTTAATCGGGGTTGTGAGGTTGCTGGGGTGGTGTGGCTTGAAGTGGTACCAGTAGGCCCTACTTGGTGCTGTATCACCAAATAAAATAAATAAAATTAATTTTCTCCATATTCTTTCACTCTTACTGATAGCTTTCCTTCAGGTAGGTGAGCAGACCTGCACACAGTACTCCAAATTTGGCCTCACTAATGTCTTATCAACTTCATAATATCCCAATCCTGTACTCAATATTATGATTTATGAAGGCCACTGTCAACATCTCTCTAATGTTATCACTAATTCCATTCACCCGCATTTGGTCCATAGCCTTCTATGCCTCGTCTATTTAGCCGTATGTCCAAATGTCTTTAAACATAGTACTTGTATCTGTTTCAGATATCAACCTTTGAAATCTCCTTCCTCTCACCTTAAACCTATATCTTTTTGATTTTGATACTCTGACGTAAGGAATAAGATTGGACTAATCTCTTTTGGGTCAACCTTCAGCCTCCTTCACTCCAGAGAAAACAAGTCCCCCCACCCCATTCCAGTCTCTCCTCCAATTTAGTCAGCATTTTGGTAAGTCATCTCTCTCTCTCCAGCACTATCACATCATTCCAAAAGAATGACGGTCATAGCTATACACAATACTCTGAGTGTGATCTAACCAGTGTCATGTAGAGTTCCAGCAATATGTCCCAAATTTTATGGCCTCTGCCTATATTACAGTCCTTTCTGCCTGTGTTGCCACTTCCAGGGAACAATTAACTTGAACCGAAAGACTCCTCTGTTCATCAACGTTCCTCAGTTTCTACTACTTATTCTATATAGTATGTCCAAGTTTTTGACCATATCATGATTTCTCTTAACACAAAGCCATGCCATTTCTGCATGTGTTATGAAATAAGAGTTGAAAAAAATTGCATGGGGTGTTGGGTTTGTCACCTGCATCCTGCCTTAGCCTTAGACAACCTCACTATCCATAACACCATTAGTTCTCGTGTCTTTGGATTTAGGTGAAGTCCATCAAGTCCTGGAGACTTGTAGTCCATAGCTCCATCAATTTGCTCAGTATCTCTTCACTGACTGAAATTTACCTAAGTTTCTCCCTCCCTTCCAATTTGCAATTTACCATTTTTCTTGGATGTTACCTATATCCTGTAGTGTGGATTCTAATTGATATGTGTAATACTGAAACATGAGATAAAAGAAAAAGATATTCTCATCAAAATATTTAAAATTTAAGTACTCACATTATCTCACAGTATTTAGATCTATGCGTTAGTAAGTATGTAAGAGGAAAATGCCTTTTATTCTGACATAACTTTCAGGTTGCCATTATCATAACATTTATACCAATATCTCAAGTGATTCATATCTGAGGGAGATGTGAAGGAAGCTTTAAAGTTCAAAGATGTTTATATCTTCTACTGAAAATTAAAATAGACTAATTATTGTTGATTTGTTTTCCTTGTATAACCAAGGAAGATAGTTGCATGAAGAAGAGTATGATGAAAAGTTATCTATACCAGAAAAGCAAGAATTCAGTGATTTAAATGTTCCTTTTTTGCTTAAACGTTCAGAAAATGGTACTGTAGCTATATTGTTTTCTCCCCCCCCACTTTTACAAATTAGAGTTGTGGAAATTTACTTTAGCCATGTAGATAATTATAAAACAAAGTGGCATTTTTGTGCATGTGTGGCAATGGGCATTATGTTTGGCATGAGGCTTTCCAAAGACTGTTATTGATGAAACCCAGGTGTAGCCTAAAGGAGAACACCTGACAGAAAAACACACTGACTTCAGTACCTTGTACAGAAAATTTCATGCCATATTTTGGCTAAGCAAGCAATGTTGAAAATGAAATGTTTCTTTCCAGCTGAACTTGATTGTGCATTGTTGCCAACTGTGGTTGGATGTACTCTGTAAATTGCAGCATGTGTTTTAACAGAAAATAGGGCTGAGATGTTGCACACTTATTTACTATGGAGCAAGAAACTTGACTACAGCTTGCCTTCGTTGGGAAGTAAGGAAACTTTGTTACGATCATGCAGAAGATTGAATATGGTTGTGTATGGATACCACTGAACAACTACGATTTTGCTTTCTGAATACTTTTGGGTGTGATGGATTTTTGGGCTGCTGATCATGAAAATCACTGTGAAATTTCCCTATCATGCACCATTTTTTTTGAAATTGCCTGCATTTATTGTTTCAATTCACTATTCAAATCAAACTGACTGATGCCAAGATTAAGGAAGGCATTTTTGCTGTTTCACAAATCAAACAGGTCATCAAGGACAGGCAATTTGAAGAACTAGTGGGATTGGAGAAAATCACATGGAAGGCATTCGAGGATGTTGTTGAAAATGTTCTTGGCAACTCCAGAACACCAAAGTAAGCGTAGCTGGTTGACAACATGCTTCAAACATCCAAAACCATGAAGTGCAACAAATCACTAAAGATTCATTTTCTGCATTCCCACTTAGACTTTCTCCCTGCAAATCCTGGTGCTGCCAGTGATGAGCATGGTGAACGGTTTCACCAGGACTTTGTCGTCACCGAGAAACAGTGTCAGGACAACTGGAATCCATCAATGCTAGCCGATTATTGTTGGACACTTAGGTGAGAAGCCTCAGACAGTGAGTACAAATGAAAATCATCAATAACACTTTAAGCTTAGTTGAACTATTGCAAAGCATCATTGTCATTATGTAACTAAACACATTATATTCAATAAAAGCAACACACATAAAAGTTGCTGGTGAACGCAGCAGGCCAGGCAGCATCTCTAGGAAGAGGTACAGTCGACGTTTCAGGCCGAGACCCTTCATCAGGACTAACTTCCTTCAGTTAGACCTGATGAAGGGTCTCGGCCTGAAACGTCGACTGTACCTCTTCCTAGAGATGCTGCCTGGCCTGCTGCGTTCACCAGCAACTTTTATGTGTGTTGCATGAATTTCCAGCATCTGCAGTATTCCTGTTGTTTGCATATTCAATAAAAATTAATTTCTCGATTCTCCAAATTCCTACATGATACAAGTACTCTGAAATTATATTTGTGTTCAGCTTCAAGCGGTCTATCAAGAACAAAAAAATTCTGAGGAAGCCATAAGCTTTTGAAAAAATTTGTTGTCCAATGTACCTAACCACTGAAAAGTGGCTCAGTTGATCACTTGTGCAACTCTGTGATGCAGTAATTTAATTTTAGTTTGTGATCAATACTTCAAATTGGAAGTTCTTGAACAAGCACCGGATGTGAGGAAGACATTTTCTAACATTGCAACACACACAAAGTGCTGAAATTTGGCAGATCAGGTGCATCTATGGAAATGAATAAACAGTTGGCGTTTTAGGCCAAGACATTTCTTCAGGACCAGAAAGGAATGGGGAAGATGTCAGAATAAAAAGGTGGTGGAGGGGAAGGAGAATAACTAGAAAGTGATAGGTGAAGCCAGGTGAGTAGGAAATATAAAGGGCTGGATAGCAGAGGAGAGTGGACCATAGGAAAAGGGGAGGGGAATCGGGAGATGTGATAGGCAGGTGAGAAGAGGTCAGAAACCAGAGAAGGGGGAGAGGGAGAGAATTTTTTTACTGGAAGGAGAAATGAATATTCATGCCATCAGGTTGGAGGTTATGCAGACGTGTTGCCTCTCCACCCTGAGGGTGGCCTGATCTTGTCACATGTCGGAATGGGAGTGGAAAGTAAAATGGTTTGCCACTGCGAAGATGGTGTATGGAGCGGAGGTGATTGACGAAGACATCCAATTTACAACAGGTCTTACCAATGCAGAAGAAGCTAAACTGATAGCACTTGACACAATAGAAGACCCCAGCAGATTTGCAGGTAAATGCTGTCACACCTGGAAGGACTGTTTGTAGCCTTGACTGGAGGTGAGGGAGGAGGTGAATGGGCAGGTATAGCACTTGGGCCACATGCAGGGGCAAGTGCAAGAAGATTAGTGGAGAGGGACAAACGTACAAGGGAATTTTAGGTGGAGCAATCCCAGCGGAAACCGGGGAGATGGTGGGGGAATGTAAAGAAATGTTTGGTGGTAGAATCCCTTTGAAGATGGCGGAAGTTGCAGAGAATGATGTGTTGGATGTGGAGGTTCATGGGGTGGTAGGTAAGGACAACAGGAACTCTATTATTGTTAAGGTGGTGAGAAGACACCGCACGCTGTCGGAGCGGTGCTGCCAGGATAATCAAGGACACGACCCACCCAGCCAACACACTTTTCGTCCCTCTTCCCTCCGGGAGAAGGCTCAGGAGCTTGAAGACTTGTACGGCCAGATTTGGGAACAGTTTCTTTCCAACTGTGATAAGACTGCTGAACGGATCCTGACCCGGATCTGGGCCGTACCCTCCCAATATCCGGACCTGCCTCTCGGTTATTTTGTACTACCTTACATCCCATTTTTCTATTTTCTATTGATAATTTCTAGTTTAAATTTTTAATATTTACTAATTTTTACTATTTAATAGTTGTAATCCAGGGAATGTGATGCTCAGAATCAAATATCGCTGTGATGATTGTACGTTCTAGTACCAATTGTTTGGCGACAGTAAAGTATAAAGATGGGGTGAGCATGAATGTTCGGGAAATGGAGGAGACGCAGGTGAGGGCAGTCTCAATGGTGGAGAAAGGAAAATCCTGTTCTTTGAAGGAGGACACCTCTGATTTCCTGGAATAGTAAGCCGCATCCTGGGAACAAGTGTAGCGGAGACGAAGGAACTGAAGAAAGGGAATAGCATTTTTACAGGAGACAGGGTGGGAAGGATTCAGTGGCATTGGCTTGAAACTTGCTTCCTACAATGGTCTGGTAGCTGAGATGTTCAATAATTTCTAAATTAGAGAGGATATAAAGAGCCATGTGGATAGAGCTGAGATGTAGATGTCTTCAATCTCTTCGTAGAGAGTAAAATTGAACTGATTGGCCATATTCAATATTACTATGAGTTCATGAATTAAAAAGCATTACATATTAAACTTTGTCTTGTCCTAGTGAGCAAATCACCAAAGTAGTTGGGAGAAGTTTCAATCTTATGTTAGCAGATCCCAACAACTTCTCTCTCCATCCCACCACACACAACACATTAGTCACTTCCAAGTTGCATCCGCCTTCAGAGCAGGCGACAAGGCAGTCCTAACAACAGCGAGGGCCAAGCTGTCCCAGGCCATCAGAGAGGCAAAGCGTGCACACGCCCAGCGAATCCACAGCCACTTCCAGGACAGCGGCGGCACGTGGCACATGTGGAAGGGCATTCAGAACATCACCTGCCTGTGCTGGTGATGCCTCCCTCCCAGATGCGTTGAACAACTTCCACGCTCATTTCAAGGTGGAAAATGACGTGGTGGCGAGGAAGACCACTCCTCCTCCAAACGACCAGGTGCTGTGTCTTACCGTGGCTGATGTGAGGGAAACTCTCTGCAGGGCCAACCCAAGGAAGGCTGCTGGACCAGACAATATTCCTGGCAGAGTGCTTAGAGGATGTGCAGACCAGCTGGCAGATGTTCTCACTGACATCGTCAACATCTCCCTGAGCAGTGCCATCGTTCCTACGTGCTTCAAGGCCACTACCATCTCCCCGTGCCGAAGAAGTCTTCAGTGTCCTGCCTTAAAGACTACCGTCCCGTTGCTCTCACATCCATCATCATGAGAGGCTCGTCATGAGGCACATCAAGACCCTGCTGCCCCCCTCACTGGATCCCCTGCAGTTTGCGTACTGTCCCAACCGCTCAACAGATGATGCCATCGCCACCACCCTCCACCTGGCCCTCACCTGCCTGGACAAAAAAGACACACACGTTCGAATGCTGTTCATAGATTTCAGTTCAGCATTCAACACAATTATTCCTCAGCACCTGATTGGAAAGCTGAAACGACTGGGCCTGATCACCTCCCTCTGCAACTGGATCCTAGACTTCCTGACTGGGAAACCTCAGTCAGTCTGGATCGGGAGCAGCATCTCCAACACCATCACACTGAGCATGGGCCCCCCCCCCACCCCCCAGGGCTGTGTGCTCAGTCCACTGCTGTTCACTCTGCTGACCCACAACTGTGCAGCAATACACAGCTTGAATCACATCACCAAGTTTGCCGATGACAGGACCGTGGTGGGTTTCATCAGCAAGAACGACGAATCTCACCTGGTCTCTCAACACCAGCTCCATAGCCAAGAAAGCCCAGCAGCGTCTCTACTTCCTGCGAAGGCTGTGAAAAATCCATCTCCCACCCCCCCATCCTCACCATATTCTACAGAGGATGTATTGAGAGCATCCTGAGCAGCTGCACCACTGCCTGGTTCGGGAAATGCACCATCTCAGATCGCAAGACTTTGTAGCAGATAGTGAGGCCAGCTGAGAAGATCACCGGGGTCTCTCTTCCCTCTATTACAGACATTTACACCACACGCTGCACCCGCAAAGCCAACAATATTGTGAAGGGCCCCACGCGCCCCTCATACAAACTCTTCTCCCTCCTGCCATCTGGCAAAAGGTACCGAAGCATTCGGGCTCTTACAACCAGACTGTGCAACAGTTTCTTCCCCCAAGCCATCAGACTCCTCAATACTCAGAGTCTAGACTGACATCTACGTCCTTTATTATTATATTGTAATTTGTCCTCTACTGTGCCTATTGTCTTGTTTATTAATTATTGAACTGCCCTGCACTGTTTTGTGCACTTTATGTAGTCCTGTGCAGGTCTGTAATCTAGTGCAGTTTTTATGTTGTTTTTTACGTAGTCTAGTGTAGCCTTGTGCTGTCTCACATAGTCTAGTGTAGTATTGTGTTGTTTCATGTAGCACCATGGTCCTGGAGGAATGTTGATTCGTTTTTACTGTGTACTGTACCAGCAGCTTATGGTCAAAATGAAATAAACTTGACTTGACTTGACTTGATTACAGAATATAGGATGTCAATAACTTATTTCAGAGAAACCCCCAAATGATTGATAACATTATGCCTGAGTATGCAAATATAGATGGTCATTTCTGTGCCTGAAGTTGATCTTTGCAGTTCATCCGCCAAAACAAGCTGTGTTAGGATGCCCTTTCAAGAATAATCCATTTAATTTAACCTGAGCCTGATTATTGGATGAACAGTAGATAGGATTGCATGTAGTCTTCAAATTTTTAAATACCATACTTTGCTTTTAGGACAAGACAATACTCAGAATAGGGGAGAGTAAGTAATTAAAATGTTAGGAAAAATTCTGCAGTTCACCCACAGGTCCCCACTCTCTCCCCACCAAACTAGTTCTGGTTCCGTACTCCCCTAATGATTCCCACTATCAACTCCTTTATTTCAAAGATTCAAAGTTCATTCATTATCAAAGTATATGTATGCAGTATACAACCCTGAGATACATCTTCCCACAGACAGTCGCAAAACAAAGAAACACTGTGGAACCTGTTCAAAGAAAACATCAAACATTCAACATGCAACAAAAAAACAAATCAAGCAAGCAGCAATAAATCAGCAAAAAAAAACACAATATAAAATACCAAACTACAGAGTCATTGAAACAGTCCAGGAATGTTAGGTTTAGTTCAGTTCAGTTCAATTTAGTGCTGTGTCATCGTTCACTGCAGGCCACAGAGCCAGTCCAGATCAAAACTGCACAAAATAGCAATAACAAAAGGAGTAAGCAGAAACCAGGAACACATCATAACATGAATGACGGAGTCCAAACAACGAACAGTGTTGATAAAGCCTTGCCCAAGACCCAAGACCATCCTCCAGCAGAATTGAGGGAGAGAGAGACAGGCACCTTCCTCTGGCAGCAGTGAGGAAGAGGGTGAAAGAAAGACCCATCAAATGTAGGCTGATGGCAATTGACATCTGCTCGCTTTCTGCTCTGATCCTCGTTGTTTTCAATTTTGCTTAACAAGGGCGAGATCAGGGAGAAATGGAGTTGACCGCACCGTCTCCAGGCATCTTGGCCTCCAGGCTGCACGCAGTGTTCGAAACCTCACCGAACTCCCTTGGAGACAGCAAGGTGCTAGATCGCTTAATCGGCCTGAAAACGTACCATCAAAATGTAAATCACAAGCTCCCAAAGTAGCAGAATCTTATTTGAAAGAAAAGGAGGTGATTCCGAGAAAGAAGGGGTTAACATATGAGGAGCATTTGGCAGCTTTGAGCCTGTACTCGCTGGAATTTAGAAGAATCCATGGGGATCTCATTGAAACCTACCAAATGTTGAAAGGATTAGATAGGGTGGATGTGGAGAGGATGTCTTCTCTGGTGGGGTATCCAGAACTAGAGGGCACAGCCTCAAAATTGAGGGCCAACCTTTTAGAACAGAGGTAAGGAGGAATTTTTTAGCCAGAGAGTAGTGAATCTGTGGAATGGTTTGACACAGTGTATGATGGAGCCCAAGTCCGTAGGTACGTATATTTAAGGTGGAAGTTGATTGTTTCCTGATCAGTCAGGGCATCAAAGGAAATGGCGAGAAGGCAGGTGTCTGGGGTTTAGTGGGATCTGGGATCAGCCATAATGGAATGGCAGAGCAGACTCAGTGGGCTGAATGGCCTAATTCTTCTCCTATGTCTTATGGTCTTAAAATAAGTAGTTTTGTGAACTATCTGTAGACATTGCCTTTGGTCTCATTGTGTGTGGGCACCATCTTCTTCTTTATCAGAGTCCAGCACTGGTAGTCCTTTGTGTTCTTGCTTATCTCCCTCCAACAGCTGCCTCCAACATTTACACTCCACTCCAACTAACACCTTGATCTATCTGTCTCTCAATTTTTTTCTCTCTCTTTTTGTCTGCCTCTACAGTGCCTGTATAAAGTATTCACCTCCCTTGGACATCTTCATATTTTACTGTTTTACAACGTTGAATCGCAGTGGATTTAGTGTAGCTTTTTCAACCAAAAAAGTCTCTTTCATGACAAAGTGAGAACAGATCTCTACAAATATAAAATGCAAAATAATTGATTGCATAAGTATTCACCCCCCCCCCTTTAAAATGACCCACCAAATCATCACTGGTGCAGCTAATTGGTTTTAGAAGTCACATAATTAGTTAAAGAGAGATCTATTTTTGGAAGCCTGCGTGCAGTCAAGGTGTTTCAATTGATTGTAGTAAAAATACATCTGTATCTGGAAGGTCATAGGACTATAAGACATAGGAGCAGAATTAGGCCACTCAGCCCATTGAGTCTGTTCTGCCATTCATGGCTGATCCTGGATCCCACTCAACCCCATACACCTGCTTTCTTGTCATATCTTTTGATGCCTTGACTGATCAGGAAACGACCAACCTCTGCCTTAAATATACCAACGGACTTGGCCTCCACCACAGTCTGTGGCAGAGCGTTCTACAGATTCACCACTCTCTGGCTAAAAAAAATTCACTTTACCTCTGTTATAAAAGGTCACCCCTCAATTTTGAGGCTGTGCCCTTTAGTTCTGGATGCCCCCACCATCGGAAATATCCTCTCCACATCCAGCCTATCTAGTTCTTTTAACGTTCGGTAGGTTTCAATGAAATCCCAAAGCATTCTTCTAAATCCCAGTGAGTACAGGCCAAAGCGCCAAACACTCCTCATATGTTAACCCCCTCATTCCTGGACTCATCCTCATGAACCTCCTCTGGACTCTCTCCAATGACAACACATCTTTTCTGAATAAGGGGCCCAAATCTGTTGAAAACACTCCAAGTGTGGCTCTACTACTGTCTTATAAAGGCACAGCATTATCTCCTTGCTTTTATATTCTATTCCCCTTGAAATAAATGTCAGCATTGCATTTGCCTTCTTTACCACAGACTCAACCTGTAAATTAACCTTCTGGGAGTCCTGCACAAGGACTCTTAAGTCTCTGTGTACCTCTGATGTTTGACCCTTCTCCCCATTTAGATGATAGTCCATGCTATTGTTCCCTTTACGGAAATGCATTGTCAAACATTTTCCAACACTGTAGTCATCTGCCACTTTTTTGCTCATTCTTCCAATTTGTCTAAATCCTCCTGCAATCGCATTGCTTCCTCAGCAGTACCTACCCCTCCACATATCTTTGTATCATCCGTTGCTGGTGAGTCAGTATACTAGCAAAAACTACACCACGAAGACAAAAGAACACTCCAAGCAACTCTGAGAAAAGGATATTGAAAAGCCCAAGTCAGGAGATGGATACAAGAAAATTTCCAGTTATTGAATATCCCTTGAAGTACAGTTAAGTCAATCATCAAGAAATGGAAAGAATATGGCACAGCTGTAAATCTACCTTTCTCAAAAGTGGAGTGACTGTGCAAGAAGGGGACTTGTGAGGGAGGCCACCAAAAGACCTATGACAACTCTAGAGGAGTTACAAGCTTCAGTGGCTGAGATGGGAGAGACTGCACAGACAACTGTTGCCCAGGAGCTTTACCAGTCACAGCTTTAAGGGAGAGTGGCAAAGAGAAAGCCACTGTTGAAAATCACAAACGTGAAAACTCGGCTAGAGTTTGCTGGAAGGCATGTAGGAGACTCTAAAATCAGATGGAGGAATTTTCTCTGCTCTGATGAAGCCATAATTGTGCTCTTTGGCCATCAGACTGAATGCCATGTTTGGCATAAGCCAGACTCTGCACATCATCAAAAACGCACCATCCCTACTGTGAGGTGTGTGGCATGCTGTGGGGATGCTTCACTGCAGCAGGCACTGGAAGGCTTGTGAAGGTAGAGGGTAAAATGAATGTAGCAAACTACAGGGATACATCCTGGATTGCTAAAGAAATTAGAAATACAAACTGCAAAACAGTTTGCATAATGTTCGAATGCAGTGTTTCAACGTGAAATGCCAGAGAGATACAGAAATTCAGTTATATAGTTAAATGGTATGGAAACACACCCTTCAGCCCAACTCACAGCAGGGTGGCTTTTTGAGCTGTATGCAATAGGCCCATATGCCTCTAAATCTTTCATACCTGTGAGCTTATCCAAATGTCACTGTACCTGTTCCCTCCACTTCCTCTCTCAGCTCATTCTATATACCTACCTAGCCCTGCAAAGAAAATATCATGTGCCCTTTAAATATTTTCTCTTTCACCTTAAACCAATGCCTTCTAGCTTCAGTCTCCCTAAGCATGTGATGAAGTCTGTGACTATTTTTCCTAACTATGCCCCTCATGATTTTAATATCAGGTTCATTATCATTGATGTATGTTGTGATTTTTTTTTTTGTTTTGTGGCAACAGTACAGTCAATAATTCCTTTCTTCCTGCAGATGTATCGGAAAGATAGGTCAGTTGGCAGAGGGGCTGGTGTGGCCCTGTGTTTAAGAAATAATATTAAATTATTGGAAAGAAATGACATAGGATTAGAAGGTGTAGAGTCTCTATGGGTTGAGTTAAGAAATGGCATGGGTAAAAGGATCTAAATAGCAATTGTATACAGGTCTCCAAGCAGCAGCCAGGATGTGGATTACAAATTACAGCAGGAGATAGAAAAGGCACGTCAGAAAGGCAATGTCATGATAATTGTCGGGGATTTTAACATGAAAGTGGATTGGGAGACACAGGCCAGTACTGGACCTCAAGAAAGAGAATTTGTAGAATGTCTAAGGGATGGTTTTTTAGAACAGGTTGTTGTTGAGCCCACTTGGGGATCGGCTGTGCTGGATTGGGTGTTGTGCAATGATACGGAGGTGATAAGAGAGCTTAAGATTAAGGAACCCTTAGGGAACAGTGATCACAAAATGATGGAGTTCACTTTGAAATTTGAGAGGGAAAAAATAAAATCTAATGTGTCGGAATTTCAGTGGAATAAAGGAAATTACAATGGCACGAGAGGGGAACTGGCCAAAGTTGCAGGAACAACAGCAGAGGAGCAATGGCTGGAGCTTCTGCAAAAAATGAGGGAAGTGCAAGACAGATATATTCCAAGTAAGAAGAAATTTTCAAAGAGAAGAAGGACACTACCGGCTGACAAGTGAAGTCAGAGCCAAAGTAAAAGCAAAGGAGAGGGCATGCAAGGAAACCAGAGGTAGTGGGAAGATAGAGGACTGGGGAGCTTTTAAACACTTGCAGAAGGAAACTAAGAAGGTCATTCGGAAGGAAAAGATGAATTATGAGAGGAAGCTGGCAACTAATATCAAAAAAGACACTGAAAGCTTTTTAAGTATATAGAGGGTAAAAGAGAGTCAAGGGTAGATATAGGACCAATACAAAATGACGCTGGAGATATTGTAATGAGAGATGCAGAGATGGCAGAGGAACTGAATACGTATTTTGCATCAGTCTTCACAGTGGAAGACGTCTGCAGTATACCAGACATTCAAGAGTATCAGGGCAGTGAAGTTTGTGCAGAGAAAATTTTGACTGAGAAGATGCTCAGGAAGCTTAATGAGGGTTGATAAATCTCCTGGACCTGATGGAATGCACCCTAGGGTTCTGATGGAAGTAGCTGGAGAGATTGCGGAGGCATTAACAATGATCTTTCAAGAACCGATAGATTCTGGCATTGTACCGGATGACTGGAAAATTAAGAAGGGTGGGAGGCAGTAGAAAGGAAACTATAGACCTGTTAGATGGACATCACTGGTTGGGAAGTTGGTGGAATTGATTGTTAGGGATGAGATTATGGTGTACCTGGAGGCACATGACTGGATAGGCCAAAGCCCCCATGGTTTCCTGAAAGGAAAATCCTGCTTGACAAACCTACTGCAATTCTTTGAGGAAATTGCAAGCAGTGTAGACAAAGGAGATGCAGTAGACGTGGTGTACTTGGATTTTCAGAAGGCCTTTGACAAGGTGCCGCACATGAGGCTGCTTAGCAAGATAAGAGCCCATGGAATTACAGGGAAGTTAGTAGCATGGGTGAAGCATTGGTAGAAAACAGAGAGTGGGAATAAAGAGATCCTATTCTGGCTGGCTGCTGGTTACCAGTGGAGTTCCACAGGGGTCAGTGTTGGGACCGTTACTTTTTATGATGTACGTCAATGATTTGGACTATGGTATTAAGGGATTTGTGGCTAAATTTGCCGATGATACAAAGATAGGTGGAGGAGCGGGTAGTGTTGAGGAAGCAGAGAGCCTGCAGAGAGACTTAGATAGTTTAGGGGAATAGACAAAGAAATGGCAAATGAAATACAATGTTGGAAAGTGTATGGTCATGCACTTTGGTGGAAGAAATAATCGGGCAGACTATTACTTAGCTGGGGAGAGAATTCAAAATGCAGAGATGCAAAGAGCCTTGGGAGTCCTTGTGCAAGATACCCGCAGGCTGAGTTGGTTGTGAAGAAGGCGAATACAATGTTGGCATTCATTTCTAAAGGTATAGAATATAAGAGCAGGGATATGTGATGTTGAGGCGTATAAGCCACTTGTGATTCCACGCTTGGAGTATAGTGTGCCGTTTTGGGCTCCTTATTTTAGAAAGGATAAACTGACATCGGAGAGGGTATAGAAAAGATTCACGAGAATGATTCCAGGAATGAGAGGGTTACCGTATGAGGAATGTTTGGCAGCTCTTGGGCTGTGTTACCTGGAGTTCAGGAGAACGAGGGGGTATCTCACAGAAACATTCCGAATGTTAAAAGGCCTGAACAGATTAGATATGGCAAAGTTATTTCCCGTGGTAGGGGATTCTAAGACAAGAGGGCAAGAGTCCAAGATTGAAGGATGTCCTTTTAGAACTGAGATGAGGAGAAATTACTTTAGTCAGAGGGTGATGAATCTGTGGAATTTGTTGCCACAAGCGACTGTGGAGGCCAAGTCATTGGGTGTATTTAAGGCGGCGATAGATAGGTTCTTGATTAGCCAGGGCATCAAAGGATATGGGGTGAAAGCAGGGGAGTGGGAGTGACTGGATGAAGTGGATCATCCCATGATTGAATGGCGGAGCAGACTCGATGGGCCGAATGGCCTGCTTCTGCTCCTCTATCTTATGGTCTTATGGTCTTATAGATGCTGCTGGATACCTTGAGTTCCTCCAGCAGATTTTTGTTTTGTTTTGGATGTGTCCTGGATAGCTAAGGAAATTAGAGATGCAAACTGCAAAATGGTTTGCATTATGTTCAGATTTCCTGGATACAGAGAAGATGCAAGAGTTGACTTCAGGGGGGTGAATCCACGGAAAGCATCTGGACTGATGGGATATCTGGCCATGTATGAAAGACCTTTGCTGATCAAATAGCTGGTGTGTTCACTGAGATCTTCAACCTCCTGCTTTGGCAATCTGAGGTACCCACCTGCTTCAAGCAGACTTGACTTCTATCGGTGCCTAAGAAGAACCTGGTAACATGCCTCAATGACTATCACCCAGTTGCACTTACATCCACAGTGATGAAGTGTTTTGAGAGGTCAGTGATGAAACATATCAACTCCTGCCTGAGAGGCAATTTGGATCTGCTCCAATTTGCCTACTGGAGCAACAGGGCCACAGCAGATGCAATCTCATTAGCTCCTCACTCAATCCTGGAACAAAATGCATACATCAGGATGCTCTTTATCGCTTACAGCTCAGCATTCAATACCATAATTACCCTCAGAACTAATCAATAAACTTCAAGACCCGGGTCTCAATATCTCTTTGAGCAATTGGATCCTGGATTGGATTGGCAACAACACCTTTTCCACAATCTCCATCAGCACAGGTGCACCTCTGATCTGTGTGCTTAGCCCCCTGCTCTACTTGCTTTACACTTATGGCTTTGTGGCTAAGCACAGCTCCAATGTCATATTCAAGTTTGCTGATAATGCCACTGTCAATGGCCAAATCAAAGGTGGTGATGAATCAGCCTACAGGAGGGAGATTGAATCTGGCTGAGAGGTGTCATTACAACAACCTCTCACTCAATGTCAGCAAGACCAAGGAACTGATTATAGACGTCAGGAGAGGGAAACCAGAGGTTCAGGAGCCAGAAAATGTTAGGGACTTTAAATTCCTAGGTGTTACTATTTCAGAGGGCCTGTCCTGGGCCCCGCATGTAAGTGCAATTGTGAACAAAGCATTGCAGCACCTCTATTTCCTTAGGAGTTGCAGAGATTTGGCATGACATCTAAAACTTTGACAAACTTCTATAGATGTGGAGTGGAGAGTATATTGACTGGCTGCATCACAGCCTAATATGGTTTCCTTTGAATGGAAAATCCTATAAAAAGTAGTGGATATGGCCCAGCACATCACAGGTAAAGACCTCCCAACCATTGAACACATCTACATGAAACACTGTTGTAGGAAAGCAACAGCCATCATCAGGGATCTCCACCGTCAAGTTCATGCTCTCTTCTCGCTGCTGCCATTAGGTAGAAGGTACAAGAGCCTCAGGACTTCACAAGATCACAAGACAAAGGAGCAGAAGTAGGCCATTCGGCCCATCGAGTCTGCTCCGCGGCTCCCCCATGAGCTAAACTATTCACCCATCTAGTTCCAATTTCTGGCTTTTTCCCCATATCCCTTGATACCCTGACTAATTAGATACCTGCCAATCTCCTCCTTAAACACCCTCAATGATCGGGCCTCCACAGCCATATGTGGCAACAAATTCCACAAATCCACGACCCTCTGGCTAAAAAAATTTCTCCTCATCTCTGTTTTAACTGGGTACCGTCTAATTCTAAGACTATGGCCCCTTGTCCTGGACTCAGCCACCAAGGGAAACAACCTTTCCACATCTACTCTGTCCAACCCTTTCAACATTCGAAACATTTCTATGAGATCCCCTCTCATTCTTCTATACTCTAATGAATACAATCCAAGAGCCGACAGATGCTCCTCATATGTTAGCCCCTGCATTCCAGCAATCATCCTCGTAAATCTTCTCTGAACTCTCTCCAACATCAGTATATCTTTTCTAAGATAGGGGGCCCAAAACTGCACACAGTATTCCAAATGAGGTCTCACTAATGCCCCATAGAGCCTCATCAACACCTTACTCTTATACACTATTCCTCTTGAAATGAATGCCAACATAGCATTCGCTTTCCTTACCGCCAATCCAACTTGTGGTTAACCTTTAGGGTATCCTGCACGAGGACCCCCAAGTCCCTTTGCACTTCCGATTTTTGAATTTTCTCCTCATCTAGGTAATAATCTGCCCGATTATTTCTTCTTCCGAAATGTACAACCGTACATTTGTCAACGTTGTATCTCATCTGCCATTTCTTTGCCCACTCTCCTAAACTGACTAAGTCTCTCTGCAACCTTTCCATTTCTTCAACATTTCCTGCTCCTCCACCTATCTTGGTGTCATCCGCAAACTTGACCACAAAACCATTTAATCCATAATCCAAATCATCGATATACATCGTAAAAAGAAGCGGCCCCAACACCGACCCCTGCGGAACACCACTAGTAATCGGCAACCAATCAGAATAGGATCCCTTTATTCCCACCTTTTGCTTTCTGCCTATCAGCCAATGCTCCACCCATTTCAATATCTTTCCTATAATTCCATGGGCTCTCATCTTATGAAGCAGCCTCATATGCGCACATTATCAAAGGCCTTTTGAAAATCCAAATACACAACATCCACAGCCTCTCCCTTGTCAATCTTATTTGAGATTACCTCAAAAAATTCCAATAAGTTGGTAAGGCAGGATCTTCCCTTCATGAAACCATGCTGGCTTCGGCCTATCTTGTCATGCACCTCGAGGTATTTCTTAACCTCGTCCTTGAGGATTGACTCCAGTATCTTTCCAACCACCGATGTCAGACTAATAGGTCTGTAATTTTCTTTTTGCTGCCTCCTTCGTTTCTCAAATAGCGGAACTACATTTGCGACCTTCCAGTCCTCCAGAACCATGCCAGAGTCTATTGATTCCTGGAAGATCATTTCCAATGCTTCCACAATCTCCAAAGCCACCTCCTTCAGAACCCTTGGGTGCACCTCATCTGGGCCGGGAGACTTATCTATTCTTAGTCCACTTAGCTTAGAAAGTCCAAGCACTTTCTCTCTAGTTATCTTGACTGTACCTAATTCTATTCCCTGATACCTCTGGCTATCAGGTATATTGCTCATGTCTTCCACTGTGAAGACTGATGTAAAATACTCATTCAGTTCCTCTGCCATCTCTTTGTTATCCAACCACCTGGTTCAAGAACAGTCACTACCTGTCAACCATCAGGCTATTGACCAGAAGGGGATAACTACACTCAACTTCTCTTGCCCAGCATTAAAATGTCCCTACAATCAATGATCTCACTTTCAAGAACTCTTTATCTCATGTTCTCATTTTGATTGTATTTATTAGTATTTGCATTTGCACAGTGTGTTGTCCTTTGCACTCTGGTTGATCTTTCACTGATCTTGTTATAGTTACTATTCTATAGATTTGTTGAGTATGCCCAGAAAAAATTGAATCTCAGGGTTGTATATGGTGATGTATTTGTACTTTGATAATAAAATCTATTCTGAACTTTCAACTTAGAGGTAGCTCCTAAGGTATTAGAAATACTCAATGTTGATCAAAATCTTATGGATCTTGACCAGGGACTATAGGGACGATAGAAGATTAATGAAGGAGCTTTATTGCACAGAATTTTAGTGTAAGACTTGTCGTCTTGTGAAGAAATCAACAATGGTCTGGAAATCTGCCTCCAAGAATGCACAGATTCGTCTGTATGTGCTAACCTGATGCCTGATTTGGAGAGATCTTATTTCAGGAGTGGAATGTTAGACGTTTTCTGTTTATATTATGAATTATTTCCAATCCAGCAAGGAGCATTTTGAGAGATGAAGCAAAGGAAATTGAGAAAAGGGCTGGTGTAGTGACCGTGTTGCATTGGGATTTCATCTCTGGTAGATTCATTGGTGAGGATCAGTACTTGTATGTCACTGTGAAGCGGAAAGAAGAAGGTGATATTTTAGGCTAAAAGCCAAATTTGAGGAAGATCAATAAAATGATCCATAATCATCCTAGTTGGAAAGGTTGAGGACTTTTGTGAAGTAAAAAAATAATGTTTGATGCTGTGCCCTGTATATTTCTTGGTAATTTGTTACAACTAAATTGATGGGTGGAAAATTAAGTTTTACAAGCATTCCATCTGCTCCATTTATAGTCTGTAACCTCTCAAGTCTTCGCATTCAAGGTGGTAGATGCTCTTGTGCTCATAACTTTTCAGCCAACAAATGGAAGAAGTTCAAACTAATCTACCAAAGTGTTAAAAACTGGGGAGTTAAAATCAACGATCCCTTTTTAATGGATTCAGGTGTGCATTATTTATGAGCTCTTTTCAGTTCTCTGTCCTTGCAAAAAACCCATAAATCATTTGCTAACTAAATCTCACTGTAGATAAACAATACCAGCATGAGCATTAGGTGAGTGAGTAAATTCAGAAAGTTAATTTTTGTTGGTAAACAGGACTGTTTGACAATGATCCTCATAAGACTGATAAACAGCATAAGAAAACCCAAAGATTAAAGGATCAGTGGTAGAATTGATAGGAAATTAGGTCAAAAGCAGAAATCAGAAGATGTTGATACTGATCTTTTTACAAGCTGAGGGGTAGAAGACCATGGAAGAAAGGGAATGGGGAGGTGATGGGCAGGTGAGATGAAGTGAGAGAGGGAAATAGGAATGGAAATGGTGAAAGGCGGGCAATTTTAGATTAGATTATGAGGACACAGTCCTCATTTATTGTCATTTAGAAATGCATGCATTAAAAAATGATGTAACGTTCCTCCAGAATGATATCACAAGAAAACAGAGGACAAATCAAGACTAAAACTTACAAGACCACATAATTATAACATATAATTACAACAGTGCAAAGCAATACCGTAATTTGATAAAGAGCAGACCATTGGCACTGTAAAAAAAGTCTCAAAGTCCTGATAGCTTCATCATCTCACGCAGGCGGCAGAAGGGAGAAACTCTCCCTACCATGAACCTCCAAGTGCCGCAAACTTGCCGATGCAGCACCATTGGAAGCATCCGACCGCAGTGGACTCCATGAGTCCATCGGAAAACTTTGAGCTTCCAACCAGCCCCTCTGACACAGCCTCTCCGAGCACCATCCTCTGCCGAGTGCTTCGACTCCATCCTGGCCGCCGAGCAACAAGCAAAGCCAAGGACTCGGGGCCTTCCCCTCTGGAGATTCTGGACCACACAGTAGCAGCAGCAGCAAAGCAGGCATTTCAGAAGTTTCACCAGATGTTCCTCCGTGCTCTCACGTCCGTCTCCATCAAATCAGGATTGTGCACGGCACCCTACTTGACAAATAACAGACATCACCACCGGAGTGGCCGCTGCGAGCTGCGTCGCACCGCCATCTTCTCCTCCCTCCTGGAAGTTACAAAAATCGAAGTTCATGCCATCAGGTTGGAAGCTACCCAGATGCAATTTAAGGTGTTACTCCTCCAACCTGAGTGTGGCGTCATCACAGCAGTAGATGAGGCCATGGACTGACATGTCAGAATGGGAATGGGAATTAGAATTTAAGTGGATGGTCACTGGGAGATCCCGATTTTTCTGGTGGGTGAAGCGTAGATGCTCAGCGAAGCGGTATCCCAATCTATGTCGGGTCTCACCGATATACAGGAGGTCACATTGGGTGCACCAGATACAGAATTTTACCCCAACAGACTCACAGGTGAGGTGTTACCTCACCTGGAAGGACTGCTTGGGACCCTGAATGGTAGTGAGGGAGGAGGTGCAGAGGCAGGTATGGTACTTATCCCACTTGCAAGAATAAGTACCAGAAGAGAGATCAGTGGGGATGGATGAATGGACTAGGGAGTCACGTAGGGAGCAATCCCTGTGGAAAGTGTGGGGAGGTAAAGATGTGCTTGGTGGTGGGATCCCATTGGAGATGGCAAATATTACAGAGGCTATTGGGGTGGTAGGTGAGGACAAGAGCACCCCTTGCCCTGGTGGGGTGGTGGGAGGATGGGGTGAGGGCAGATGTGCGTGAATTGGAAGAGATGCCAGTGAGGGCAGCATTGATGGTGGAGGAAGGAAGCCCTTTTCTTTGAAGAAGGAGGGTATTTCATTAGTTCTGGAATGAAAAGCCTCATCCTGAGAGCAGATGTGGTGAAGACAGAGGAACTGACAGAAGGGGATGGCATTTTTACAAGTGACAAGGTGGGAAGATGAATAGTCCAAGTAGCTGTGAGAATCAGTGGGTTTGTAAAAGATATCAGCAGATAAACCGTCTCCAGAGATAGAGACAGAGAGATCAAGAAAGGGGAGGGAGGTGTTGGAAATGGACCAGGTAAATTTGAGAGTAAGATGGAAGTTGGAGGCCAAGTTGATCAAGTCAACAAGCTCAGCATGGGTCAGGAAGCATACCCAATGTAGTTGTCGATGTAGCATAGGAAAAGTTGTGGAGTGATACCGGTGTATGCTTGGAACATAGACTGTTCCACTGATGTAGGCTTGGAACATAGGCTGTTCCAAAATTTACAAGTTTGTGGATGACACAAGGTTTGAAAACATGGTAAACAGTGACATTTCACTTACTTGGTTCTATATTTATCATAACTACATGAAATATCAAAAGGTCCCAAAGTTGTAAGTATGAGGCAATGAACACCTATAATTTTTAAAGGAAAAGTGCAACTCTGAAATGGTGTAAGGTTAATTTATACAATAAATAATTGTTTACAGTCCTGATTGCAGTTCTGTAGTCTCACTGCTCACATACCATTGGGAGTATATCACACTGAATATGTTGATTGATAGTTTTCCCTCTCATTTGAAGAGCTACAGGCAAAGGATTAGCTTGCCCAGAAAACTTGGCCCATAAGACACTTAGCTAGTGATGGTAAAATTCAGCGGGGGTTCAGCTCTTAAATCATGGAAAGAGGTGTATGGAAACTGCAAAGGTTTTGTGGTGGCAGGGAAAAAAGGAATAACAGTTTCCAAAAGCAAATTGACAAATTCAAAGTTCAGTCCTTGCAGATTCCATCTCTGCTGATGATAATTGCAAAACCTCTAAAATCTTATCTTTTAAGAATGATGATGCTCCTTCCGTTTTAATCATTAGCCTAAAAATAACACTTGAAACTAATCAGATGGCATGCAGGAGGTCTGAGGACAACAGCCATTGCTAAAGTCGACAAGCTGCAGGTTTGCTACAGGAATTGCACTAAGAATGTCTAATCCAACTTGGGGATGGAGGCTACCATCCAGTTTCTTCCTGCTATATTCCTGAATGCAAACAGATAAGCTCTAGATCTTATCTATATCTCTTCCCATTTAACGAGAGAGTGAAACTCGGGTCTAAGATTATTAAATTAATTAGTCAGTCAGAAGCTTCAGAATAAGAAACATGCAGATTTATTTTTGATTTACTAATTATGAACATCCCTGAAAGAGCAAGTTTTATAGCTTGCACTGTGCTGGTGAAGTTCAGAGTAACGTTTAAGATCAGTGTCATGGAGCCATAGACCACCATAACACAAACAGGCCCTTCAGCCCACCTAGTCCATGCTGAACTACGATGCTGCTTTGTCCCATCCACCTGCACCCAGACCGTGCCGAATCACACCCCTCCCATCCATCTACCTATCCAAGTTACTCTTAAATGATGAAATCAGGCCTGCATGCACCAATACTACTGGCATCTCGTACCACACTTGCACCACCCTCTGAATGAAGAGGTTCCCCCTCATGTTCCTCTTAATCATTTCACTTTTCACCCTTAACCCATGAGCTCTAGTTATAGTCTCTCCCAGCATCAGTGGAAAAGGCCTGCTTGCATTTTCCCTATCTATACCCCTCGTAATTTTGTATACCTCCATCACATCTCCCCTCATCCTCCTACGGTCCAGGGAACAAAGTCTCAACCTATTTAATCTTTCTCTAAAACCCAGGTTCGCAAGTCCCATCACCATCCTTGTAAATTTTCTTTGCATCTTTCCACCTTTTTGATGTATTTCCTGTAGGTAGGTGACCAGAACTGCACACAATACCCCAAGTTAGGCTACACGACCTCAACATGACATCCCAACTCCGATACTTAATAATTCGATTAATGTGCCAAAAAGTCTTTTTTTTTAACGAACCTATCTACCTGGTCTTCAATTGGTTGGCAATTAAATGAGCTGTTTTGCTTTACTGGGAATGTGGACATTGTTGAGTGTGGTATTCGTATTAGTTATTAAGGAAGATTAGAGAAGTTTAAGTTCTATTACAAAGGGTGACGCAGAAGCAAACAGTTATGAATTACTAAATTTTATTGATAAAGTGAACTCACATTTACCTTTTCAATTAACCAGGCAAGTGGGGACAAGGAGTTAACTAATTTCAGTAATCTTATCCTTTGGGCTGAATTGTGGCAGAACAAAACGCTCAGTCTCATGGAGAATGGCAAGTTTAATGTCACAGACTTAACAGCATGGAAATGGGTCCATGCTGGTCATCAAGCACCCATTTGAACACAAATCCTAAACCGACCCCATTTTATTCTCTCAGAATTTCCAATACACCCTATTCTCATTATATGCATCTTCAGACTATGCGGATTCACAGTTATGCGAGGAACCTATTTCTACCAACGTCTCGTTATATGCGTCCAAAATTCACAGTTATGCGAGAAGCACTGCCTTCTCGCCAATACGAGTCACGTGCGCGCGCTTCATGTTCTCACTGTTGGGATGAGAAGCGCTGTTTTCCCGCCAATACAAGGCAGGTGTGCGCGCCTCACAATCTCTCTCCCACCACTCTCGCATTGGATTTGGCAAGGTGTGGATGCGCGATCTTAAACTTTTGTTGGTTTTACCTACGGTGCAGTGACTTTGTGCTTGAAATATTTAATTATGCCTCCCAAGCATCCGATGTCATGTCTTGGGCCGTCAGCCGAGCGGCAGAGAACCGCTTTAACACTTGAAAAAAAGTTGGAAATTATAAACAGCACGGCATCTACTGCGGGGAGCAGAATCTTGCCTTTAAAGTTCTTTTGTTGCTTGACAATGCGCCAGCCCATCCTAAACGTTTGGACAGCATTCATCCTAACATAACAGTGCGTTTCCTGCCGCCTAACGCATCACTGATTCAACCACTCGACCGGTGTAATCCACATTCAAGGCGTACGTATTTTTTTTATGGCAAACTATCTCTCAGATGCTGCAAGCAACAGACGATTTTGAAAATCCCGGGAGTTTACCAATGGTGAGGGAATGGTGAAAGTCAGAACACAAATGGCGATGGACATGGACCCAAGTTTAGAACGGAGTCAGCATTTCAGTTGTTCCCTGCCGTCAACCCTTCTTCCCTACAAGCAAATTTATGCTGAAAGACAAAATGTTGCTAAGCAAACAATCGTCACCACTTTATTCAAATCGCTGTAATCTTCTGCTGCCTGCAGCTCTAAGAATTCTGTGGTCTTCCTTCACCCATTGCTGTGCTTGATATTATCCTGATGACCACAACCATCCACCTTATCTGTGTAAAGCTGCCCGACACCACAACAACCACTCGTCTCCCAGAGCGAACACACCTGCCACTGTTGGTACTCTACACCAGAGGATGTTAACTTTCTATGATTTATTATATTGAATATTACCTTAAATTGATTAAATATAATACAAATGTTGTCTTGTAGTTCTGCTTTTGTGATGTATTGGTATAAAAATGTGAATAAATTACAGATAAAAGATATTTAGGAAGCCCTCTGGAACGCATCCCTATTTTCTCCATTTAAATATTTATTCACATTATGCGATTTCACATTATGCGTCAACTTCGAGGAATGTATCCCTCGCATATAACGAGGATAGGGTGTACTCCTAACCTCCATACCCCCCAACTAATCTGCATACTGGGGTAATTTACAGCCCACACATTTCTGGGATGTGTGAGCATGCGTATGGTCATATAGAGAAAATACAAGCTCCGTAAGGTTAGGATCTAATTTGGTTTGTTGCAGCATTGCGAGGCAGTTCTACTGTGGTTAGAAACTTTAGTGACAAGTGTTAATCTTGGCTTAGCAAATTATTGTTTATTTATTGAGATACAATGCGGAATAATACTTCATGGTCATTTGTGCTATGCTGCCCAGCAATCCTCTGATTTAATCCTAGCTTAATCACAGGACAATTTACAATGCCTAATTAACCTACTGCCTGGGTTGATGTTGAAGGCAGATGCTCTCGCAACACGTAAGATACTCTTAGATAGGTACTTGGATGGTTAAAAAAAGTAGAAAAGGGCTATGCGGGAGTGAGCGGTTAGATTGATATTGGAGTAGGCTAAAGGGTCAGGAGAACATCATAGGCCAAGGTACCTGAACTATGCTGTCATGTTGTATGTTAATTGTCAGGCTAAAGAAAGAAAGAAATTCCACTGCTAGATATTTTTTCATCAATCAGGTTTCATGGAAGGAGAAGAATAGGCCAGGCATATGTAGTTTACAGTGTTTGCTGCTCTGAAATGTTGTACATCATGAGTAAAGTTAGAAGAAATGAAAAAATTGTAAAAAAAATCAGCCCTAATAATTCTCATTTTTACTTGGGCAGCTATGTGACTAAATTCTTGTATCTTGAAAATTTGGTTGCAAATAACATCAACCAGCTATGGATTGGCTCTGTAGGAGCCACTGTTTATATGAAATTGATTCCAGCTGCATTTCATTTAGATAAAATCACTTAAGGATTATTGAGCTAGTCTCTTATATTTGAAGTTTCTCGCCAAAGACAAATGTTGAGAGCCAAGCCCTCATACTGATATCTTCAGCTGTTTTCATGTCATGTGGTTAGGCATCAGCTTTGAATGAAAAGCAGCACTTGGGACTGAAAGAAAGTCATGAAGGGGAAAACTATGGTTGTCTTATCCCAGTCACTTTTTGACATAGCTATCATCATCTTAACTGAAAATATAAGTATCTTTATGAAGCAGGTTTGGAAGTTTACCAAGATGATTCCGTCAGGAAGGAAAGCAAATTAATAATTGGAGCCAGGAGTTAGTGAGGTAATAGCTCCCCGAGGGAAGGAAGTGCAGTGAATTTCGGTTAATTGGGGCATCGGTTAATCAGGGCAGCCATTTATCTAGGACAACTCATAAAGAACAAAAAGTAATTGAGAAAAATACCAGGATTCCCTTTGTTTATTTGGAACACAATGCTGCTGAATTGGGGCAGGAAACTGCTGTCCATACAAAATGCTGGAGGAACTCAGCAGGCCAGGCAGCATCTATAGAAAAAAGTACAATCGGCGTTTCAGGTGAGACCCTTCTGCAGGATGGTCTGTACTTTTGTACTTGTTTCCATAGATGCTATCTGGCCTGCTGAGTTCCTCTAGCATTTTGTGTGTGTTGCTTGGATTTCCAGCATCTGCAGATTTTCTCTTCTTTAGGAGACTGTTGCTGAACAGTTTCTAACTGACATTAGATGTGTGCACTTGTATGGCCATTAGACACTACACCGTGTTTAGAGAAAGCAGTTTTAAAATAGCATCAGTTGTGTGTGTTTGTGTTTAAAAAAAACAGTGACTTTTGTCACTGAGAGTTGGTGAGAAACAAGCTGTAAGACAACTCTGAACTGTTTTGCTCACTGCGGTTTCAAGCATTCAGGTTTGTCGATGCCAGAAACAGCCAGGAGTGAAAGATGAAATGATTTCATCACTCAACAAGTTAGAAACTATGAAAAATTCAAACATATTAACAATCATCTTGAATGTTACAATGAAAATGAAGATTTGGAGGATGCAATCGTTAATGGCATTGCATGAAGGCAGTCTGTACTAGGTGTCTGCACTGATTTTTTTCATTTACAGTCAAGCAAATGGATGTGACAACATACAGGTACACTGGATAAATTCTTCCATTGATAACAATTAGGAACTAATACACAGTTTTATGGTACTGTAGTAGTATTGATAGTGTTCTAAATTATTTTGTATGTCATTTAAATACATAATTTTTGATTATTCTTTGGTAGAGAACCTGACAATAATGGGTAGAGTGAGAAGGCAATGAAGGCTTCCTCTCCACTCTGCACTGTAGTTGACTCTTCAATGTCCCCAACTTCCTCTTCTTTTCTAGTTTCAACTCATTCTTGCACTTTTCTTAAGATTCCCCCCACCTACATAACTGGATCCTTGAGTTTCCAGAAATGTGAAAACAAAAGAACATAATGGGATAAAGCCTCCCATATTCTGGGTGGCAAGTATGTATTGGTCTTCTATTTTTGCAATGCTTTTGAATTTCAAGGTTAAGTAGATAGTGAGTCTTTGTTGGAAACAGTCATTACCTAGCACTTTTGTGGCACAAATATTATTCAAGGTACAAATTTATTTATAAGACCATAAGAACATAAGACATAGGAGCAGAATTAGGCCATTCAGCCCATTGAGTCTACTCTGCCATTCCATCACAGCTGATCCTGGATCCCACTCATATCCATACACCTGCCTTCTCGCCATATCTGTTGACACCCTGACCAATCAGGAAACTATCAACTTCTGTCTTAAATATACCCATGGACGTGGCCTCCACCGCAGTCTAATGGCAGAGCATACCACAAATTCACTACCCTCTGGCTAAAAAAAATTCTCCTTACCTCTGCTCTAAAAGGTCGCCCCTCAATTTTGGAGGCTGTGCCCTCTAGTTTTGGATACCTCCACCATAGGAAGCATTCTCTCCACATCCACCTTATCTACATTCGATAGGTTTCAATGAGATTCCCACATAGTCTTCTAAATTCCTGTGAGTACAGGCCCAAAGGTGCCAAATGCTCCTATTGTTAACCCCTTCATCTCTAGAATCATCCTTGCAAACCTCCTCTGGATTCTTGTCAATAAAAGTGCATCCTTTCTGAGATAAGGGACCCAAAACTGTTGACAATACTCCAAGTGCGGCCTGACTAGTGTCTTATAAAAGCTCAATATTATCTCCTTGCTTTTATATTTTTTAATTCAAAAAAATGCTAACATTGCATTTGCCTTCTTTACCACAGATTCAATCTATAAATTATCCTTCTGGGAGTCTTGCATGAGGACGCCTTAAGTCCCTGTGCACCCCTGATGTTTGAACCTTCTCCCCATTTAGATAATGGTCTGTGCAATTGTTCCTTCTCCCAAAGTACATCATCATACATTTCCCAACACTCTATTCCATAATGTTATGACATGTATATCAAAACAGGCAGTGAAATACCTAATTTGTATTCACGACCAACATACTTGTGGCTGTGCTGGGGTAGCCCACAAGTGTCGCCACATTTCCAGCACTAACTTAGCATGCCCACGTCATCAAAATAGAGCACAACAAGTATCAAAACAACAACAGCAAATCAAGCCCTGTTCTTCCCTCCCACCTATGGATATACACAGCCCTTAAACCCACTGATTCTCAACATGGACCATATCGCACACCAGGGGGCCATGCTGGATTTCTTAGGGGACCAGAATTTAAAAAAAAGAAAACTGTGGGCCACAGGAGCTTCTGAATGGGCCATGATAAGTTTACTGTGTTAATGAAATATTACTAAAATACACAGTATCAATGAAAAATAAATGAATATATGTAATTTAATTGGAACCCAGAATGAAATGGGGAGAAAAAGCTAGCTGATGCAAATGAGACAGTAAATCAATTTAGGCTTTCATGTGGTTATCTTTGTTCCTGCTTGACCACGCACAGATCACCATTCACACCCTGCAGGGCGGCCTGCTGAACCCTGCTCCACACCCACCCCTAAATCACAAACTGCAGATTGAGCGGGTCTGTCTGCAGCAAGGCCAGTCAGTGAGTACGCAGCAAGAGGCTGGTTCTGTTTGCCTTCCCCTGACTTGAGCCTGTTCTAATGTATACAAAACGTGACATGAACGTTGTAGTTACTGCAGTGGGGTCAGTTGCTAGAAACGGCTAAACAACAGAGAGGCGAGAACGTGTGGTTACCACTGCATCACTATCTACCACTAGAGCCTCCATTATATCCTTGATACTTACCATATTTTGAAAAGAAGTTCAATTCACTTTTCTTGAGAGTACTGTAGCATTTCTGAGTGATAAGCAGGTTGGAGAACAAATTGTCACACTAAGTTGCGATCTCAAGATTGCTACCTGTGCCACCTGCTAGTGATGCCAGATCTAGGAAGATTATACAGTTTAATACGTGGCTAAGGTGTTGGTGTAGGAGGGAGCTCATAAGGTTTTTAGATCATTTGGCTCTCTTCCTGGGAAGGTGGGATCTGTACAGAAGGGACGGTTTGCACCTGAACTGGAGTGGGACTAATATCCCAGTGGGAATGTTTGTTAATGCTGCACAGTCAGGTTTAAACGAGTTGCAGGGTGATAGGAACCAGAGTGCAGAACAGTTAGTGGAGAGTTTGTGGAAGCAGAGACTTGTAAGTCTTCAGATAAAATTAGGAATCAAAAGGTTGAGCATGGTGCAACTAGTGTCCTGAGCTGCCAATATTTCAATGCAAAAAGTATCGTATGAAAGGTGGATAATAGTGCTGAAAATGGTGTAGCTGGTTTGCAAATAGAGGTAAATGTAGAGTGAGAAGAAATTGTTGACAAGGCAAAATTGCAGTCAGCAGGATTGGTTGCAACTTGAAAGGCAGACAAAATCGAAAAAGATGAATACAGGACTGAAGGTGTTGTATATGAATGTGTGCAGTAGATGGAATAAGGTAGATAAACTCGCAGCACAGTTGCAGGTTGGCAGGTATGATGTTGTAGGCATCACTGAATCATGGCTGAAAGATTATAGCTGGGAACTTAATGTCCAAGGATATATGTTGTATCGAAAGGATAGGCAGGACGGCAGAGGGGGCAGCATTGCTCTGTTGGCAAAAAATGAAATCAAATCATTAGAAAGAGGTGACATAGGGTCAGAAGGTGTTGAATCACTGTGGATAGAACGAAGGAACTGCAAGGGTTAAAAGATCCTGGTGGGAGTTGTACACAGACTCCAAAACAATAGTAAGGATGTGGCCTGGTGCCAAAAGGGCAGTGTTACAACAGTCATTGGGGGGGGGGGGGCTTCAATATGCAGGTAGATGGAGAAAATCAGGTTAATGCTGGATTCCAGTAGTGCCTATGAGATGGCTTTTTAGAGCATCCTTGAGGTTGAGCCCACTAAAGATCAGCTATTCAGGATTAGGTGTGGTGCAATGAATCAGGATTGATTAGAGACCTTAAGGTAAAAAGAACCCATACGGGCAAGTGATCATATGATCAAATTTCACCCTGAAATTTGAGAAGGAGAAGCTGAAGTCAGATGTATCAGTATTACAGTGGAGTAAAGCGAATTACAGAAGCATGAGAGAGGAGTTGGCCAGAATTGATTGGAAAAGAACACTGGCAGGGATGATGGCAGAGCAACAATGACTGGAATTTCTAGAAGCAATTCAGAAGGCACAGGGTGTATACATCCCAAAGAAGAAGAAGTATTCTAAAGGAAAGATGACACAACTATGGCTAATGAGCAGTCAAAGCCAACATAAAAAACAAAGAGAGGGCATATAATACAACAAAAATTAGTGGTAAGTTAGAAGATTTTAGAAACCAACAGAAGACTACTACAAAAGTCATTAAGAAGGTAAAGATGGAACATGAAAGTAAAATAGCCAATAATATTAAAGAGGGTACCAAATGTTTCTTCAGATACATAAAGTGTAAAAGAGAGATGAGAGTGGATATTGGACGGCTGGAAAATGATGCTGGAGAGGTAGTAATGGGGGACAACAAAATAGCAGATGAACAGAATAGGCATTATGTATCCGTCATGACTGTGAATGACACTAGCAGTGTGGTGTAAGTTCCAGGTGTCAGGAAGCATGAAGTGTGTTAAGTTACCATAAATAGAGAGAAGATTCTTGGAGAATTGAAAGATCTGAAGATAGAGAAGTCAGCTGGACCAGATGGTGTACACCCCAGGGTTCTGAAAGAGGTAGTGGTAGAAATTTGTGGACGCATTAGTAATGATCTTTCAAGAATCACTAGATTCTGGAAAGGTTCCAGAAGACTGGAAAATTGCAAATGCTACTCCACTCTTCAAGAAAGGAGCGAGGCAGAAGAAATAAACTATAGGCCAGTTAATCTGACCTCAGTGGTCGGGAAGATGCTGGAGTCAATTGTTAAGGATGAGGTTGTGGAGTACTTGGTGACACAGGACAAGATAGGACAAAGTCAGAATGGTTTCCTTAAGGGAAAATCTTGCCTGCCTAACCTGTTGGAATTCTTTGAGGAGATTATAAGTAGGATAGATAAAAGGGATGCAGTGGATTTTGTATGTTTGGACTTTCAGAAGGTCTTTGACAGGTTGCCATACATGAGGCTGATGGTTCCACAGGGGTCTGTGTTGGGACCAATTCTTTTCAAATTATATGTCAACGATTTGGATGGCGGAAGTGATGGCTTTGTTGCAAAGCTTGCAGATGATATGAAGATAGGTAGAGGGCAGGTGGTTTTGAAGAAATAAAGGCTACTAAAGGACTTAAACTGATTAGGTGTCAGTACCTCCAGATGAACTTTGTCTTTTGTGTGTTTTCCCACTAGCCATCAGTCTGTGGTTTTGTATTGCCATGTGCTCTTATTTGTTTTCGTGTCCCATGTGCTCCTGCTCTATTCCGGCCCCTGTATTACTGAGTACTCTGCCTCTCACCTATTTTGCATTTTTACCCGTCATTTGCCTCTCTATTTATTGCTCAGTGTATTTTAGTCCTGTGTTTTCACCTGTTTGTTGTCAGATTATGTGAGTGAATTCTCCTGAGCCTTTCCAGTATTTGTATCTGTACTCTTGTCTGTCTGAATATCGACTCTGCCTGTTTCCCGATTCCGGTTTTTGGATTTCTCTGGATGTTTTGATCTCTGCCTGAACTTTGACGCTGACTTTGTTTGCACCTCGGGATTTGTTACTCAATTAATATCACTGTGTGCACAGTATTGGGTCTGTGATTGGATCCCTGCTCCAGTGCCCTGATGGGCTGAGAGGAAAATTGGATCAGTCATGACGAAATGGCGGAGCAGACTTGATGGGCCAAATGGCCTAATTCTGCTCCTATATCTAATGGTCATATGGACTAAATCTGACATATTTTACCTGTTAGATGTTTGAAAAACTGAACTTTTTATACAAACGGTTAAAGTGAAAAAACTGCAATCTTAAATCATGCAAAGAGGCTATTACCACTTTCCTTGGAAAAATAAAACTTTTCAGCAGCAATAGACAATAGGTGCCGGAGTAGGCCTTTCGAGCCAGCACCGCCATTCACTGTGATCATGGCTGATCATCCACAATCAGTACCCTGTTCCTGCCTTCTCCCCATATCCCTTGACTCCGCTATCTTTAAGAGCGCTATCTAACTCTTTCTTGAAAGAATCCAGAGAATTGGTGTCCACTGCCTTCTGAGGCAGAGCATTCCACAGATCCACAACCCTCTGTGTGAAAAAGTTTTTCCTCAACTCCGTTCTAAATGGTCTGCCCCTTATTCTTAAACTGTGGCCTCTGGTTCTGGACTCCCCCAACACTAGGAACATGTTTCCTGCCTCTACCTTGTCTAATCCCTTAATAATCTTATATGTTTCAATCAGATCCCCTCTCATCCTTCTAAATTCCAGTGTATACAAGCCCAGTCGCTCCAATCTTTCAACATCTCTGGAATTAACCCAGTGAACCTACGCTGTACTTCCTCCATAGCAAGAATGTCTTTCCTCAAATTTGGAGACCAAAACTGCACACAATACTCCAGGTGGGGTCTCACCAGGGCTTTGTACAACTGCAGAAGGACCTCTTTGCTCTTATACTCAATTCCCCTTATTATGAAGGCCAACATGCCATTAGCTTTCTTTACCGCTTGCTTGCAGTGACTGATGAACAAGGATACCCAGATCTCATTGTACTTCCCCTTCTTCTAACTTGACACCATTCAGATAGTATTCTTTGCCTTCCTGTTCTTGCCACCTAAGTGGATAACCTCACATTTATCCACATTAAACTGCATCTGCCATGTATCTGCCCACTCACCCAATCTGTCCAAGTCACCCTGCATTCTCATAACATCCTCCTCACGTTTCACACTGTCACCCAGCTTTGTGTCATCTGCAAATTTGCTAATGTTATTTTTAATCCCTTCATCTAAATTATTATTTATATTGTAAATAAGTGCGGTCCCAGCACTGAGCCTTGCGGTACCCCACTAGTTACTGCCTGCCATTCTGAATAGGACCCGTTAATCTGTACTCTTTGTTTCCTGTCTGCCAAACAATTTTCTATACATGTCAGTACCCTACCCCCAATACCATGTGCTCTAATTTTGTCCATTAACCTCCTATGTGGGACCTTATCAAAGGCTTTCTGAAAGTCCAGGTACACTACATCCACTGGCTTTCCCATGTCCATTTTCATAGTTACATCCTCAAAAAATTCCAGAAGATTAGTCAAGCATGATTTCCCCTTTGTAAATCCATGCTGACTCGGACCTATCCTGCTACTGCTATCCAAATATGCCGCTATTTCATATTTTATAATTGACTCCAGCATCTTCTCCACCACTGACGTCAGACTAACCGGTCTATAATTGCCTGTTTTCTCTCTCCCTCCTTTCTTAAAAACTGGAATAACATTAGCTACCCTCCAATCCGCTGGAACTGATCCTGAATCTATAGAACATTGGAAAATGATTACCAATGTGTCCACGATTTCTAGAGCCACCTCCTTAAGTACCCTGGGATGCAGACCATCAGGCCTTGGGGATTTAACAGCCTTCAGTCCCATCAGTTTACCCAACACCATTTTCTGCCTGATGCAAATTTCCTTCAGTTCCTCTGTTACCCGAGGTCCTCTGACGACTATTACATCTGGGAGATTGTTTGTGTCTTCCCTAGTGAAGACAGATCCAAAATACCTGTTCAGCTCGTCTGCCATTTCCTTGTTCCCCATAATAATTTCACCTGTTTCTGTCTTCAAGGGCCCAACTTTGGTCTTAACTAAGTTTTTCCTCTTCACATACCTAAAGAAGCTTTTACTATCCTCCTTTATATTCTTGGCTAGCTTACATTTGTACGTCATCTTTCCCCCCCGTATTGCCGTTTTAGTGTCGTCTGTTGCTCCTTAAAACTCTCCCAAACCTCTGGCTTCCCACTCATCCTTGCTATGTTACACTTCCTCTCTCTTATTTTTATACTATCCTTGACTTCCCTTGTCATCCACAGTCGCTCCTTACCTCCCTTAGAATCTTTCTTCCTCTTTGGAATGAACTAATCCTGCACCTTCTGTATTATTCCCGGAAATACCTGCCATTGTTGTTCCACTGTCATCCCTGCTAGAGTATCTTTCCAGTCAACTTTTGCCAGCTCCTCCCTCATGGGTCCATAGTCCCCTTTGTTCAACTGTAATACTGACACTTCCAATTTTCCCTTCTCCCTCTCAAATTGTAGATTAAAACTTATCATATTATGGTCACTACCTCCTAATGGCTCCTTTACCTCAAGTTCCCTTATCAAATCTGGCTCATTACACAACACTAAATCCAGAATTGCCTTCTCCCTGGTAGGCTCTAATAAAAGCTGCTCTAAGAATCGATCTCTGAGGCATTTCCACAAACTCCCTTTCTTGTGGTCCAGTACCAACCTGATTTTCCCAGTCTACCTGCATGTTGAAATCCCCCATAACAACTGTAGTATTACCTTTGCGACATGCCAATTTTAACTGTTGATTTAACTTGCACCCTATATCCAGGCTACTGTTTGGGGGCCTGTAGATAACTCCCATTAGTGTCTTTTTGCCCTTACGGTTTCTCAGTTCTATCCACACTGACTCTACATCTCCTGATTCTATGTACCCCCTCGCAAGTGACTGAATTTCATTCCTCACCAACAGAGCCACCCCACCCCCTCTGCCAACCTGTCTGTCCTTTCGATATTGGACATTGCACATTTATACATTTTCCTTCACTGACCACTCTTAAAATAGAATTTGAGGATGATGATCTGATCGTGTATCTTGATCATTTGAAACAACTGCACACTGATATGGAATTTCAGTTACAAGACCTGCATATTCCAGATTGGGTGACCGATCCATTTGGTGTGTATGTGAATGATGTTGATATAACAGCTGAAGCAACATTCAAACACAAAAGCAAAATTTCTGGATTACTGGTGATATTCAAAATAAGTTTCCACACCTCTGGGAGAAAACAGTTATTTTTAATTGGATTTACCACCTCTTGTCGAGTTGAATGTGGTTTAGTCAAGTTCTTCACCTACTATCAAGAGCTTGTAACCATCTTGATGTGAAAAGAGGTGATTCTTGATTCTTGAGTGTTGGTCTTCTATTTTTTATTTTTATTCTTTTTTTTCCCCTTTTAATTGGGTTCTTTTGGGTTTCTTGCTTTGTAGCTACTTGTGAGCAAACAAATCTCAATGTTGTATAATTTATATATTCTTTAATAATAAATAAATCATGAATCTTGAATATTATATATATTATGAATGTAGTATCCTATTCAGAGCTTTGAAGCTGTTTTATTTTTCATATACATCTGAGATATTATATGGCATAAATACCGATTTCCCCTTCCAGTAAAAAAAACTTCACTCCCCCGCTTCCTGTATTCCCCACTATGGCCTCTTACCTCTTCTCACCTGCCTGGTGCCCCTCCTCCTTCCCTTTCTCCTGTGGTCCACTCACCTCTCCTATTAGAAGCTGCAGAAGATCGTGAACACGGCACAGCACATCACACAAACCAACCTTCCATCCTTGGACTCACTTTACACCGCACGCTGTCGGAGCAGTGCTCCAGGATAATCAAGGACAAGACCCACCCAGCCAACACACTTTTTGTCCCTCTTCCCTCCGGGGGAAGGCTCAGGAGCTTGAAGACTTGTACGGCTAGATTTGGGAACAGCTTCTTTCCAACCGTGATAAGACTGCTGAACGGATCCTGACCCGGATCTGGGCCGTACCCTCCAAATATCCGGACCTGCCTCTCAGATTTTTTGCACTACCTTACTTTCCATTTTTCTATATTTAATATTTGTAATTCAGGGAGTGGAAAGCGCAGAATCAAATATCGCTGTGATGATTGTACGTTCTAGTATCAATTGTTTGGCGACAATAAAGTATAAAGTATCAGATTCCTTCCTCTTCCAGCCCTTTACTTTTTCTACCCTCATGGCTTCCACCTATCACCCTCTAGCTAGCTCCTCCCCCCCCACACCTTTTTGTTCTGCTGTTTTCCCCTTTCCTTTCCAGTCCTGAAGAAGGTCTTGGCCTGAAACATAAGCTGTTTATTCATTTCCATAGATGCAGTCTGACCTGCTGAGTTCCTCCAGCATTTTGTGTGTGTTGCTAGTAATACCTACAGTATAACCACATGTTAAAACGTAAGTATTAACTGTCTATCATGATAGTTGTACAGATGACAAAAAAAACTTTAGGAACTAACAGAGGCTTTGAAGGATGGGGGCCACAGAGGTAAATGAAAGTCACAAGTGGGCCACAAGCAGAAAAAGATCGACTACCACTAATTTAACTCTGAGACAGTCTGTCTTCTTCAGCTTCCAACCTCAGATTCAGACTGGGACATGTAGACATAGGACATTTGACTGCCCCCTGGGCCCGTAGAGAATCGCAGGCCTGAGGAACCGACCAACGGCCAAAACTTCCGGACTTTGGACTTGGCATCAACACGACCACCGATTTGATCCTCAGCAATCACCAAACAGCAGGTCTCAATTCCACACTGAATGAAGACAGAACCTGAACACCAGGCCTCGCCATCTGCCCAGTACTGCCCATACCTGCCACATATTGTTTGTTAAAGAGTTGGCAGTGGAACTGAAAACTTTGCAGTTATCAGTGAATACCTCCATTTCTGAATTTGTAGTGGGAAAAAAAGTTCATTAATGAAGCAGCTGAAGATGGTTGAGCTGACAAAACTGTGCTGGGGAACCCTTTTTGGGGAACGAATGACTCCAACATTCATAGTCACCTTCCATTGTGCCAGCTGTGGATGCGAGAATTTTTCTCTACACATCTATCAACAAGTTATTCTGTTTTGCTTCTGCAATTCATTTCTTTGGTCCATGTTTGCACCAAAGCCTTGTTGCAGAGCCAGGCAGTCTTGCTGAAATCCATAGTGGCACGGGTGAACAGAATATCAGGGAGTAAGTGCCACTTAGTGGAACTGCTAATCCTACCCTCCATCATTTCGGTGATGGTTCCAAAGAGGCTGACTGGGCAGAAATTATTCAGTTTGAATTTGTGAGCTAGATTTTTTTCCACATTTTCATGTAGATGCCAGTATTGTAACTGGGAAGGATTGTCTATCACAGGAGTTTATTCTGAGGTAACAATCATTCAGAGTACAGCTGGATGTTCTCTAGTTCCTCATATTTTCTGTATTAGGTGTTGTCAGCCATTTCTTGATAATACATAGAGTGACACACAAAAATTCCTGGGAAGGTTAGCAGATCAGGTGGCATCTATGGAGAGGTATATACAGTTGACACTTTGGGCTGACACTCTTCATTAGTCATCACTTACTCCAACAGTTTGTACCATCTATGTGATGTACTACAGAAAATCTCCAAAACTCTGTTTGAACAGCAGTCAATCAGAGATCGGGAGCGAGAGAATAAGTGACTCACACAGGTTGGCGAGTGTGCATTAAAAAGCAGCGCTTTGCGGGAGTTTTGGCATTTGAACAGTAACCAAACAGAGATCATGAGCGAGAAAAGAGGTAACTCACACGGGTTGCTGAATGTGCATTAAAAAGCGACGTCTTGTGGGAGATTGGGAGCAAGGGAAGAGGTGACTCACACAGTTCGGCAAGTGTGTTTTAGGAAGCAGTGCTTTGCAAGCGTTTCGGCGTTTGTACAGTGGCCAATCACAGGATGGGTGCAGGAGAAGAGGTGACTCACACAGGTCGCTGAGTATGCTGTAAAAAGCAGTGTTTTGAGTGAGAGAAGAGATATCTCACACAGGTTGGCAAGTCTGCTTTAAAAGGCAGAGCTTCGCAGGAGTTTAAGTATTTCAACAGCAGCCAATTAAGACTGGAGATCATTAGCAAGGGCAAATAAAAATAAGACAAGGTCAGGCAGAGTGGCCTTTGTTGGAATGGACAGTGTTAGAGTGGGGATTTAAGGCTTTAGCTCTTCAAGGTTTCAGTGAGGAAAGTCTTGAGAGAAGGTAATAAACTGTTGGCAGATTGCTTTTTCAGTTTATTGATTAATTCCTCCTTTATAATTGCACAGTTAGAGCAGGAGGGATGTCAGGCAGGATAGTTGAATGCTCCTCTTGTGGGATGTGGGAAGGCAGAGAGACCTCCAGTGTACCTAATTACTTCACCTGCAAGAAGTGCAAACAGCTGAAGCTTCTAACACTTCAAGTTAAGGAGTTGGAGCAGGAACTGGATGAACTCCAGATCATTTGGGAGGCTGAGGGGATGACAGAGAGGACATATAGAGAGGTTGTTACACCCAAGGTGCAGGATACAGGATTCTGGGTGACAGTCAGGAGGGTGAAAGGGGTTAACAGCTAATGCAGAGTACCCCTGTGGCCATCCCTCTCAACAACAGGTATACCACTTTGGATACTGTTGGAGGATGATATAGCAGATGAAAATCACAATGGTCAGATCTCTGGTTGCTGATAGTCTGGCTCTGTAGCTCAGAAGGAAAGGGGGAAGAAGTGGCGAGCTGTGGTGATAGGGGATTCCTTAGTTAGGGGAACAAAAGGGAGGTTCTTTGAACGAAAATGAGATTCCTGGATGGTATGTTGCATCCTGGCATAGTTTGGGACATCTCAGATCAAGTCCTCAGCTGCCAGAGGTCATAGTTCATATAGGTACCAATAACATAGGCAGGAAGGTTTTGCAAAATGAGTTCAAGGAGTTCGGTGCTAAGTTAAAGGACAGGAGTTCCAGGGTTCTGACTCAGGATTACTACCCGTGCCACATGCTTGTGAGCCAGAAATAGGAAGCTCATATAGTTTAACATGTGTGGCTAAGGACTTGGTGTAACAGGGAGGGCTTCAGGTTTTTGGATCATTGGGCTGTCTGCCAGGGAAGATGAGATCCGTACAGAAGAAACGGTTTTCACCTAAACTGGAAGCATCGCCATGGTTTGGATATGGCCCAAATGCAGAGTGAAAGGCACTGAAGCAGGTCAATAGTTCACAGATTTTAATGCGAATAGTGTTAAAAGGGAAAGAAAACAATAAACGCTAGGCCAAACAGGGCTGCTAACTAAAACTCTCAAATGGGAAAACGAAGCCTACACTGCGGGTGAAAAGAAGAACTAAAATATAAAATGAATACTGCGAGTCTTCAGAATCAATTGACTTGACAGTCCAATTTCTCAGGCAAGGCCAAATGCAAACAGGGAGCGAAGCATTGCTGTGTTGTGTTGTGTCCAAGTCTCAACAAATACTACGATGGAATGAATGGAGTTAAATACTATCACAATGAAATAATAATTAGCTGACACGTGCATATTAACAAGCTCAGTTGCCGTGTTTACTGTGCTGCTGAAATCCATGGTTGTGACAGGATGGGAATTAATATCCTAGCAGGAAGGTTCGCTCGTACTCCACGAGATGGAGGGAGATTGTTTAAACTAGAGTTGTAGGGGGATGGGAACCACAGTACCAGAACAGATAGTGGAGTGGTTGTGGAGACATGTTGTTAAGACCTCAGGCAAAGTCAGGAATCAAATAGTTGACCATGATGGGACAAATGCATCAATTTCAATTCAAAAGGTTTTGTAGGAAAGGCAGATGAACTCAGGCCATGGATCAACACACGGAATTATGATATTGTAGCCATTTGTGAGACAGTTGCAGGAGAGGCAGGACTGTTGGTTTAGACGTGATAGAGCGGAAGGTATTAAAGGGGAAAGGATGGCATTACTTACTAGTTAGGGAAAATGTCACGGCAGTGCTCGGTCGGGACAGACTGGAGAACTCATCTAGTAAGGCTTTATGGGTGGAACTGAGGAATAAGAAAGACATGATGACGTTTATAGGGCAATATTATAAACCGTTGTTTCTCAACCGGGGTTCTGCGGAACATAAGAAATAGGAGCAAGAATAGGCCATCTTGCCTGTCGGCCCTGGAGTTCCGTGAGAGATTGTGATTTTAAAAAACACATCATTTTTTGAACGGCGCAATGTGCAATGCTAGCACTTGCCCCATTAGCAATCTCGTTAGAGGTCTCTCTGCCCAGTATGGCAGTGTGCAGTAGGACCGTATTTATTTGCTGGAGTCCATTCTCAGTTTTTGATGTGAGATAGGGGAGGCCGTTGATAATTGGTGAGTGCAATATTGCACAGACGGGAGGACAGTAGGCTGATGAGGAGCATGAAGTGTGATTTACGAATATTGAATGGACTCGCCCAACTTGGGCTGTGATGTCAGCCTCTCCCTCCCGAATTACCTCCCCCAACTTCCCCTTATGCGCTGCCGACTGGTTTATGTAAGCGAACAAACTCTACTGGTGTAGTAGAAAACTGAAGGGATTTTTCTTTCATTCTAAAGATGGTCCAGTGTGGTGATTTTTGAAGAGGAGAATTCTAGGCCTAGGCTTAGGGACAATTCTGATAAAGCTAATGATGAATAATTATAATCTTCTGAGTCATTTCACTGCACTAGTGCAACAATGGACACAAAAAAAGTCTGTCTTTACAATGAAAGCTATTTATCAATGGGTTTTACATGGACTGGTGATCCAAGTTGTCTTATTCCATTGTGCCTAGTTTATGGCAAACAACTTATAATTGCAGCACTGGCTCCTGCAAGATAGAAAAGACACCTAACTACAAATCACAGCCATATGACACGTAAAAGTGCTGATTATTTTAAATGACTATTGGAATCTCCAAATAAACTGATTAAAACTTTTGAAAATAAAGTCACAGTCAGTAAAAAGCTTCATGAAGCAAATTATTTAGTAGCTTTAGGACCAGTTCACTAGAGAACATTTCCTGCTACATACAGAAACCTGGTGGCTTACCAGAGGAAGAGTTCTCAACAGGGTGTTTGAGCTGGAAGGTGAATTGCAGGAGTACTTTCAAGAAAGCAGTCGGCCAGATTTTGCTGAGTGCCTTAAGGATGAAGAATGGCTGCAGAAACTAGCCTACTTAACAGACATTTTTCATCATATGAGCCAGTTGAACAAATCTCTGCTAGCCCCAAGAGAAAATGCTTTGACTTCAAGTGACAAGATTCTTGGGTTTAAAAGGAAACAGAATCTTTGAAAAAGTAATGCCGCAAAAGGAAATCTTGAAATGCTTCCACTGCTGCTTAGCATGAGAGTGAGGAAGGATATCAAAGTCTTGAGTCTTATTGAAAACCACCTGGAGGAACTGCAGAAAAAAATTGAAGAGTATTTTTCTCCCCTTTCAACATGGAAATGACTGGGTGAGGGACCCTTTCTCTGAATCTTCTGCTCAGCCTGAGAACTTGACTTTGAGAGAAGAGGAAGAACTTTGTGAGCTGCACTCTGATCATGCACTCAAGATGAGTTATACTGACCTGCCCCTGGATAAGTTCTGGATTTCTGTGAAAGAAGAGTACCCTGCTATTCACAGGAATGCAATGAATATTTTGGTGCAGTTTTCAACTTCTTACATGTGTAAGCAAACTTTTTCTTGTTTAACAAGTATCATGAGCAAGGATAGAAGTCGTCTCATTTGAGTTGAAGATGAAATCCATGTGTGCTTATCTCAAGTTCGATCAAGAATTGGGAAATTTATCATATTTGCCTTGTGAGATTTTAAAATTTATGACAAGGAAAGAGAGAGATTAATTTCAAGAAAGGTAAGCTAAGAATTCGTTCTCTACTCAAAGTAGTATTGACAATTATATTTGGATTATTATATCTTCAGCTTGCTGATCACTCTAATGTACCATGAACTGTAGATATCATAATTTTTATGCAGGGGTTCCTTGAAGCATGAAAATTATTTCAAGGCTTCCTCCAGGGCAAAAAGGTTGAGAAAGGCTGTTGTAGTCCACCTAACAGTCCATGGGATTTAGAGGAACAAATTTGTAGAGAGATCACAGATTGTTGCAAGAAACATAACATTGTGAAACTAGCTGATTTTAACTTTCCACATACAGTATTGACTGGGACTCCCATACTGTAAAAAGACAAGATGGTATAGAGTTTGTTAGATGTGTTCAGGAAAGTTTCCTTAATCAGTACATAAAAGTCCCAATGAGAGGATGTGCAACACTTGATCTATTAGGAAATGAGACGGGGCAGGTGACAGAATTTTGTATAGGAGAACACTGCATCTAGTGATCATAATACCATTATTTTCAAGGTAATTATGGAGAAATTTAGGTCTGGTTCTCGGGGTGAGATTCTAAGTTGGAGAAAGTCCAATTTTGATGTTATCAGAAAGGATCTGGCAAGTGTGGATTGGGACAGGTTGTTTTCTGGCAAAAGTCTACTTGGTAAGTGAGAGGCCTTCAAAAATGAAATTTTGAGAGTACAAAGCTTGTATGTGCCTAATTGAACAAAAAGCAAGGATAACAGGTTTAGGTAACTTTGGTTTTTGAGAAATATTGAGGCTAGGTTAAGAAAAAAAGGAGATGCATAGCAGGTATAGGCAGATAGGAGCAAATGAGGTACTTAAGCAGTAGAAGAAATGTAAGAGAGTACTTAAGAAAGAAGTCAGGAGGGCTAAAAGAAGGCATGAAGTTGATCTAGCAGACAAGGTAAAGGAGAATCCTAAAGGCTCCTAAAGGTATGTTAAGAGCAAAAGGATTGCAAATGACAAAATTGGTCCTCTGAAAAATCAGGATGGTAATCCGTGTGTTAAACCAAAAGAGATGGGGGAGATCTTAAATTGAGTCTTTACGTTTGTATTTACTCAGGGGATTGACACAAAGTGAGGCAAGGCAACAATAAGGTGATGGACCCTATATAAATTACAGAGGAGGAAGTGTTTGATGTCTTGAGACAAATTTGGGTGCACAAGTCCCCAGGGCCTGGCAAGGTGTTCCCTTGGAATCTGTGGAAGGCAGGTACAGAAATTGCAGGAGCCTTAGCAGAGATATTTAAAGTATCATTAGTGACAAGTGAGGTACCAGAGGACCGGAGGATAGCTAATTTTGTTCTGCTGTTTAAGAAAGACTCTTAAGAATAAACCAGGAAATTACAGGCTAGTGAGTTTGACATCAGTTGTGGGAAAATTATTGGAAGGTATTCTGAGGGACTGGATTTATGAGTATTTGGATAGATAGGGACTGATTTGCGATAGTCAGCATGGCTCTGTGCATGGTGGCTTATAGAGTTTTTCAAGGAAGTTACCAGGAAGGTTGATGAAGGCAAGGCAGTGGATGTTATCTACATGGACTTTAGCAAGGCACTTGATAAGATCCCACATGGGAGGTTGGTCAAGAAGGTTCAGTTGCTTGGCATTCATGATGAGGTAGTAGGTTGGATTAGACATTAGCTTTGCGAGAGATTTTTGCCTCTCTGACTGGAGGCCTGTGTCTAGTGAAGTGCCGTAGGGATCTGTGCTGCGTCCATTGCTGTTTGTCATCTATATTAATGATGTAGATGATAATGTGGTTCACTGGATTAGCAAATTTTAACTGGACGACATGAAGTTTGGTGTTGCAGTGGACAACGAAGACTATCAAAGCTTGCAGTGGGATCTAGACCAGCTGAAAAAATGGGCTGAAAAATGGCAGATTTAATGGCATTAATTTAATGCAGACAAGTGGGTTTTATGTTTTGGGAGGACCAAACAGGGTAGGTCTTACACACTGAGGAGTGCGGTAGAACAAACGATCTGAGAATACAGGTCTATAATTCATTGAAAGTGGCATGACAGGTAGATTGGACCGCAAGGACATCTTTTGGCACATTGGCCTTCATAGATCATAGTATTGAGTACAGGAGATGGGATGTTATATTGAAGTTGTATAAAATGTTGGTGAGGCCTAATTTGGAGTATTTTGTGCAGTTTTGGTCACCTACCTACGGGAAGCATGTAAATAATATTAAAAGAGTAGGGAGAAAGTTTACAAGGATGTTGCCGGGACTGGAGGACCTGAGTTATAAGGAAAGTTTGAATAGGCTAGAACTTTATTCCCTGGAATGTAAAAGATTTTTGAGGGGAGATTATGATAGAAGTACACAAAATTATGAGGGGTATTGATATTGATAGTGTAAATGCAAGTACGCTTTTTCCAGTGAGACTACAACTCACTGGGTAAAGGGTGAAAGGTGATATTTTTAAGGGGAACATGAGGGGAAACTTCTTCACTTAGAGGGTGGTGAGAGTGTGGAACGACCTGCCAGAGCAAATGGTGGATGCAAATTTGATTTCAAAATTTATTAGATGTTTGGATAGGTACATTGATGGGAGTAATATGGAGGGCTATGATCCAGTTGCAAGCCAGTGTTTTAGCTATGGGTTGACATGGACATGATGGGCCAAAGGAGCTGTTTCTGCCCTGTCGTTTTCTATACTCCTTGGACAGCACTTTCCAAACCCACAACCTCTACCTGTTAGGAGGACAATAGCAAAAGCATGGGGAAACACCATAAAGGTTGCCCTCCTAACCACTTGCCATCCATTCATGTTAATATATTTACCATCACTGAGTAAAATTCTGGAACACTTTCCTTAATAGTATTTTGGGTATAACTACACCTGCGGCACTGTGTAAGAAGATAATTCAAGAAGACATCTCATTATTACCAGCAAGAGGGCATTTTGCATGATAAATGTTAGCTCAACCTGCAAAGTGTTTGTACATTGAATGAATAAAAAAGTTAGTATATATAGTGAACTTTCTCTTTCTGTTATTTGTGTTAACTTGAAATATTCAGCTTTGTTTAGTTGTGTTCATTCTGCATCCCCCAATTTTCTTAGGGAAAACCTACAAAATAGTTGGAAATCAATATAATTTCAGTAGGACATATATAATAACATAAGAAATAGGAGCAGGAGTAGGCCATCTCGCCCGTCAAGCCTGCTCTGCCTTTCAATAAGATCAAGGTTGATCTGGCCATGGACTCCTCAAGTAAGGAGACCAGAACTGCACGCAGTATTCCAGGTGCGGACTCACCAGTACCCTGTGCAGATGCAACATAACCTTCCTGCTCTTAAATTCAAGCCCTCTAGCAATGAAGGCCAACGTTCCATTTACCTTCTTGATAGCCTGCTGCACCTGCAAAGCAACCTTTTGTGATTCATGCACAAGCACTCCCAAGTCCCTCTGCACAGCAGCATGCTGCAATTTTTTACCATTTAAATAACAATCCGCTCTTTCATTTTCCCTTCCAAAGTGAATGACCTTGCCAAAAGTGTACTCCATCTGCCAGACCCTTGCCTACTCACTTAACCCATCTATATCTCTCTGCAGACTCTCTGTATCTTCTGCACAATTCAATTTTCCACAATTTAGCATCATCAGCAAACTTAGATACACTACACTCAGTCCTTCTTCCAGATTGTTAATGTGTATTGTGACTCCTGCGGCAAATCACTCACCACTGATTGCTGACCAGAGTAACACCCATGTATCCCAACTCTCTGCTTTCTATTAGTTAACCATGCTAATACATCACCCCCAACTCTTTGCAACCTTATCTGATGGATAATTTTTTTATGTGGTACCTTACTGAAAGCTTTTTGGAAATCCAAGTAAATAACATCCATCTATTCCCCTCTATCCACTGCGCTCATTATATCCTTAAAGAACTCCAGTAAGTTTATCAAACAGGACCTGCCTTTGCTGAATCCATGCTGTGTCTGCCTGATGGATCCATTTCTTTCCAGATGCCTTGCTATTTCTTCTTTAATGATAGCTTCAAGCAATTCCCAACTATATATGTTAACATATATATATATGTTAAACTAACTGGTCCTTTTACCTACATCCTTTTTTGAACAGTGACGTAACATTTGCTGCTTGTTAATCTGCCAGGACCTGCCCAGAGTCCAGAGAGTACTTCCTCAAAAAAATATATAAATTGATCTTCAGATGTCTTCATCCATAGGGTTCTGATTCTTTGCTGAAGAGATTCCAGGCATTCAAATTACAAATGAAAATTCAAGAAATACACTTTACAAGGGACAAAAGATGAAAGTAAATTTTAAATATTAAATTCTCTTTGAATATTTCTCCGGAAAATATTCTCATCCACTGCCAAAATTATTTTACATAGACTGCTCTGAATGATTGCTCATTTACTCTTAGCACTTCTTGAATTCTGTGCACATGAGCACAAAGTTGTTGTTTTAATGGCTTCTTCTTTTGTTTTCTGTACTTTGTACTTTTAAATTAATTTCCTATTGTATTTGCATAGACATGCCATCATGTTAATACCAATATCTGTATAAAAGATTGACAGTGGAGGTGAGAAATTGTCACATTGTTCTTTTCCACAAATTTACCTCATGCTGCTCCACATCACTTTTTGCAGTGTAATGACTTTATGCACCATGAAGTGTATTGTTATTGTTTGTCATTGTTAATAATACCGTGTGCTACAATCTCACCAGAGTGAATGATTACACGTGTTCTTCCATTTAATTCTTAATTGTAACCATTTTCTGTATGCCTCTGACAAAGACTTTCTCCTTGTATCCTCTGTGAAAGGAATGAAACTCATGAAAAGATAACAGGAACATTTTTCTGGCCTTTTATGCATAATTTGCTATTGAAATTGTCAGTGTGATTGTTGACATCCTTAAACTCATTGTGAATGATGGAATTATAGAGACATAAAATATTATGGCATCAGAGATCATTCCAGCCATTGTGCCCATGACGAACAAAAATTTGCTCTTTAGGTTAGTCTCAATTTTGAGTTCATGTTATTCTTGTAGATTACGACTCTTGCAATGCTCATTCAGGCATTTAATTAATGTATTGGGAAATTTTCTGCCTTTTCCATTCAATGATTTCTTGATCCCTACTACCCTTTTGATCAAAAAATGTTTGTCTCAATTTCTAATAATTCTTCTACTAATTAGCTTATTCTGGCTTCCTGCTACTGATCTCTCTGCAGAGGGAACTATATCACTCCTGCTCACCCTGCACAGGGCAGCCATAGTTTTTGTGCACTCACTTAAATTCCCCTGAGCTTCCTTTGTTTCAAAGGGCATAATTAGAATTATCCAGTTATTAATCTGTTTTTTTTTACATAAGTTTTAGAAATGATGATTATAAAATTATTGTGTTGTTGTAAAATTCCATCCATTTTACAAATTCGCAGGAACGTTCCCAGATCTAACCTATCATTCCTATTGTACCGTAAGGGTGACTGTCATTTTTTGTAACTTCAAAATATTAAACGAATTCAAACGAAGACAAGGGAGTCCAGGAATGCGGGTCTAACTGCATGTTTACTTTAAGCAAAGCGTGCATGTATCACAAGGTATTTTGATGATGTTTTTATACATATACTCTGTAATGAGTTATTTAAGCAAACAAGAATGCTTAATCAACCAATATATAGGTAGAAGATTGCTCCAATATTACTGAAATATCAATACACAACACTCCTCCCTGCTTAAGCTCCAACTCAATAGAGAATGCATTTCAACTATATGCATAGCATACTATTTAATACAACTACTATATACGGATATATAGAGCAGAGTAAATTTTAAATTGTCCCATTCAGGCCTAAATACTTAATCACTGTGGAGGATCTTTCCCGACCACATGAGACTTGCATCTGTGAAACAATCTTAGGTTTTGGAGCCTACTCCCTGCCACTTGTATGAATTGACTCTGAGACTGCAGGAAGTGGCTTTAATAGCAGTAGCCAACTTTCTCAAACAATTGACACTACTCTCCTCAACTCATGAATGTGTCGTCTGCAGATAACATCAGATACAATCTCTACTGTGCAGGAGGGTGGTCCAGTTCTGTACTCAATCTTTCCAGGTACCCACTTTTGATCCCCTCATCAGGACTGCTTGTCCAAGAGTGAAACATCAAACCTTCTCGTTTGAGGAGCCTTCAATTTGTCTCAACTGTTTATCCTGCATCCTTTTTCTGAGATTGGGTTTAAGGCGATCCAAGAGTGACTCAGGAACAGCATGGCAGTTGTGTTGGTTGTGGAGTGTGTTGCATTACAAAATGCAAGGAGGAAATTTGGCAAGCTTCTAGTTCAGTGTTAGTGAATGTGTTCTGTTGACATTGCTCACAGTGCATTCTTTGTAGCTGGATGATACAGTGCAGATGTAATACGTCTTTATTCCATTCATTTTTAGGAATGACTGGAACTGTTCTCCCACAAACTGTCGTCCTTTGTCCTTGTGAAGATACTTCTGAGCATATCAACAGTGTGGTGGAGGATATTGGAAACACTTCCGGCCACTTTGTAGCTGCATCCACTATTACCATTATGATCCAGCAAAATCCACATGGGGTGGAGGGGCACTGCTCTTTCATCTTCTGGATACGCTGGCATCCTATACAATCCATGGCAAGTTGCTCATTCTGCTGATCTGTCCCAGGCCACCAAAGAAAGCTTTGAGCCAATGGTCTCATTTTAACCATGCCTAGATGACCTGCATGTAGCTCCTCTAACAGCTTGGATGATACTAGAATTCTCAACTCCAACAGAAGGCAACCTCAGCCAAGGGCAACTTCGTCTCAGCAATGGTATAATGGGGGAAGAGGAGTTTCTGCTGCATGTTCCATCCATTTTGAGTGGCCATGTAAACCTGAGATAGTGTGGGGTTTCTCTGGTTTCCCTTTGGATCATCTCTGCCATTAAAGGGAGACTTTCTATTTGGATTGGGGACAATGCATCAAGAGGATTTGTTTTTTTTTTGTAATTTTTTTCTGCTATTTCCTTTTCTAAGGGTAAATGGGATAATCCATCATCATTTACATGATTAGTCATCTTCTTCAATTCAATCTTGTAATTGTGTCCTCCAAGGAACAGGGCCTATCTCTATATTCATGCTGCTGCTGCTGTTGGTGGAAATCCCTTCTCTGGATTGAAAATGGACACTGTGGTCGATGATCAGTAATGAGGGTAAACTCTCTCCAATACAAGTACTGGTTAAATTGCATTACACCCCAAACCAGTCTCAAGGCCTCTCTGTTAATCTGTGCGTTATTTTTCTCTGCAGTAGTAAGGGAAAATGATACTAAGGCTATAGGGCGTTAACTGCCATCACTCATAACATGTGACTCGACTGCACGCTGAGCTGAGGCTTCACAGGCCAGCTTTACTGGACAATGTGGATTACAATGTTTGAGTACAGTTTCTGATGTCACCAATTATCTTTTTGAAAGTCACTTCGCATTGCTTTGTCCATTACCATTTCTTCCTGATCTGCAGTAATGAGGTCAGGTGGTGGAGCACATTAGCTAGGTTTGGCAGGAACCTGTTATAGTAGTTGACAAATCCTAAAAGGGATTGCAACTGTGACACGTCCTTTGGCCTTGAGGCATCTACCACTACTTGAATATACTCAGGAAACTCAAGTAATCCTCCTTCAACAATAGTGTGACCATAACAAGTATTGCTTGGTTGTAAGAATTCACACTTGTAGTGTTGTGCTCTGAGTCCATAATGTTCTTATCCTTTTAACACAGTTTTCAGGTTTTGGAGATTTTCTTTGACATCCTTATTGGTAACATTAAGTGCCTGGTCAGCCTTGCAGCACCTGGTCCAGTGTTATCTGCCAGAGTCCAGGTGCATGTGCTACTCCAAAAATAAGTCTATTATAGCCATAAAGTCCTTTGTGTGTATTTATGATGAGAAACATTTTGGACTCTTCTTCCATCTCCACCTGCAAGTAGGCCTCAGCTAAGTCCACTTTGCTGAAGTGTTTTCCACTAGAAAAGTTTGCAGTGATATCCTCTATCCTATGCAGATCTACTTTCAATACTGGGATGATGGTGACCTTAAAATGACCACAGATCCTAACAGACCCATTCTTCTTGGATCCTGGGACTACTGGCATTGCTCATGGGCTCCATTCCACCTTGGAAAAAGCTCCTTCAGACTCCATGCGATCTAGCTGACTTTATCATGGGTGGTATAAGGAACTGGACAGGCTTTGCAAAACTTAGCAGCGACATTTTTATTTAACACTATTTTACCCTTGATATGTTTGAGTTTTCTAATGCTTTCCTTGAACACTGCTGTGGCATCATTCAGTACTTTCCTTAATTTGCTTTCAGTTGACTTTATTGTAGGGGATGTGGCATGCAAATAGTGGATGCATCTCCAATCAAGTTGTAGTTGTCTCAGCAAATCACTTCCCCAGAATGCTGGCCCTCCTGTTTTTACCACATACAAGCTCAATGTGACTTGTTAGTTGTTGTATTTCACTGTGACAAATGTCATTCCCATAGGAGTTACCTTTTCTCCAGAATATGTTAATTGGATATTCACAGTCTTCGGTTTAGTATCTTTGAAATACTGTTCAAACTAATTTTATGGAATGACAAACAACCAAACCAGTGTCCAATTCTATTTTAATTAATTTGCTGTTCATTTCTGGTATAAGCCATATTGCTCGTGTATTGTTAATTTTCACACTGTAAATCTTAAGGCTACGAAGTCCAGTGTTGATGTCATCATTATCAAATTTTTCATCAATGGTGTGCAGAATAGTACTCTTTTTGAAACTGCAACTTGACTTTTTAGCTTTTCCTCTTCCCTGAGCAGTCCATTTATTTTTGTCTGGCTGACATGCTCTTTGTATGTCTCCTACTTTGTTCCATTTTCTGCAAGTTTCGCCTTAAAACCTGTTTTGGTCTGGTGTATATGAGCCCCTGCAACACTGGTAACACAATTTGTTTGACCAGGATGATTTCTGTTTAGATGCTGCAATTTTGTTTATACAGTGAAACCCTGTTATAATGCGATCGTTTGGGTCCATAAAATGTCATTGCAATAAAAGCGGGGTTGCGCTAAATCAGGGTTGTTGTTACTGTAGAAATTAAAACACAAATTAATTTTTAGTAAAGCTTTTTAATACACAAAACAATAAAGACATTCAAGAATATTAGCAATCATCATTTACAGTTTATTTCCTTAAAAAAAGTAATTGAGTTTTCCTTGCTTGAACGTAGCATGTCGCTGGCTGCAAGTGAAATCTAGAATGCTTCTGAGTTGGAGGTTTTTATACATGGTCCACCTCCTGGGTCTCCAGCCAACGGAGGCTAGCCTCGAGGTGTTCAATGGCTTCAGACACTTTTGGGGGTGGGGGTGGAGGCTCTTCATTATCATCTTCTTGTGGCTCGAGAACCGGTACACTTGCCTCCGCCGGTGCTGTAGTTACTAACACTTGAGAAATTTCGTGACAGCGTTTAAACTGGTCTAGCCATCCACTGCTAGCTCTGAACTGTGAGGTTTCTCCATTGATCTGCTTGTCAAACTTCTCAGCTTGAGCTTTGAGAATAGGACGGGAAATTGGAAGGCTTTCTGAGCGAGCTTGAATGAACCACTCGTAAAGGGAGTCATTGAGGCTGACATCTTTGGCTGTCTTCAGGTGTTTGGCTTTTAGTCCTGCTTCTTCTTCAACTTTGCAAAGCGACGCGCGTAACTTTTCTTCATGAGATTTCCAGCCATGGAGTGTTGATTCTGGTATTACGAGGCCTCGTGCAACTTGAGTTTGACTTTTAGTGTTGGGCGCGTCAAGTGCGTGAGGCTCATCTTTCACAGAAAAAGGTTTACTTTTCCTAGCAGTTTGTTCCATTTTGGGCAAAAAAAAAGGTCCAATGACTCACACAAAATGCTGGTGGAACGCAGCAGGCCAGGCAGCATCTGGTTGAGACTCTTCATCAGGACTAATGGAAAAAAGAGATAGTAAGAGATTTGAAAGTGGGAGGGGGAGGGAGAGACCCAAAATGATAAAAGACAGGAGAGGGAGGGATGAAGCCAAGAGCTGGGAAGTTGATTGGCAAAAGGGATGCAAGGCTGGAGAACGGGGAGTATGGATTGACATGCACATGGAGTCCAATGACTCATCGTGTTATATCCAAATATGCGTTAAAGTGGGGCACGTAAAATAGGAGTTTCACTGTACTTACTTTCGTTTTTGACTGCAACTCAGTTGCATCTCTGTTTGTAATTTCCAATGAAACAACAATTTCAACTGCTCTTTTAAATGTAAATTATGCGTCAGGTAGGAGATGTTTTTGAATGCTTTCTTTTAAGATTCCACAAACTAAACAATCTCTCAGTGCATCATTAAGCCCATCATTGAACTGACAATGCTCAGACAACTTCTTCAATTCAGCCACTTACAAGGACATGGACCTCTTTATTTTGATTCCGCTTATGAAACTTAGTGCATTCTGTAATCAATAATGGCTTTGGTTCTAAATGTTCCTATGTTACTTTCTCAATGTCAGCAAAGCATACTTCTGCTGGTTTGATTGGAGCAGTTAAACTTCAAAGCAAACTGTATTTCTTTAAACCCAATGCACTGAGCAAAATTAGTACTTGTTTCTCATCTATTGTGTAATCTTTTTGATGTTGCCAGCCATTTCTGCTTATTTATGATTATCATCACTGACTACTCACATTTTATGAACCCACAAATTCTTCCAGTTACTGTCTTTTCTTTTCACTCAACTATCTCCGCATATGCTACGCTGCGCTTTATTTTGTAAACTCGACTGTCTCTGCACATGCTGGGCTGCATTTTTTACTGACTTTTCCTTGCTGCATTTGTTTGGCTCGAATGTCTTGCTGCGCTTCAACAATTCGATAGCCATCTCGGGTTCATTTTAAAAATATCCCATTGCCAATGTTATGTTTGTAGCTTCATAATATTAAGGTAATTCAAAGGATGACGCAGGAGTCCGGCAATGCGGGTCTAACTTCGTGTTTAGTTTAAGCAAGGCATGCACATATCATGTGGTACAATTCACATACTTATACATATAACCCGTAATGAATTATTTAAATGAACAAGGATGCTTAATCAACTAATATATATATACACACACACATACATACACACACACACACACAAGATTAGTCAAAATATTACTGAAATATTAAATACACAACAGTGACCAAAACTGTGCAGTAGTTTGGATATAGCTTTGTCAGTGTCTTATGACTCAAATACGACATCCACGTTCCTCTGCTTAAAGAACATAAGAACCTGAGAAATAGCAGCAGACTTTGGTAATTAATTCACAAATGCTTGCTCTGCTGTTCAATTTTTGGCTTCAATTCCATTTTGCTACCTCTGTCTATATCCTTTGATATCACTAAATCAATTTTGATTATACTTATGACTTGGCATTCTCAAATCTGTCATAAAGAATTCTAATGATTCACAAGCTTCTGAGAGGAAGCTTTCCTCTTAGCAGTATTAAGTGGTTTATAGGTTATTCTGAATTTATACCACCTGAATTAGACTTGCCTCTGACCATCCCCTCCCCCAACCGAAAGCGAGAACATCTTTCCAGTATCTACACTGTCAAGCCCTTTGAGAATCTTGTACGTTTCAATGAGATGAATTACTTCTTAACTTCACGGGGGATCAATCAATTCTGCTCAAACTTTGAGAAAATTTGCTTATCTCAAGAAGTGATTAAATAAATCTTTACTGCAGATCTTGCAAGGCAGGTATATCCTTCCTTAAAAAGGAGACTAAAACTGTGTGTAGTACACGAGGCATAACTTCACCAGATTTATGTACATTTGGAGCTTCTTTAATCTGTTGTACCTTGTAATACCACCATTTAATAGTCTCTCAACCTTTACAGGACCAATCAAGTGTGACGGTGGAAAAGTGTGTATGGAACTGGAGGAGATAGCGGAGGTACTAATGAGTACTTTGCTTCAGTATTCACCATAGAAAAGGATCTTGGCGATTATAGGGATAACTTACAGCGGACTGAAAAGCTTGAACATACAGACATTAAGAGGATGCTTTTGGAAAGCATCAAGTTGGATAAGTCATCGTGACCAGACGAGATATACCCCAGGCTGCTGTGGGAGGTGAGGGAGGAGATTGCTGAGCCTCTGGCAATGATCTTTGCATCATCAATGGGGACGGGAGCAGTTCCAGAGGATTGCAGAGTTGCAGATGTTGTTCCCTTATTCAAGAAAGGGAGTAGAGATAGCCCAGGAAATTATAGACCAGTGAGTCTTACTTCAGTGGCTGGTAAGTTGATGGAGAAGATCCTGAGAGACAAGATTTATGAACATTTGGAGAGGGATAATATGATTAGGAATAGTCAGCATGGCTTTGTCAAAGTCAGGTTGTGCCTTACAAGCCTGATTGAATTTTTTGAGGATGTGACTAAACACATTGATGAAGGTAGAACAGTAGATGTAGCGTATATGGATTTCAGTAAGGCATTGGATAAGGTACTCCATGCAAGGCTTATTGAGAAAGTAAAGAGGCATGGGATCCAAGGGGAGCTTGCTTTGTGGATAGAGAATTGGCTTGCCCGCAGAAGGCAAAGAGTGGTTGTAGATGGGTCATATTCAGCATGGAGGTCAGTGACCAGTGGTATGCCTCAGGGATCTGTTCTGGGACCCTACTCTTTGAGATTTTTATAAATGACCTGGATGAGGAAGTGGTGGGATGGGTTAGTAAATTTGCTGACAACACAAAGGTTGGGGGTGTTGTGGATAGTGTGGAGGTCTGTCAGAGGTTACAGTGGGGCATCTATAGGATGCAAAACTGGCTGAGAAGTGGCAGATGGAGTTCAACCCAGGTAAGTGTGAGGTGGTTCATTTTGGTAGGTCAAATATGATGACAGAATATAGTATTAATGGTAAGACTCTTGGCAGTGTGGAGGAGCAGAGGGATCTTGGGGTCTGTGTCCATAGGACACTCAAAGCTGCTGTGCAGGTTGGCTCTGTGGTTAAGAGGGCGTACAATGCATTGGGTCTCATCAACCGTGGAATTGAGTTCAAGAGCCAAGAGGTAATGTTACAGCTATATAGGACCCTGGTCAGACCTCACTTGGAGTACTGTGCTCAGTTCTGGTCACTTAACTACAGGAAGGATGTGGAAACTATAGAAAGGGTGCAGAGGAGATTTTCAAGGATATTGCCTGGATTGGGGAGCATGCCTTACGAGAATAGGTTGAGTGAACTTGGCCTTTTCTTCCTGGAGCGACAGAGGATGAAAGGTGACCTGATAGAGGTGTATAAGATGATGAGAGGCATTGATTGTGTGGATAGTCAGAGGCTTTTTCCCAGGGCTGAAATGGCTAACACAAGAGGACACAGTTTTAAGGTGCTTGGAAGTAGGTATAGAGAGGATGTCAGGGATAAGGTTTTTTTTATGCAGAGAGTGGTGAGTGCATGGAATGGGCTGCTGGCGACTGGTGGAGACAGATACAATAGGATCTTTTTAGAAGCTCCTGGATAGGCACATGGAGCTTAGCAAAATAGAGGTCTTTGTGTAACCCTAGGTAATTTCTAAAGTAAGTATATGGTCGGCACAGCATTGTAGGCCAAAGGGCCTGTATTGTGTTGTAGGTTTTCTATGTTTCTATGTTTTATATATTTTAGTTTCATTCTTCCTACCAAATGTATTACCTCATATTTTCTCGCTAACAATATTTTTTGTCCACTCCCTTAAAGGCCCAGAGATTCACCTGAACAATAGCATTAATCATTTTGCGTGTGTTTCTAGGAGTGATATCTTTAGTTGTCCATAACTTTTTCATGTGAGATTTCCAAGTACCCTTGTGCTATATTTCTGATATCCAGCTCACCAAAATGTTATCAGAAATCAAGTAATATCTGCAGTTCATTTCTGGTAACAAAACCTCATTTGTCTCAGTTGTGACTAGCACTGTTTACAAATACTGATGACTGAAATTGAATGCTAATTAAAAGCTAAGATCCATTTCTCATACAATCTTTGGCAGAGAGCTGGGCAACTGTGAAACATGCATCAAACAGATTGAATCAAACTAGAATCCAGTCTCACTGGTTTCAGCAGAGTCTCCATCAAGATTTAGTGGCTCGAATACTAAAATCAAACCTGCCAAAAGTTGGGTGCTTCACATCTATGGTATGAAATGAAAACTGACTAAAAGTCAGGAGAAAAACACGTGAAGAAAGAGGTGGCACCCATAACTTTCTTCAACTGCATTCTCTAACTGGTGCTTCCTAAAGAATGGAAATCATTCCAGCCACACTTTCATGAGAAAGTCCTCACACCTCGAGAAATATCAAGTACAAGATTCAAAAATTGACTGCATTGCTCCCAAAGTTTTGGGTCAGCTTCACTCTCAAAAGCCCTGTCACTAGATACTTGGGAGCAATTTATGTTACATCTAAAATTTGTCTGCTCATTACCGAAGTCAAAAATGCTCAACTGCCTAAATGGAGGCTTCACATTTTGTTAATGTAAATTTTGTATTTACGCTTGAAAGAGAATAGGATAACATTAAAATGTGAAGCTTATGTCAAAGACCGGTAATTTAATACAGCTAATATACAGTGCCTATAAAAAGTATTCACCCCCTGTTTTCACTTTGACATGAAAGAATCTTTTTCTGTTGATCAGTATCAAAAAAGCCAAATTAAATCCATGGTAGTTCAATATTGTAAAACAATAAAACATGAAAACTTCCAAGGGGAATGAATACAATTAAGGCACTGGAAATTCTGTTTATAGAAAGTGAATGACAGAAGACAGAGCACATAAAATAATATCAGCAACTGAAACCAAAGAAAATTCTCAGATCCCATTTAAGTACATTCAGAACAAGAGAGTAACTGAAGAAATTGTAGAGCTTCCCAAGGACTAAGTTTTAAAAATAACATAGAGGTGGAGGATGTGGTTAAAAGTCTTAAGGAATACTTAATAGGGAGATGATGCCAACGTTCCAATTAAAGATGAAGAGTTTGAAATATTGGTCATACATCTTTGAAATGAAATGATCAATAAAACTGTTAAAAGGAAGGAAGGAAGTTGTGGAGATGATAACTGTTATTTTTCAGTCCTTCCCAGCTACGAGAGTTTGGAAGATGAGTAACATTGTACCGTTGTGCAACCAACAACCTCAATCACAGGTCTGCAGTCTTACCCCATGTTGTCTTGAATAGAGGTGGATAACTAAATAGCTGACAGGACGGCACGGCTCCAAGACAACCGTAGCCTCAATGGGGCAGGGCCAAACATGTGAGTGCTGAAGAAAATGTCGAAGCATTCTCAGCTATATTCACCCAGATGTGACAAGTGAATGATTAATCCCTGCTCCCTCCTTCTGAGAACCCCACCATCACAGAGGCCATTTGTCAGCTAATTCATTGTGCTACATACCACCTGAGAAATTACCTGAGAGCACTAGAAACAACAAGGACCCCAGAGAATATCCCAGCTATAGTATTGAGGATCTGTTCTCCAGAATTAGCTGTATTTCCAGCCAACTATCCCATTACAATTACAACACCAGTTTTACCCAACAATGTGATAACAAAAATTGTTCACAAAAAGCAGAATACAACCTATACTTGCGGTAAGATGAGGCTGCGCTCGGTCGCAGTGGCCTATCTAGGTCAAAACAAAAGTGTAATATTTTGTTCTTTATGTCTTTTTCATGATTACAAGACACTGCTGGATATTAAGAACACCAAATATTGCAGGTCTATCCCACTAGCGAATACCTGATCGTGGTGGAGCTGGATCCTGCATATCATGTTGCCTTCACTTGCTACAGCCACCCAGGAGGAAGGTGTCAGGCAGTGCAGAGGCAATGCACAGTCCAACATTCCATGCAAATGGTTGTCTTGGATGTTTCTATTGTGATCTCAAGACCTTGCAGGATGTTGGTAACGTAGAATATGGCGAGTCCAGTTTACTGGTTCATCGATGGCAGTCGGGAGCTGTGAGACCTTGGATATTACATGGACCAGGTCTTTGTACCAAGAGGTTGCCTGTTGCAGCTGCCTCGGGGAGGAGCCGCTGGAGGCGGTGTGCGAGAGAGCAGAAAAGCAGTGGGTGTGCTGGAAGTCCATGCTGGGTTGGGGGCTAGCCCTCTAGTGTTCGTATGGTGGAAGACAATCTGGATTGCATTTGTCTGTGGATAAGGACTGCTGTGTGCTTGTTCTTGCAGTAACGTGACTCCAGGACAACATCTCATTTCCCATCATTCTGCAGGCCATGACACTCAGGGACTTGGGCTAGTTTATTTTGTGACTGTATATTTTTCTGTTATAATTATATATGCTATATATGCCTTGTACTCTATGTGACTACTGGTTCTGTGTTTTGTACCTTGGCCCCGGAGGAACACTGTTTCATTTGGCTGTATTCATGTGTATAGTTTAATGACAATTAAGCTTGAACTTGACCTTGATTTGGCTAATTTCACCCCAAATCAGTCAACTCTCCCAAGTGATTGAAGTTTTCCCCAGCAGTATAATCACATGGCTGTTGCTCACACAAAACCTGCTCACTGATATCTAGGCTAGGCTTCATCAGTACCATCTGGTTTCAGACTTCATCAAAGCCTTGGTGATTTCCAGTAGTGGAGTGAGAGGGACATCAAGGTATCATTTGACTGAGTTTGGCATCAACGTGCATTCATAAAACATAAGTTATTGGCTATCAAAAGGATAACCTTTCAGTGGCTGGAATTATATCTCACACCAGGGATGTGGTTGCGGTCATTAGAAGCCAATCATTCCAATTCTCCATGTCACTGCTAGAGTTCTCAGAGCACTGTACTAATCTCATCCATCTTTAGCCGTTTTCTCATCATAAAGTCAGAAATGGAGGTATTTAATTCCATTTGCAATTCATGTTATACCTAGACAACATTCAGATACGTGCTGAAAAGTGGTGTGTAGCATTTGGGGCACAAATGTGACAATTGCAACAAGGGAGAATCTGAATACCTACCCTTGGCATTCAGTGGCCTAAGCATTGTTGAACCCCTCTCTATCAACATCCTAACGACCGCTGCTGATCAGATGTTCAACTGTGGGTGCAAGATCTGGGAATACTATGACAATTAACTTGCCTCCGAACATCCCAAATCTTTTTCATCATTGGCAGGTGACAATTGATAATTATGATTTGGGCAGCACAATGATGGGTTAGGTGGTTTCTAGGTAGGGTTTACATGATCTCCTCTAGAGCATTTGGATTTTCACCTTATTGTCTAATACTGCCCTGAATTGAATAAGGCATCAAGGAATCTATCTTTTTATCAATCAGATATTTAGAATCCTCGTACACAGGGGTTGCTCTTGAACCACAAAAAAAGTAACAGCTTTTGTATTTTTAACATGTACAGAAGAATAGTTGAGAAGAATCAAAAATACTTTGGCTACAAATAGTCATCATAACCACCTGAGATAATGTAGCCCATATTTCTCAAATGTACACAGTTTTGAAGTAATTTATTTTTATGCGTATGAGGAATTGTGGCTCAAGATTTGAATTTGATGACCTTGCATCAAACCTTAGTTCGGCAGCCAACACATGAATATTAGAAAGATGGTCATACTGGATTCATATAGCAAAAGCTTCAAATCATATATGATTAATATTGCAATTATATTGAGGATTTTACTTGTGCATTTCATTTTCTATAGCTTATAAATTTCCTATATTTAATTATATTTTTGGATTTATTTCAGATTTCTGGCATCTGCAGCATTTTTGTTTTCAAAAATGAATTAGGTTGATACGAATTTCATCACAATGTCTTGAATATTTGTAAATATGCTTCTGTTGGATTATATGGATGCCATTGTGGTTGACTTAATTCTGAAATTTCTTAGCAGAATTGCTATCTTTTTCCCACCCTGTTCCATGCATTCTTATTTGCATCAAATCTAGCCTAGGTAGAGACTTTCTTTTGCTGATTATATAAAACTCTGTCTTATCTGCTGAGTATTTTCTTGAATTCTGAATATTTCTTATTTTATATTTCCACCATCTGGAGTATTTTACTTTTGCACTTTAATTTTGTTGTTTGTTTCATTCCATATAATATTTAAGAATAAACCATAAGTCACTTTCTTTAATTGTATTTATAGTCAAAGGCAGGTCTATTTCAAATTTAATTAAGTCATATCAGCTATTGCTTAATTTATGCTGTCACTAAGTTTTTTTTAAAGCTTGGAGAAACATTCATTGTTTATCAATTTTCTGGATTTAAGGAATGGGCTCATTAGGTTTTTGATGCTCCACATGATGTTTGTTCTGCTGAGTAACAGTAGTAATGATTGTAACAGTTATGACATTTCAGTAATGTATTGATCAAAACATATAATTAATCATTGTTTGATTAATCAATATTGTAATTAGACTTCCTTCATAAGATTAAGCAGTGATTCAGTGCTTGAAATATATCTTTGCAATGCTGATAACTTGACTTTGACACCGTTATGCCTGGTTGCCGCTAATCAGTTCCTAAGGCATTTAGATAGCAAGGCGGTTTTAAACCTCAAAAATGCATTTAAAATAAACAGACAGAAACCATAGAAAAGCATAGTAACTTCAGCACAGAAACAGGCCTTTTGGCCCTTCTTGGCTGTGCCGAACCATTTTCTGCCTAGTCCCACTGACCTGCACACGGACCAATAGAAACCAGAGAAACCACAGCACAGGAGGTTAGAGCCTGATGATATTATAAACCCATGAGGAAAAGCAAAAGTGTAAAAATATATTAAAAGGAAATATACAAAAGGAAAATATTAAAAAAAGGAAAAGCTATGATAAAATGGAAATAAAAGTTTACAGATGATAACTGGTAAGTGGATAGTAAGAAAATACTGGGGCTGATGAGGAACCTAATAGTGAAATACTGATAGGGGCAGTGGGCATGAGTATTTTGCACATACCTAACCAATGGTAAAGATATTGCCACTGTAGAGGTGAAAGAGGAATGATTGAGATACTGGATAAACTAATCATTAATAAAAGGCACCGGTGTAAGGAATTCCACAGATTCACTGCACTCTGAGTGAAGTCATTTCTGTTTTTCTCCTTATTTTGACATTGCCATCCCCTGACTCTGGACAACTTAACTTTATACAGGAAAGATCCTTTCTGTATCTAGTCAGGAGCAGCAGGCAGAGTAAGCGCAATGTTTATTAGGACTTCCCGTTGGCTCGTGGTGCCTTTAACAGTATTTAGTTCACAATGGCATCAGCACAATAAACTTACCATTGTGCTACTCTCAGAAGAAAACTAACTCTCTGAGTTTCCACTTTGTGCAAGACCATCATGTTAATCAATGGCTCACGTCCAGATAGAAGCAGTGAATAACTTATGCTCTACCAGTCCATCTATATATTGATGCATTTCCACAGCAAAGCAGGAAGTGTTCACTACGTAAGTGATGAGTTATGTAAACAAATGGCTCTTGACTGTAGTGAACTGCACACGCACATGAGGGCATCTGCAGACCACAAACACAATGCTGCCATATTGTTACCTCATAGGGCAGTCTACTTTCATTCTTAACCTCTGCCTTCGCTCTGCAGTAGTCAGCAGAGAGAGCCATTGGATTTCTGGGTTACTTGATTGTGTGTATAATGATCCTGAAATTATGAGGTCTCAGCCCTTGCCATCAAGTATATGGACAGCAATCATGGATCAAGCAGAGGAGTAAGAGGAGGCAAGGAAAAAGGAAGAGGAAGTGAGAGGAAGCAATCTGGAGAACATGTCTGATAGGACTGAGATTGGCAGGTGTTCCCAGTATGAACCACCCTTAGTTCTTGTTCACTAACAGTTCCTGCCTTACTTCTTTCTGTTGAAAACATCCAAATGTTCAACCACGACAGAATAAAAGCCAATGTAAAATCCCTATTCCTAATCAAGTTTGTTAAGCAAATATTATGCAAGCATCAAATTTTCATGTGCGCATTTCTCTTGTGTATTTATCAACTGAAAGTTCCAGTAAAGTCCCCCCAGTGGCTGTTGGCATACAATGGAAATGGCAATCAAAGAAGCTGCAGGTGCTGGAAGACTGAAATAAGAACAAAAATAAATGCTGGAGACACTCAGTAGGTCGGGCAATATCCGAGGAAAGTGAAATGCGGCTAAATTTTCAGGACAATGACTCTCTGACAACACAGGGAAAGAGTGAAAACAGTTTGATTTTTAGTTGTAGAGAGGGTATGAGGGGAGAAGGCAGGTCAAAAGGAACATTGAAGACAGAGTAAGGTGAGGAGAATAAATTTGGTCAAACGGGATAATGGCATCAGTTAAAAGGTAAAGATACAAAGAGGCACAAAATGTTGCAAGATGCAGAGCCCCAGATCATGCTGCTCAAATGTAAAAGCAAAACTGAGCTAAAGTCACAGATGGATAACTTACAGCAAATGGACTTTATGAAGCTGTGGAATTCAATATTAAGTTCAGAAACCACAAAATGATAGAAGAGATATAGTTCCTCAAGATAAATTATGTAGGATACAAAATTGGCTTTGTGGTAGGAGTCATGGTTACTAAGTGTGCAGATGATATTAAATTTGCTGGTATAGTGGACAGTGAAGAAGGTTGTCTAAGATTATAACAGGACCTACTGTAGATTAACTTGGAAAGTAAACCAAGGAATGACAATAGGAATTTAACTCAGTCAAGTGCAAAGTGTTGCATTTTGGGAAGGTAAACCAGGGCAGGACTTGCACAGTAAATTGCAGGCCTCCTGGTGAATATTGTAGAACAGATCTCTAGGGGTACAAGTCACGATTCTGTTAAAGTAATGATAGAGGTAAACAAGGCGGTGAGGAAGACCTTTGGCACACTTGCACTTACTGATCAAGGCATTGAGTACAAGAATTGAGACATCACGTTACAGCTGCACAATATGCTGTGTAAACCACACGGAGTATTATATGCAGTTCTACTCACCTACCTATAGGAAGAGAGACACTAAGCTGGAAAAAGTATGGAAAAGATTTACAAGAAAGTTACCAGGACCGGGTGTCTTGAGTTGTAAGGAGAGATTTGACAGTCCAAGAATATTTTCCCTAAGCATAGAGGGTTGAAGGCTGACTTCCCAGAGGTATATAAAATCATGAAGAGCATAGATAAGGTGACTGGTCCTGGGGTAGGGGACTCTAAAACTAGAGGTCACAGCTTTATGGTGTGAGGGGAAAGATTTAAAGGAGGCCTGGGGATCATTTTTTTCTTGCAACAAGTTGTGGGTGTATGAAACAAACTTCTTGAGGAAGTGGTAGATGTGGGTGCAATTATATTATTCGAAAGACATTTAGACAGATTCATGAATACCCAGGTTCTGGAGTTATGATACAAACGAAAGCAAATGAGTAGGTTATTTCATCAGCATGGATGAGTTTGGCCAAAGTACCTGTTTCTGTACTGTATAACTCTGATACTGTGACTCAGGCTTTCACTTAGCCTTATTATGGTGAAGGAGATCAAAGGTGGACAGACCAGAGTGTGATTGGGATGAAGAATTAAAGCGGCAGGCAAGAAAAGGCTGTTCCTTCATGTGGACTGAATACAGATGCTTCACAACCGTGATTACTCAGTCTGTGTTTGGTTTCTGTCATGCAGAGTGAACCAGATTGTGAGCATTGAATGCAATGCAGTAGATTAAAAGTAGAACTGAAGCATTTAGACGGACATGGGCCAACGCAGGCAGGTTGGACTAGCAGCTTGCATCGGCACAGATGAGTTGGGTTGAAGGCCTATTTCTGTGTTATATCACTTTATGACTCTAAGCACAAGTGAATCCCTGTTTCACCTGGAAGGGCTTCTTGGATCTTTGGATGGTGGGAAGGGGAGAGATGTAGATGACTTTGGAGGTGGATGTCAGGTATCTCTACTCATAAAATGCCCAACTATAGATTTCACCTTCTAATCAAAAGCAGGAGCTGGGGTGGATGGGTGATACATAACAGAAAGTGTACTGCTAGAATAGCAATTGTGGAAGGACGATTGCCAGCACTCTACAAGGAGACACTGATTCATCGTCTATTGACTTATTGCTTCGAACCTAGTTGAGTGCCATAGCAATTGAATTAAGCATTGTGAGCACTGATATCCATAAATAAGGTGTCATCATTCAGCTTTTGCCGAAAACATCAGAGATTCCTTTACAGCACACAGACCTTAAGTGGCTTTTGTTTCTGAGGAATTATTCTTGTGGCACTGCGCTGTGCTTGGTCTCTTGTCTTCCATTCAGGGAGGGATAAGCAGCAACTACTGAGTTGACTCCCTCCCCCTCACTCCATCACTGATACCAGATGCAGGCTTTCTGAAAGGCCCATTAATTTGGCTGTATGTGCCTAACAGCTTCTATTTGAATTCAGCTCCAGCCAGATTTTCTTCCAACCCTCTGGAGCAGGACTCACACGTGACCGTCCTTCAAGAAACTGCTGCCTATGCTTCCTTTTCCCCTCTCCCTTTCTGCATGTCACCTGTCCCTGGTGACCTCTCCCCCCACCCCCCAACATATCCAGATTCTACCTTTGAACAAACCTCTACAGTACTCAGTGACAGTATCTGAGCTGATTGTCAAATAAAGTGTAGGGTGATTTCATCTTTGTTCTCTTCCCAGTTTTCTGTCATTGCCTGATTAGGTAACAGATCACGGTAATGAAAAGGACAAAGGTAATACTCTTACACAATTTGTATTTTTTAAGAAGAGGGATGTTTAAAAAAAGAGTAAAGTAGGGAATACTTTACCAAGCGCTGTTTTCCCCTATTATTCATAAAGTTTGAATAGGTTAACACAATTGCTAAAATGCTAGAGAGAGGGCTTGGCATTGGTGCATCAATAATATTGTCTTGTGTTAAACTGGCTTTCATTGTTCAAATATTTTCCTTTGTTCTGTTGTCAGCTGACAAGTTGGCAACACTTAAAGAACTACAGGGGTTATTTTGTATTTATCTTCCACTCTGCTTCCACAAGCTATTTTGGAACATATAGCTATAGACTTTGAATCAATGGCTTTCTGGTCAGGAAGTACAAGCTTTTACAGACAGTGGATAAATTACTTTTCTATTTACGCAGGTTGCCAGATAGTCACTAAAAGATTTAAATAACATCAGTCCCTAGGTTTCTGAAAAATGGATTATTTGTGTAATCTCTATGCAGTGTTTCCTGATGTCTTTCCTGTTATAAGGCTTCTCCTGCTTTAAAACTTAATGAAACCTCTGGGAAGCAAATGTTCTTCTAATGCCATAGCCAGACAGGCCACCGTAAGTAAGATATCAAGTATGTATTTATAATGGATTTGGTAATGCTTTACCATTTATTGGAAATATATTTAGGGTATTCTGCAAAAACACATTTATTCTTTTATTTTCAGGTGGTCACAGTCCATGGGAAAGTGATCATAATATGATCGAATTTACCCTAAAATTTGAGAGGGAGAAGCTACAGTCAGGTGTATCAGTATTACAATGGATAAAAGGGAATTATGGAGGCATGGGCAAGGAGTTGGCCACAATTGATTGGAAAAGAACACTGGCAGGGATGATGTCAGATCAGCAATGGCTGGTATTTCTGGAAGCAATTCAAAAGTCACAGGATATATACATCCCAAATAGGATGAAGTATTCTAAGGCAATATGACACAACCGTGACTAACGAGAAGTCAAAGCCAACATAAAAGCCGAAAAGGGGGCATATAATAGAGCAAAAATTAGTGGGAAGTTAGAGGATAGCTTCAAGCCTTAAGCTTTAAAAGCTTAGTGGGAAGCTTTTAAAAACCAACAGAAGGCAACTAAAAAAAACATTAAGAAGGTTAAGATAGAATACAAAAATAAGCTAGCCAATAATATTAAAGAGCATACCAAAAATTTCTTCAGATACATACAGTGTAAAAAAGAGGTGAGAGTGGATATCGGACTGCTGGAAAACAATGCTGAAGAGGTAGTAAAGGGGAAAAGGAAATGACAGAAAGACTGAATAAGTATTTTGCATCAGTCTTCACTGTGGAAGACACTGGCAATATGGTGGAAGTTCCAGGTGTCAGCGGGCATGGAGTGTGTGAAGTTACCATAACTAGAGAGAAGGTTCTTGGGAAACTGAAAGGTCTGAAGGCAGATAAGTCACCTGGATCAGATGTATACCCCAGAGTTATGAACTCTGGTGTACATCCCAGAATTCTGAGAGAGGTGGATGAAGAGTTTATGGAGGCATTAGTAATGATCTTCCAAGAATCACTAGAGTCTAGGATGGTTCCAGAAGACAGGAAAATTGCAAATGTCAGTCCACTCTTGAAGAAGACAGTGAGGCTGAAGAAAGGAAACTAGACTGACCTCAGTGGTTGGGAAAATGTTGGAGTTGATTATTAAGGATAAGGTCTCAGGGTATTTGGAGGCACATGAGGAATTAGGTCATAGTCAGCATGGGGGAATAAGCAAACCAAAGTTAATCTCTCCCCAGGTATCATCCTTAGTAATGTGACACTGGTTATTCTCAGCCAGTTGTATTGGCTGGATAGATTTTTGCGTGCTTCAGACTCCTTAAAAAAAAGACAGTCTATTCACAGCTTTGTCATGGGAAGACTTTTCAAATGGACAGAGGAAATATTTAAAGGATGTGTTCACATTTCCCTCAGTCCTAGGAATTGTTGGCCCATGACTGCTCAAAGTGGAGGTGGAGCTTTTGAGATGGTACTGAGGACAGGGAGTCCATGCATTGTATTTCCCAATGCAAGTAGTCTAAGGAGTGGATTACCTCACAGTCTAGCCACCTCTCCTCTCTGTTAGCCACTTCCTGGAGCATCTCCCGGAGAGCACAACCACTCCTTATAACTCCTCAGGCCTGCCCTCAGTTAGAGTGTAGGATATGGGTCTCTGCTGGCCAAGGATACGGAAGCTTTAGCGAGGAAGCAAGGAAAATTTGTCAGGCGCATGAGAAGTACAAATGCAAAGAAAAATTTTCAAACTTGTCTTATTTTTATTGCAAAAAAACCCCACAGATTAGGGACCTAAATGTCAGGAATATTTAACAGAATGAAAGGGTGTCCACGGTAAATACAGAAGCTGAGAAATCTAGCACAAAGGGCTACAAATATACAATAAAATGATAGAGATTTATGATAGCCTGTAAAGGTAACAAATGAAAGGCTGGTGAATCCTCTTATAGGCAGAAATGTGTCAATGCTTATAATTATATTGAATGGAAGAAAAAAAGGCAAAGGGGGAAAGAGAAACAGAGTAAGTCAATGTGATTTGTAGGGGATCAGTTGAGATTTCGATGTATTTATGTAAGGGGCTATTGCAGAACTGTACTGGCTTATAGACTTAATAAAAAAACACCCACACAGGATAGAATTGGCAGGGGAATTCTCCTGACTTCCTACTGGGAGTTGGCAGAAATCCTAAAGAAGTCACATCAAAAGCAGGAGATCAGGGGAACCCTGTAGGAATTTTATCATCAGTAGATTGGAAAACATATTTTAAAAATGCCAAATGGAAAAAAATAGCTATCTGAGTTGAGAAACTGAACTGGAACAATCTTAGAGTTGACCTGGAGAAAGCTGAACCATTGCCCAGCCTTTTTTTTTGTGTTTTCTAACTCTATTGATTGAAATAAATCCAACATTGTTTGCTTCCAGTAATCAAACCACTTTCTGTATCACTCGCTTCCAATAATACTTAATGCAATAGACTCTAAGCACACATCCATAACACACATTGTGAACATGGAAGAATAATGGATACAAAATGATTTGATGGTCTGTTATTGCTATTCCAAGTAATCATGACCCAATTCATTCCCACAGATTTAACTGCCCCATGTCCTGTTAGGAAAGGAAAATAATTATGATAAACATAGTGAAGAGCAAGGATAGGAGAACTTTCACTGAGCAAGAAATGCTCCACCACAGAAATGGTTGAGGCAAAATTCATTGCACCATTGAAGTGAAATTATATTAATATTTCAACAAGGGGAAGATCCAGTATTCTAAGAGGGTGTCACTGTGGACTTGATTTTGATTAGTCCAGCAAGCAGTTAGCACACAGATAGCAAGCCAAGTGGCTGCACGTCTTGTGCATACCTGTGATTCAGTTTGGGTCAACTAAAGGAAAACTGGCACTTGAGACTTTAATCTTGGTTCATACAAAACTTCTATTGTAAAGACAATCCGTAGGCACAGGATCTTTGTTCTGGTGACTGCTGTTCACCGAAACAATAAGTTGTTTCTCTCTTTAAGAAGAAAATATCAACTTTGAAATTTTCTCTACCAGTGTGGATGAAATTTTTAACTTTTAATTAATACTTGGAAAAAAAGATACAAAATTACTCTGCTGTACAGTATATTAAGGATGAGTTATGTATTGCCTAATCTAACTGTTGGTTGAAGTTCGATGGGAGATATTTGACTGGAATTAATGTTCAAAGCATAGGAGATTGGGATAGTGAGAGGAATGACTGAATTATTCAATGAGGTGTCAGCATCATATGTTATCAGCAATAAATTATGTCTATAGGGCAGATATTCATACTATTGAGTATAAAGTTAATTCAGAGTTCTGATGGCAACTGCATAACATTTACTGCCCAGCTGTTAATGTTGTATAATCCAGTCACTGCATCTCACTATTGCATTATTAAAGATGTTCAATGACACACTGCCGAAAGTAGTCAAATTTTGGCACCCTAGCAAACTGAAAATAACTAGTTCATTGATGTAAATCAACATGAGTTTTAATGTTGATTATGCTGAAGGGAAGAACAGAGAAATCAAAGTGCAAAATAAATACAAAATTTTAATGAGAGAATTATATTTGTTAAAAAGGACCAGCATTACATTACAAAATATCAGTATATTTAAGAAAGATGGATAGGAAATAAAAACATATTTAGATAGAAATTTTCTTGACACCGATGATACCCAAATATCATCTAGTGTTAATTAAGGACTGATGAAGTGTAGCCATTGTTGTTGCTGAAGACGTTCTGAAGGCATTTTTAAAACAGTCTTATGTGGAAAATGATTACATGATATCTAAACTGGACTTCATTTTCTTTGTTATAACACTATATTTTGTTTCCAGGTCTAATAGAAAACCTGATCAACTGGAGATGAAGATTTTCAAAGAGTTCTGTGGCTACCTAATAAATTAATGCATCTTTTAAAATCAGGTAAGATTCTAATTAGTGACTCAGAGGAGGTGATACTTATAGGGCCAATGAGAATACAATACCAGGTCCTTCCCCAGGAGGTCAGCAAGAAAACATCAGACTACATAGACTCTGCAGTTAGTCTGATAAAAGGTAACGGATAACGCAAAATATGTCCTTGTCCAAGCACTTCATCAAACTGATTGAGAGAGCATGGATGATTATAGGTTTACTACTTCTAATTCTCTGCATCAGACTTAGCTGCATTACTTCCTCTAACTCAGACCACGCTAGCCATCATTCTAGATTTCTCTCCTGTTGCTTTATGTGCTCCCTCAGTCACAAGGAAGTATTGATTGTTCGCCACTATTACAACAAGCAGAAACAACACTTTGTCATTACCTGGAGGCAACCACAGTGCATGTCACTCTTCATCTCAGCGCTTCGACTTTGAAGCCACTTTTCCGTATGGAAACACATCCCAAGCAACAGAAAATCTGCAGATGCTGGAAATCCAAGCAACACACACAAAATGCTGGAGGAACTCAGCAGGCCAGGCAGCATCTATGGAAAAGTATACAGTCGATGTTTTGGGGCCGAGGCACCTTCAGCAGGTGTCATCCCTATCATTTTTACAAATTCTTCTCATCACACAGGTAAAGAAGCTGCATCAGCGCCAGCTTTTGTAGCAAGCATTCTTTTCCTGTAGGAGAAATTGGCTTGCAGAAGCCAGAAGAGAATCAGACTCTGGGACAATCAGTCCCCATGGTAACCTCCATGCTGAGGGAACAAACATTTGTGGTCTTCTTCAGAGCAGACTGTCCAAAAGTGGAGATGATGCCACAGCAATATACCTTAGCAATCACACATCAAGGCAATGTTCTGGATTTGTGTTTCATATGATTTTCTGTCCTTTGTTTCTTTAAAAGTAAAATACAACATAATTTAGAAACCTGAAATAAAACCAAAATGTTGGAAACAGTCAATTAGCCAAGGAGCACCAACTTAAACCCAAGTGGGAGAGAAAATAATTCTGGAGAAGGACTTGCACTTGTTCCATTCCTCTGAAGCACAAACCTAGCAGCATCACTGATGGAACGTAACAGCAAGGAGACAGTGCTGTTTTGGAGGATCTGTCCTTGGACCTGTAGACCTGGGATAGGTCATTGGGAATGATGTGCTGGTATTGCATGCATCTTCTAAGCCAGCTGACAAGAGACTGGCATAGGGGTGTGTGACTTACTGAAGGGATCATGTGAGGATAATCAAAGTAGTAACCTTTTACTGTTCCCAGGCTGTTGGATGATTGGGATGAGTATTCATTGCTTCTTCACAATTTTTTTCCCAACAATTAATCTCCATGAAGAATACAATAACTAGAGCCATACTGCATGGAGGCAGGATCTTCAGACAACCATCAGTCACCTATTTACAGAAATGCATTTTTATTCTCTCATATTCCTCTCCCATTTTGCCTGATTCTACCCCTTGCCTATGCAAGCAGGGGCAATTAACAGTGAATGTTTAAATCACAAACTGCATGTCTTTGGAATGTGGGATAAAACTGGGGCTCAACTATCAGGTAGGATGTGCAAATGACAAAGAGAGAGCACCAGAGTCATTATCCCTGGCAAAGAGATATTTGTGATCTGCTTGATGCAGGGATGGACTAAAGATTGACGGATCTAATTTTCACTTGCTATTACTTAGAATAAACACAAGGCAAAAAAAAAAACACAACAAAATTTAAGGGCACAATTAATTCTGCAGACACTGGAAATCTAAAGCAATACACACAAAATTCTGGAGAAACTCAGCAGGTCAGGCAGCATCCATGGAAATGAACATTTGATGTTTTGGGCTGAGAACCTTCTTCAGGACTGGCCTTTGTCACTGTCACAAGGCAATGCATGGTGTTGGAAGAACAAATCGCAGGATTTGTAATAGAATACTGTGCTGGTTTATAGTAGTTTTTCTGAAGCTGTTTCTTGATGGGCTGGCCTATGGCCAAACTGCAGAACTGGCTTTAGGCCTTTAGTCCCAATAGGCACAGTAAAGTAAGCCAACAAGCTGGCATTTTCATCCAGCCTCTCTTCGTAGTCCCATCTTATAGGCCTAGCATTAAATCTTTTGCTGCTCCTTTTTTCTTTTGCTTCTATTATTCCTCTAACAGTGATCAGAAAGGAACTAATCACAAGTGCTGAACTTCTAAATGTTTAGAAAAAGAAGACAGAAAATGTGCTGTAATTTCTGAGCTCCGTCTCCATTAGTGAGTGAGAATGACATCAGTGTTTTGTTGATATTACAGCACACTGATTTCAATAAGTTGGTGAGGCTCCTTATTTCAGAATGTGCCCGGTCTACTTTGGAGAGAAAACTGGGCACAATATGGGCAGGGTGGATTCAAATAGGACTGGGAATGTGGCTCTGTGAGTTTTGGGTGGTGGTGGAGTGGGGTTGGCTATAGACTAATGCATCTTTCCAGTCATGTGGACTGAGATAACGTCAGGTCCAATAAATTGAAATAATTTTTTGGATCCAAATCAGAGTTATCAACAAAGAGGCAGAAGTTGGAAGGATCATAACAGCCTCAAAATGCAATATTTATTGGATATTCCTTGGACTTCCAAAATCTCAATTGGGTTTTAAAGAAGAAAATTAAATATAATAGAAAAGATTCAATGAATAACAAAAAAGCAATGTGGCCATGAAAAAGAACTCCCACTCAGTTGGCTTGAGGAAATGATTGTCACTGTTAACATCTATTCCACAAAGGCGCCAGCAGGATTCTTTAAATTGGATTTACTATGTTGCTGATTTTATGAAGTCCTATTTGGGGATTTAAAGGGGCTGCACAACATGGGCATGTAAGCCTCACATTAATATTTAACTGAGGGCAATGAGGCCTCACACATTACTGTATCAGGCAAATTTGGTTGACACTCTGCTCATTGCTTTTTAGCTTTGTGGATGCTGGGACAACTGTGACTTAAAACAATTGCCTTCTTTATGTGAATCTGTTACTTTTTTTTGCCTACATTTGTTTTTTTCTGGTTGCTGTATTCATTCAAAAATTTGCAGCTACCACAATGTTCATAAAGTTTTGGATTCTTTTTTACACAATCCTTATATTACACATGCACCGAAGGGTCAGAATTGTCACAGCAGTCTATGGAGCATTGAGGGGGGTTTGCAGTATGGACCCAATTACATTACTGTAAAATCAAATTCACCTTTGGTATGCTTTCCAGATTTTTTTCAAGTCTGTCTCATATGTTAACAAAAAGAATCATGTATCTAAGCAAGTTTCTGCTACAGGTTTCTCTCTGTCTTTTCAATGTCCTAAGCTTTTTTTGATGTTATGGTAAAGTTTCTAATTCCTCAATGGATGGAACTCTGAAATGGAACAAAATCCAAATGCAGAACATTAAGGATACACACAGGTAGTGCATGTTCCTCACAGCAAACGTTTAACTGAAACTTATGCTTTTTGCTTCTGATTCAGCTCACTGCTGAAGTTTGGCCAAGCTAGATAACAAAAAAGGCAAATAGGAAAATTATAGCATTGATTGTCTTTGAAGTGAAATGTCTTCAGTGAGTTGCAGAAGCCTTTGTGGCAGTCTTAGATGGGTGTTGAACATTTTACCTAGTTACTGTTTTTGTGGGTGAGTATCTAACAGTTAGAAACTGGGAGAAAGAATATGAGGCTAGGAGATATGTGGTGGCTGCATAAACAGTAGGAGGCCTTCATTAGTCCCTTACCTCAGCTTTCTCAGTCTGTTAGTCCTAACGTGGACAGGTTTTGGTATTTCCCTTTCTTTAGTCTGAAACAAAGATCCCTATCCTCAAGGCACAGCAGATGAGCCCCCTCTTGCTAATGTGTCCATTGTGTTAAATTAATCCCATTAGATTAGTTTTCGTGGACCATCCTGATTTCTTATCAATAAATATGAAATTAGAATGAACAGAAAATACTGGAAGCACTATGTTTTTGGAATTTTCTGCTTTTTAAGTCTCCAGCATCTGCAGTACTTTTGATTTTCACTTATCAATAATGCATCTTTTACTGAAGGTTAAAGAGATCTTCTGCTTGCTCAACAATAACTGCTGATTGTTCATTAAGTCAGAGAAGAAAGACAGCATCAATGCTTGCAGGTGTTATAGAAAATTAGAAAATGTGAATTTTCTGTTTACCAGTATTTTGAAAGTGATGGTTTTTGTCAGAGGGGTTTCCATTCCCATTCCAAAATAATATTTCATGCCAATTAACAAAGTTAAACAATGTAAAATGCAGTTGGAAGATGATCAGACAGCATATAATTGTTTCATTGCTAAAGCCAGTTATGAGTGGAATCCATCTTCACAGTGCTGAAGTATTTTAAAGCAAGTCTTGCATTAAATAGTGTTTTAATGAGTAATACTAACTAATGGAAACATGTATACTTGTATCACACAAATCAGGCAGCTGCGGCATTAGGATTGAACAAAGCATCTTCAATACCTCAGAAGACTTCAGAAAAAGAAACAAATACAAAAAAATAATCTAGTTTTATGCACAGATACATCAGTTAAAATCTTGACTATAAGCAAGAGAATGTGAGAAGGAAATCAGGAGAGCTAAAAGAAGACATGAGGTTGCTCCAACAAACAATGTGAAGGAGAACCCAAAAGACTTATATTAAGAGAAAAAGGACTGCAAGGGACAAAGTTAGTCTTCTAAAAGATCCGAGTGGTAATCTATGTGTGGAACCAAAAGAGATGGGGAGATCTTAAATGGATTTTTTGCATCTGTAGTTACTCGATAAACAGATGCAGAGTCTATAGATATGAGACAATGCAGCAGTGAGGTTGTGAACCCTATACAGATTACAGAGGAGGTATTTGCTGTCTTATGGTAAATTAGGGTGGGTAAATCGCCAGGGCTTGACAAGGTGTTCCCTCGGACCCTGTGGGAGGGTAGTGCAGAAAATACATAGGCCTTAGCAGGGATATTTAAAACATCCTTAGCCAAAGGTGAGATGCCAGATGATTGGAGGATAGCTAATTTTGTTCCCTTGTTTAAGAAAGATTCAAAGAATTAGCCTGGAAATTTTAGGCTGGTGAGTCTGATATCAGTAGTGAGAAAGTTATTGAAAGGTATTCTAAGCGATGCATATATAAGTATTTGGCTAGACAGCGACTGATTAGATACAGCCAGCATGGCTTTGTGTGTGTCAAGTTGTGTCTAACCGATCTTATAGAGTTTTTTGAGGAAGTTACCAGGAAAGTTGATGAAAGCAATGCAGTGGATGTTTCTACATGGGCGTTAACAAGGCCTTTGACAAGGTCCCGCATGGGGGGGGGGGGGTTAGTCAAGAAAGTTCAGTTGCTTGGCATTCAAGGTGAGGTAGTAAATTGGATTAGATATTGGCTTTGTGGGAGAAGCCTGAGAGTGGTAGTAGAGGGTTGCCTCTCTGACTCGAGACCTATGACTGCTGGTGTACCACAGAGATCAGTGCTGGGTCCATTGTTGTTTGTCATCTATATCAACAATATGGAAGATAATGTAGTAAACTGGATTAGCAAATTTGCAGGTGACACCAAGATTTGGGGTGTAGTGGATAGCGGGGAAGACTATTAAATCTTGCAGTGTGATTGGATCTGGCTGGAAAAATGGCAGATGGAATTTAACGCAGGAAAATGTGCTGTATTGCACTTTGGGAGGACCAACCAGGGTAGGTCTTACACAGTGAGCTGTAGGGCACTGAGGAGTGTGGTAGAACAAAGGGATTTGGGAATACAGATCCATAATTCCTTGAAAGTGTAGAGCACTGAGGAGTGTGGTAGAACAAAAGGATTTGGGAATTCCTTGAAAGTGACATCACAGGTAGATAGGGTTGTAAAGAAAGCTTTTGCCATTTTGGCCTTCATAAATCGAAGAACTGAGTACAGAAGATGGGATGTTATGTTGAAATTATATAAGATGTTGGTGAGGCCTAATTTGGAATATTGTGTGCAGCTTTGATCACCTACCTACAGGAAAGATTTAAATAAGGTTGAAATAGTGCAGAGAAAATTTGAAGGATGTTGCCAGGACTTGACAGATTAATAGTTCGGCACAGACTAGATGGGCTGAAGGGCCTGTTTAAGGCTACAATGTTCTATAACTAAGCAGTGTCAAGGAGAATTCTAACTAAGAATTCTGTGTAAGCATGAGAAGCAAGTAAGTTGGAAGCAAAAACTCAGTTTAAATGTTACGTTACACTGAGCACTACGAGGTGGGACTGACTGGCAGCTGAATAATTTATGTATTAGATCTTTAGAAAGGATGTGCAAATTGGGATGGGGAAGACACATCAATGGGGAGCAATGGAAAGAATTCAAATTAAAATGGTAAACCAAATAAATATAGATACAAGTGAGGCAAAAATGTAAGATTCTTCTTGGTCTTGTCTACAGATCTCCTGAAAGTGGTGATGTTCTAAGGAAAACAAGGTAAATATGTTGCAGGGCAAACATGGTCAGAAGATTTTAAATTTCTCACTCTATTTTAAAAAAATCCTAGTACCTCAGGCAATAGATATCCAGAGTATATTTAGGTCTGCTTTTTAGAATAAAATGCTACTTTTGCATGTGAAATGTATGGTTGTAAGGCACTTTTTGTGGTACTAATGACAAGAAAATGGAATTTGTAGGAGATATGCTAATTTCCATGGCATCCTGATTCCAAATCTTTGGTCACCCTGACGGAAAGTGGGTATTGATAATTTAAATAGCATCTGATCATAATATAAACCTGGCAGATTTTTCAGTCCTGAAACAGGCTAACTACAGTGTGTAGAATCGTGCTACCAATAGGAAGGTTAATTAGTTTTTTATATCTCTGATCCGCCTGGGTTTGCATTGAAATGATGACCAAATGCTGGAAGACTCTTATTCCCTCCCTAAAATTTCCTAACTGCCTAATTATCTAGAGTTACGGAGGAGTCAGATTTAAATATCCATGATCGTAAGAATTGAGCTCACCAAATGACTAGACTTTCTGTAAGGGTTAAAAAAAATACAACTTCCAGTCAGTTTCTCCAGACCACAAATTCCTAAAGCTTTTGCAGGACTCCATGTCTATTCCAATAATGTCAAAATCGTGTTAATACTGCTGCATTTCCCAGTATCAGTAAAAGGGAAGCAGGAACCTTAGAAATGCATCACTGTCAGGTCGCTGCTTTTATATGACAGTTCAGGGACATTAAAATCAAATTATTATTCTTCTCACCATTGACCATCAGAATTTGGTGAACTCTTCTTTTAGATTATGACTTGGAATTTTTGGTTACTGTCCACTTTTTATCCACATATGTAACCTTCCATACAGCCCTGGGAATAGTGTTCTCCCTACAAGTGTCGCTCTTAGATCAAAGATTTAGATGAATGTACACTAGACATGACCTCTACAAGCTGTCATTCTTTTGGAGTGCCCTTGTAGCAATGTATTCAATTGTGATTCTGTAGAAATCATTGCCATGACAGCGGTGGAGGCCAAGTCATTTAGTATATCTAAAGCACAGATTGATAGGTTCTTGGTTAGTTAGGTCTTCAAAGGTTATGGGGAGAAGGCAAGAGAATGAGGTTCAGAGAGATAATAATCAGCCATGATGGAATGGCAGAGCAGGCTTGATGGGCCATGTAGCCTAACTCTGCTCCTATGTCTTATAGTCTTATGTATTAAATGTTAAAACAACAGTATTTGTTTCATTGCAAGGAGCTTCATGGGTAAAACAGATGAAGATAGAGTCTGGATTAGTTCATGGAACTACAATGTTGCAGCCATTACAGAGATTTAGCTGAAAGAAGGGCAGAACTTATAGGTCAATATCCCAAGATTCAGATGTTTCAGATACAGTTATGGAGTCATAGAACACTACAGCACAGAACAGGTGCCTTGGCCCATCCAGTCCATGCCAAACCATCAATCTACCTGGTCCCATTGACCTGCACCCGGACCATAGGCCTCTGTATTCCTCCCATCCCTGTACCTACCCAAATTTCTCTTCAATATTGAAATTGAACCCACATAGACTATTTCCACTGGCAGCTTGTTCCACACTCTCACTCTTGAAGAACATTGAGATGAATAAGTCCCCAGAGTCTAATGGGATCTAATCTCAGTTGATGATAGAAGTCAGAAGAGATTTTTGAGGCATTAACAGAGATTTTGGCATCCTCTTTAGCCACAGGAGCCAATGTTTTTCCTTTGCCAAACCAAGATATTACAGGCCAGTGAGCCTTATATCAGTTGTGGGAAAGTATTGAAGATTGTGAGGGATATAATCAGCTCCCATCTGGAAAAGCATAGACTTATTTCACTTGACTTTATTGTAGAGATCATATCTTATGAGCCTTTCTGAGGAGGGGGGAAGATGGTTAAAGAGAATAGGGGTGGATGTTGAAAGTAAAGCTTTCAACAAGGTCCTCCATTATAGACTGATCTGAAATCCTAAGGTATGTGGCCACATAGTGGTGGAATGGTGTTACTCTGATGAGATGCCTGTGACCAACAGTGTTGCAAAAGAATTGATGCCAAAACCTATGTTGCTTGTGATTTGGATGAAAATGCAAGTATATATAAGATGTATTTGGAAAGTGGGAGTCTTCAAAAATGAATTTTTCAGAGTACAAAGCTTGTATATGCCTGTCAGAATAAAAGGTAAAGATAACAAGTGTAAGCAACCTTTGTTTTCAAGAGGTTTTGGTTAAGAGAAAAAAGGAAGTGCGTAACAGGTATAGGCAAGTAGGAACAAATGAGGTACTTATGGAATTCAAGAAATGTAGGAGAACACTTAAGAAAGAAATCAGGAGGGCTAAAAGAAGGGATATGGTTGCTCTGGCAGGAAAGGTGAAGGTGAATCCTAAGGGATTCTACAGGTTTATTAAGAACAAAAGGATTGCAAGGAGTAAAATTAGTCCCCTGGAAGACCAGAATGGTAATCAATGTGTGGAACCAAAACCGATGCTAGAGATCTTAAATGCAATCTTTGCATCTGTATTTACTGGGGAGATGGATATAAAGTCTATAGCTGTGAGGAAAAGTGGCATCAACTTCATGGACCCTGTACAGGTTACAGAGGAGGAGGTGTTTGCAGATCAGCAGGCAAATCAGTGCCTGACAAGGTATTCCCTTGGACACTATGAGAGGCAAGTGCAGAAATTGCCGGGGCTCTAGCAGAGATATTTAAAACATTCTTAGTGACAGAAAAGGTACCAGAGGATTGGAGGATAGCCAATGTTGTTCCACTGTTTAAAAAAGGCTCTAAACAGAAACCAAGAAATTATAGGCCGGTGAGTCTGGCATAGGCTGTGGAAAAGTTATTGGAAGGTATTCTAAGGGACCCTATATACATTATAATTGTTTGGATAAACACAGACTAATTAAGGATAGCCAGCATGGCTTCATGCATGGTAACTTATGTCTAATCATGTTATGATTAGAGTTTTTTTGAGGAAGTTATCAAGAAAGTGGATGAAGGCAGGGCAGTGGAAGTTGTCTACAAGGACTTTAGTAAGGCATTTGACAAGGTTCGGCATGGGAGGCTGGTCAGGAAGGCTCAGTCGCTCGGCATTCAGGATGAGGTAGGAAATTGAAGAGACATTGATTTTGTGGGAGAAGCCAGAGAGTGGTAGTAGAGGGCTGTCTCTCTGACTGGAGGCCTGTGACTGGTGGTGTGCCACAGGGATCATTGTTAGGTCCTTTGTTATTTGTTATTTATATCAGTGATCTGGATAATAATGTGGTTAACTGGATCATCAAATATATGGATAACACCAAGACTGGAAGTGTAGTGGACAGTGAGGAAGGCTATCATGGCTTGCAGAGGGATATGTATCAGCTGGAAAAATGGGCAGGTGGAATTTAGTACAGTTGAGTGTGAGATTTTGCACTTCAGTAGGACCAACCATTGAAGGTCTTACATTGTGAATGGTAGGGCACTGAGAGTGTGGTAGAACAAAGGGATATGTGAATACAGGTCCATAATTTGTTAAAAGTGGCGTCATATGTAGACAGGGTTGTAAAGAAAGCTTTTGGCACGTTGGCCTTCATAAATCAATGTATTGAGTACAGAAGATGGGATGTTATGTTGAAGTTGTATAAGACGTTGGTGAGGCCTAATTTGGAATATTGTGGGCAATTTTGGTCACCTGCTTATAGGAAAGATGTAAACAAGGTTGGACGAGTACAGAGAAAATTTACAAAGATGTTGCTGGGGCTGGAGGACCTGAGTTATAAGGAAAGATTGAATAGGTTTAGACTGTATTCCTTAGAACATACAAAATTGAGAGGAGATTTGATAGAGGTATACAGAATTATGAGGGATATAGATAGGGTAAATACAAGCAGGCTTTTTCCTCTGAGGTTGGGTGGGATTACTATGAGAAGTCACGGCTTCAGGTTGAAAGGTGAGAAGTTTAAGGGGAACATGGGGAAAAAACTTCTTCACTCAGAGTATCATGAGGTTGTGGAATGTGCTGCCAGCAGAAATGGTCCGTGTGAACTCAATTTCAACGTTTTAGAGAAGTTTGATTAGGTATATGGTTAGTAAGGGTATGAAGGGTAATGGTCTTGGTGCAGGTCGATTGGAGTAGGCAGATTTAAATGGTTTTGGCATGGACTAAATGGGCCGAAGAGCCTATTTTTGGGCTGTATATCTCTATGACTCTATGACTTTATAAGTGCAGGTGGGTTGAAGTCCATAGTTCCATGAAATGTGGCAGCATAAGTAGATAGAGTGATAACAATGGTGTAAGGCATACCTCGCAGCAGTTTAGTGTTGGGAGGGTACAAAAATCTATGCCGACAGATTAGCTGAGATTTCAAGGGCATCTTCAACCTCTCAGTGCTGCAGGTGGAGTTTCCCACCTGCTTCAAATAGACATCAATCATACCAGTGCCAAAGAATAGCAAGGTAAGTTGTCTCTGTACCTATTACCCAGTAGCACTACATCTACCGTAATGAAGTGCTTTGAGAGGTTGATCATGGCTCGAAATAACTTCTGTCAGAACGAGGACCTGGACCTGCTGCAATTAGACCACCACAACAAGTCTACAGCAGACAGAATCTCACTGGCACTCCACTCATCTTTGGGGTACCAGAGAACCGTAGGCTGCTGTTTATCGATCACAGTTTGGTGTTTCACTCAATCATCCCTTCTGCACTAACCAACAAGTTTTAAAACCTGGGCCTTTGTAACTCCCTCTGCAACTGATCTTCAACTTCCTTACTGGTAGATCAGTCAATGTGCATAGGTAATTAATCTCCGCACTGAGAATCAACACAGGTACACCTCAAGGCTGCATGCTTAGCCTACAGGTGTGCTCTCTCCACATGCATGACTATATGGATAGGCACAGTTCAGATACCAATTAAAAATTTGCTGATTACAACCTTGTTGTTGGCAGATTCTCAGATAGTGATGAGGAGGTATAAATGAGTGAGATAAATTGGCTGTTTGAGTAGTGTCAGAGCAACAATCTCATAACCAATGTCAGAGAGTCCCAGGAATTGATTGTGGACTTCAGGAAAGGGGAGAACACACACAAATCCTCATTGAGTGGTAAGTGATAGAAAGGAAGAGAAACTTCAAGTTTCTGGGTGTCAACATCTCAAAAAGACCATTCTGAGCCTAACACATTGATGCAATTATGAAGAAGGCATGGCAGCAGTTCTATTTCATTAGGATATTGAGGAGATTTGGCATGTCACCCGATTTCTACAGATGTATGGTAGAAGGCATTGTGACTGGTTGCATCACTGCCTGGTATGGAGGCAAGAGGCTGCAGAAGGTTGCAGATGCAGTCAGTTTTCCATCATCAGGTACATCTTCATGTGGTGGCATCCATCGTTAAGGAGCCTCATCATCCAGGACATGTCTTCTTCTCAGTTTTATCATCAGAGAAGAGGTAATGTAATATAATGGCTCCGTCTGTCTAAGTAGACAATGGATGCGCCCGGTCTCGCGGTGCAGACCTGGGCGATGGATATGGAGATCCTGGGCTGCCCAGACATCAAGATCACCCTCTCAGCCTTGCGGATGTGGTCCAAAGGAATGCGAAGTAGTACATTTGGCATCAGCTTGGCTGCAGGAGCTGCCAGGAGGTGACATGATACGTCATCCAACCGCCTTAGGGGCTCCACTCCGGATTTCTGTTGGGTTTATTCCTTAGCCTTCTCTTCTCCCGAAGATACCCACAAGACAGTGGGATCCGTAACCCTGGATAGGGGCCCATACCGGGTACTGTCAGCCGGAGCCAGCTGAGCCTGGGACTCGTGTAAGGCAGGATCGTCACGCCCTGTAGTAGTAACATATGGAGCCACTACCCACTGCCTGTGAGAAGGGGTATAGAAGCCTGAAAACTCATACTCATGCCTTTGAGGAGCATCTGCTTTCCCTCTGCCATCAGATTACTGAACAGTCCATGAACAGTATCTTGTTATTCTTCTTTCACACTATTTATGTATTTTTGTAACTTATAGTAATTTTTGTCTTGCACTGTTCTGCTACCACCAAACAAACTTCATGGCATATATCAGTGGTAATAAACATGATTCTGATTTTAATTAAAATCTGTGTTGTCTTTTTGCAGCTGTGTTCAACTTTTGTTAGATAGTATTTGGAATGTTGTATGTAGTTCTGGTTACTGCATTACAGGAAGGAAGTGGAGGCTTTAGGGAGGATGCAGAGCAGGTTCACGAGCATGTTGCCTGGATTAGAGAGCATTAGCTATAAATAGAAATTGGGCAAATTTGGATTGTTTTCTCTGCAGTGTTGAAGGGTGAGGGGCAACCTGATGGCATCTAAAATTATGAGAGGTATAGACAGGGTAAATAGGCAGAGTCTTTTTGCCAGGATGTCCTAAAGTAGCTTAAGGTGAGGAGGTTTACACAGTATGTGGCAGATTGCTGGAATGCACTGCCAGAGGAGGTGCTGAAAGCAGATACAATAACAAGGTGTTAAATGCATTTAGATAGGCAGGTGATTAGGCAGGGTATTGAGTATAACTGCACCGGTCCAATGAAATAATGCCCATGCAACATATTGATGTCCTTGAAGATTTATTTTTATTTCTCTCTCTCTCTTTCTTCAGTAGACACCGTGAAAACTACAAGAAAACAAAGGACATAAAGTTTGAAACACACATCCCTCTGTCTTTTAAAATCTCTCAAGCTAGTGTCCACCGATAAACAGGCCCAAACACGTTAGCACATCAGAAGTGTGCTGAAATCAAATAAATCACTAAAACGTATCATATAAAGACACCTCAACAACATTATGTAACACGAATTAAGAAAAACAATTACTGTGTGCGCCTCTTGGACCACATGCAGAATGAGGTTATTTTAGGGCCACGTGTGTTTCTCTGCTTCCATGTTGGTTCTGACCTATAATACCACAGTCATGCTTTTATCAAACTCTGGTCATGTGACCCATTTCACTCTACATTAAATAAACCTTACATAAAATATTTTAAGGTGATAAATTAATCATGAATTTATGACAAAAATATATAAAAAAACATTTCAATGAAACCTGTCCCTGAGACAGTTACATTGAGGGATAAAGACCATGTGCAATTTGAATTGACAAAATGTTCGGCACAGACATAGGATGCCCAAGGTCCTGTTCCTGTGATGTGCTGTTCTATATTCTGTGTTCTATGATTGTATTATACTGCACATAGAATAAAGGCATAAAAGAAAGAATATAAATCATGATTGGAATCATTAAACAGATGACTTCTACTCTCCTTTCTGTTTACTAATTGTCATTGATCTATTTAGTCCCTGTTAAGGTTATGAGTACTGGATATTCTTAGTGTTAGCTTACTACTTCCTTTGCTAGGGGATAAAGGAAGTTACTGAGGAGCCTACTGTTATGCAGAAGATACAGTATGTAACTTTTTAAAATAATTTGTACAGATACTTGGAGAGGAAAGGCATCGAGGGCTGTAAACTAATGCACGTAAATGTGATTGGCATTGATAAGGCATTACACCCAGCTCAGATTAGTATTCTGAAAAAGGCCTATTTCTGTGAAGATATATAACAGAGATGCAAGTGATTCTAGATCTACAATTGTTCTCCACTGGTTAAACAGAAATCTTGGAAAGCAGGCAGCAGAATACTTATGAAACTTCAAAGTCATTCACTCTGGAGATTGATTTCAACTATGTGGACATTACAAGAAGTCTATGCCACTGGGAGGATGGGGTGAGGGTGCAACATGGGAAAACTGATGATGTAACAAGCAATCTGCAGGAGGAACTCAGTGAGTCAAATGGCATCTGTGGGAGTAGAGGAATTGTCAACATTTTGGTTTGAAACCTTGCATCAGGTCCTGATGTAAAGTTTCAGACCAAACCATTAATAAGTCCTTTCCTCCTACTGATGCTGGCAACTTACTGAGATTTTCTGTGATAGTTAGTATCTATAGTCCCTTGTGTCTCTGGAAACTGGTGATACCTCATGCCTCTTCAGTCAACAATTGGCTGCCATATAATGATACCAATCCAATATTATCACCAATGAAATAACACATGCTTAAAGTAATTGATCTAAATTTTGGATTTAAGTTGCATGTGGATAACTCTAGAACCGAGCAATAGATTCCAGATTTCACTCTTTATGTAATAATATAATTATCCTACCACCTCTACACTCTCTGATTCAAGATCCGAGATCAGGCGGATAGCAATTAGGATCTTTATGTAGACAAGGACTGCAAATTTACATTTCACTTCACAGATATTTTTGGCCTTAAAATCACTCTTGCTTTTTTTTTCCTTTTTGGAAGATGGTGGTTAAAAGCCTCCTGCAGCTGGTTTTGTGATCAAGGGGCTTTGGTATGAAATAGCTCTCCAAGTCACATTGGCATCTATTTATCACCACTTGCAGATGTATTGACCTGACAATTTTCATGAGGAAATCTGAATTTTTAGGAAGCGACTGTGATCCCTTTGGCTAATGTGCCTTTTCATGTTTTCTGGAGGTACTGCATCTTTTGGCTGAGCTGCTATCCTTTAGGCTTGGCTGTGCTATGCCCTTGAGAAGCTGGATACGCAGTGCCAATGGTATGAACTCCCTTCGCTTCATCTGCTCTTCCCACTTTGTCTTCATCATCTTCTTCAGCCAAAACAATGGCAGCTTCTTCTGGGTGATTCCCCAGAAGATTCGTGCTGGATAGAAATATAGATAGTTCATTTATTTGGATATGAAAATGTGATTTATAAACATGTCTCTTTGGGCTCTGGATCATCTGCTTTTAAACTGTAGCAAGAGAGTGAATTTTATTTTCCCTTCCACATTTTATGGGGTGGAGATAAAAGCATTAAAAATGCTGTATGCGTCTTTTATATGCTATGTAGGTGACATGGGAATCTATCATGATAACCAACATTACATAGTGTTGACATATTTGTATAGTTATAATGTTAAAAATGCTTTTCAGAACTTGACGACTCAGCTGATATGATCTTGCTTAAGTGGTTAAAAATAAGTCCAATCTCCTTTCAGTGGAGATCAGTTTTGTTGATAGTGCAGGTATGTTGTCATGTATTAGGGTTGAGGTTTGATTTCTAATTGATTTACTGTAGAAATTCTACCATGAAAACAGGTTACCAAAGCACTTGTGAAATTAGAAATCAATGCATTTCTCTAAGTCCCCAATATTGTGATGTGCTGGCAGATTTTCTTTTAATGCCAGAGCAGGGAAATGAATGTGAACTCTACTGATTCACAACTTGAGTCAGGGAAACTGCGATTTCTGCAGGAAAGTAGCACACTCTGGGCACCTTCTTTATTGCAGCGCCTATGTTACATTGCATATTCAATCTGAGAAGCGGCTATGCCTCGGTTTTCCTCAGAATTCCATGACAATCTAAGCTAATGTTTTAGCAACCTTTCCCTAGGTCCGGAGCCATGTGTATGAAGACTGGATTTCATGCTTGGTCACCAATGTGATGATAAATTACTTCAAATAAATGAATTTATCTGAATTTTCCCTTTGGTATAGTCAAGTTTTTGGCAGCAAGATGTTCATTCCAGCAGTAACGCAGAATGGGCACTTCATTTGCATTGATGCAGATGCGGATGTTCATTTATACTTAAACAGCCCTGGTGTGGTACAACTGACCTTAGGGCCTGGTTATGAGTCAGAGGAGCCAGGAAATCAGGAAATATCAGATATGAAAGAGGGGAGGGGTGCACTGCTCAAGAGGCCTTTAGTGGGACTTCAGTGAGCATTTCCCCTCCAGGGGAGCCCAGAGCAGCATGGGGTCATAGGTGAAGTTGTTTCACTGAAGAGGCTACAGCCTCAACCCAGACCTTGAAGCAGAACATTGATGGGAATGCCTATGATCTCAAGGCCATTGATGCCCTTGAATTCTAAGGGTTAGATTCCTTATACAGAGTACGTGATAATGGTGCTGTGTTTTAGCTTGAAGCCTTCTGCGTGAGCACATTAATTCCTGTGGCCAATAACTTGTTACATGAACATCTGTCCTCTAGCCTATCCTTTAGACTGGAAATCTGACCGTTCCTGCACAATATACAGCTGATTGGTTCTGAATTGAAAGCATGCATCCACCAAGACATGAGTATCCCAGATGGAACACGATTGTTGTTATGTAAAATAGTTTTAAAAGGAATATTGCAGAGCAAACAAGAGTCCGACACCCTTCCCTTTTCTAAAAGTTATGAGGGCCCTTAAACTCAATAAATAGAAGTCGTTAATTTCTGTTTATTAGTTTGTGTAAGTAGATTAGTGAATTTTAAATGTGAATATGCATGATTGGCAAATCACCCAAGTTAAAAAAGTCATACAAATGATACTCACTGCAATACTGCATATTTGTTACTAAAAATTCCTGAAGTGGACAAAAGGTAGCATTGTGATGTGGCTTTATTTTTTCTATCAGTGTTATGCACACAATTCTCAAATTCCTTATTTTGAGATATTTACATCAGGGTTTCTTTCACTGGCTTCCAGCTACAGCATGACTAATAAACTGTGGCGAGCAGGCTTCACAATTCACCGTGATACTGTTAATTAGGACATACCTGTATATTGCAGCATGAACCTTTGCTCTGTTAACACAGCACTAACCATTTTGGAGAGCTGCATCAAAACAACTATTTCTATGTCAACAAAGAACAATTGCAGAAAGATTTCTCAAGCAGCAATCTGACACTGATCAGATACCCTGTTTGAGTAATCGTCGTTGAGGGATAAATATTCCCATGATCTTTGCCAAAATGGTGTCATGGGATATTTATCTCTGCAAAGAGGCCAAAGAGTACTTCAGTTCATTCAAAATACATCAGTTTCAATAGTGCTCTGAGATCTCAGCTTATATTTGTGTTTTGGTACTTGAAGTGAGCCAGGAACCCACAACCCTCCGTTGGAAAGATGAAAATGCTATCAATAGGCCATAGTGTGTTGTAAGACCAAATGACTCAGATTTATATTGAGTGAAGTTGATATTTTTCTGAGAGAAAGAGAGAAAAATGTAAAATGAAATGTGAATTTGAATGAAAAATATATGGCTGAAAGATAACTTTTATTTCCCTTCCATAGATACTTCTTGACTGCTGAGTTCCTCCAGCCTTTTGTATATATTGAAAGATAACTTTGAGACTGATTGGCTGCAGTGCTCAATTTTCAGCAGATGTTACGGTCATGATTCAAATTACAGAAAATGGATAGATTTAGGACAGTCATTAGGGTTTCTGACCACAACTTTTCTTTTTATAGCAGTTCTGCATCTGCTGTCTATTCCCAATACCATTTTCAGTTATGGCTGCCACCCCTCTGCAAAGTGAACCAACTGAGGTTTATAAGAAGATGAGAATGTTATGTTTCAAGTAATATAAAGACAGGAAAGGCTGTCTGACTTGATGATATTTCCAGTATTCCATGTTTTTATTTCTGATTTCCAGCTTCTGCACTTACTGATTTTAATTTACACACAATGGGTCTCAGCCTGAAGTGTCGACTGTACTTTTTTCCATAGATGCTGCCTGGTCTGCTGAGTTCCTCCAGCATTTTGTGTGTGTTGCTTGGATTTCCAACATCTGCAGATTTTCTCTTGTTTTTGATTTTAATTTGCTGTGTTTCAGTTTAATTGTTTCATTTGTTCATTTTAATGGGCTAGAAAGGACAAAGGGCCCACGAGATCAAGTTGTCAGATTTGGTTAGATGTCAAAAAGTGCATCCATTGCTGAAGAATAGAGAATGGTAAGTGAAACCAAGTGCATCCTTACCAATGGATGCTGACTTGCTAAGGTTTTTAGCCTTTGTTCTGGTTGAATTGGAAAAGAAGTTTTGGGTATGCATGAACAGAATGATCTTCAGACCACTTATGATCACATTTCCAGTCAAAGGGATCTTTTCCCCAGATTTTAACCCTCTTGTTCTTACATCGCACCAAATAAAGCTGTACGTTAATCTGGGAAAATGGGCAAGACCTTTTATCCAAATGATGCAAATTGGCCAGAAATATTAACTGCCAATTTCCTTCCATAGGTGCTGCCTGACCCTCTGAGATCCTCCAGCATCTTGACTATTGCTCCAGATTCAAACATCTGCAGTCTCTTGTGTCTGTAGTTGGCTTTAATCTGAGTTTTTAGCATTCTCCAGAAATTCATATTGCTTTGACTGAGTCAAGGACTGGAAGTATGGCATTAATTCCATTTACATCTCATTCTGGTGAAGTTATAATGAAGAACTATGCCAGCTGTCTGAAAATTCCTGGTCATTAATGCTTGACTGTGTTGCAGACTCACCGTGCTTATGAAGAGGCTCCATTCTCAAAAGTTACAGCAGAATAGATGTGACTCCAACAAGCATAATTATTTGTTAATCTGTTTTCACATTTCATCATGCACTTAAGTTAGGACACCATTTTGAAATATAGATTCTCTCCTTTCCATCATGCAGTCTGTTCTTTGCCTTGGTTTTAAGTTGATTTCTTACTCCCAACTCATTTGCCCTGTTTCTTATTCCTCATTCGTTGTTCATTACACCTGTGTCTGCCAATCTAATTCAGCCTCAGTTACTTCCTGTCTTGCACCTGTGCATAATTTCTCTCTGAAGGATAACTGTCAAACCTCCTGTGGTTGATATCAAAAAACGTCATTATCTGATCTTCATTACAAGACAACCTCTACACAACTGTGTAAACCATTTCAATAAATGATTTGAATCACACCTGTCAATAACATAGAGATTACCAATATTTTAGCAGAGCTCATTGGTGCCGTTGTGTAATATAGTCCTCCTCCAGAATTAGCTTTCTTGAAACAGGCATTGGTATTATCCATGAAGGTAATTTCTAAGCAAGAAAACTGGTTGTTACATATTAAAACATTTTGAAATAAGCAATACAGGTGTCCCCCGCTTTTCGAACGTTTGCTGTACGAAACCTCACTGTTACGAAAGACCTACATTAGTTCCCTGTTTCTGCTAACAGAAGGTGTTTTCACTGTTACGATGAAAGGCAGCGCGTGGGGAAAAGCAGCGCGCAAGCAGCCGCTGTCCCCCGGATTCCGAACGGCATTCTCGCCGGAATTACTTAAACACGTGCCTGTGAGTAGCCGTTTGCAAGATGAGTTCTAAGGTATTGGAAAAGCCTAAAAGAGCTCATAAGGGTGTTACACTTAGCGTAAAACTAGACATAATTAACCATTTTGATCGTGGTGAACGAAGTAAGGACAAAGTGAGTTTGGCTTGTGGAAGTTGACGAAGATGATGTTGAAGAGGTTTTGGCATCCCATGACCAAGAACTGATAGATGAAGAGCTGATGCAATTGGAAGAGGAAAGAATAACAATCGAAACTGAATTCAGTAGCGAAAGTGAAGTCGTCCAGGAGCTGAACGTGAAGCAACTACGTGAGATTTTTGCTGCAATGATAAAGTACGACTTTAATTTTGAAAGGGTACGTCGGTTTAGGGCATATTTGCAAGATGGTTTGAGTGCTTACAAAGAACTGTATGATAGAAAAATGCGCGAGGCTAAGCAGTCAAGCCTTCCACATGAGCCACAGCCGAAATAAACGTGCTAATTAATTAGGCGCCGCCGGGTACGTAAGTGTCGGCCCAGATCAGAGGTGATTGCTGATTGCGTCGCCTCTGATCTGGGCCGACAATTACGTGCCGGGTGGCACCTAATTAATTAGCATGTTTATTTCGGCTTTTTTCTTAAAGATGTGCTGTATGCCTCCTGGCTACTGCTGCACCCCTGCATGTTTCGCAGATCGGTATCGGTCGGTGGCCTGGAGGGTGGGGGCCACTGCACCACCCCGACCTCCAACGACTCAGTCTCACACACCATCATCAGTGTGCTCGATGTCTTCCTGATTCCTGTAAGTAATACTACAGTGTACGTACATTATTTCTACTTTATATCGGCTGTGTATTTTTATGTGTTGTTTGATATGATTTGGCAGCTTCATAGCTTAAAGGTTACTGGACAGAGTGTTTCTGACAACAGCGCTTGTGTGAGATTTTCTGCCGAGAGCACTTGTGTGAGATTTTCGCTATGGAGATCAGTGCCGGCAATGATTGTGGAAAAGTATTTCTACTTTATATAGGCTGTGTATTTATCATATCATTCCTGCTTTTACTATATGTTACTTTTATTTTTGTTTTATGTGTTATTTGGCATGATTTGGTAGGTCATTTTTGGGTCTGCGAACGCTCACAAAATTTTCGCATATAAATAAATGGTAATTGCTTCTTCGCTTTATGACATTCTGGCTTACGAACCGTTTCATGGGAACGCTCTACCTTCGGAAGGCGGGGCAAACCTGTACCTTGGAATAATTCAGACTGCTTCAAGAATAACAGAATTGGCAACAAGTATCAACTTCTGTGGACCATGACTAGATAAATCCACACAACGTTAGTAAACTTCAAATTGGTAGGGAACTACATGTATGAAGAGGGATTATGGCCATGGAATATTTTGGGGGGGGGGGGGGGTGCCAGAATACCAGGGAATTCAATAGTAGGATCTTACAGTGAAGTGATGCAGGTGGTATAGGGCTACTCTTTAAAACTCCAGGCTCTCTCTAGTGAGCTTAAAAAGCCAATAAGTATCAATGTAGTTGTGCCAATCTACTTACACTTCTTTAGTATGTTCCATATGCATATACTTACCTTAAAATTCCCTACAGAAAATCCAAGAATACAACTGTTGCACCAAAAAGTCTGTTGTAACAAGTTGATATGGAAAATTTTCATTGTTATTATGTTGCTGTAGGTAGTCATTTGACCCAGTGGGCTCCCAGCAGAACAATTCAATAAAACACCTCTCCTTATTTTCTTGTACCTTGCAACCTTGCATACCCATCAACACCCCTTTGATTCTTCACCATTTTCCTAAGCTAAGGGGTGATTTAACAATTTAAAATTTAGCAACATGTCTTGGGGATATAGGAGGAAACCAAAGTCCTTGTTGAAATTCACACAGTCCTGCAGGGAGTACACACAAATTCTGCACAGAGAGTACCGCAACCCCCCCCCGCCCACCCCTGGTCAGGATTGAACCTGGGTGCAGCAGAGGTGAGCCAGCAGCAGGATGTTATCGATTGGATCCTGCAATATATAACTGTCTGTAAAAGCTTTACCACTTCTTTGGAAATTCCATAAGAGAAGTGATGAGAATTCAAAAAAGGCTTTTCTACACCGCTGTTTCATGAATAAAAAGGGTTTTACATAAGCTAGTGGTCTGGAGTGATATTCATAGAAGGACTTCATGAGCCAGACTTATTTGCATTCAGATTAGTCTAAATCACACATCAAAAATATCTAAATTACCACAGAATATGGAGAATGCAGTGCAGCCTTGATAAAAGGAATTGAGCCTCCACAATTCAGCATCAGATTGGGAACTAACAGGAAATGCTGGACTCATTCATTCAGCTCTCTGATGGTTTCACTGCATGTCTCATCAATTTTTAAATAACCTTTTTCTGGAATGTCTATTTCAGAACTTCATTGAAGCATTCAGTGAAGGCAGCAGAACAGAAGAGCAAAAAGAGGAAAAATACATGTCTTGCTTTCTCCAAGATTTTCTGTGGAAAATAAAATCAGCATGCGGTAAATCCCCTATGTGGGTGCTAGCATCTTTATCACACAGATTATATGTACACCTGAATTTGGGATGGAAGAGGATGGCTGAAATGCCATCAGCCAAATTGGATACCTTGACCTACATTTCAAAGAACAATATTACCTTAGTTATCAGCTTATGATTTTACACCTACTTACTTGTTACTGATGATAGATTCCAGCAATAATTCTAGTCCTGATTTGCACTTAGTCTGCAGTTACGCATTTTATCCTTCCTTTCCTTTTGCATTCTTTAATATTACTCTCAAATCTAGATAGCACTGGAAAAGTGCAGCCATATGTTCAATTTTCTCATAGATTTTAATATTATTCGATGGAAATCATCAGAGTATAGAGATCAGCTTCCCTCTGTCACAAAGTCCTTTTGTCATGTCTATAATTTGCTGTTCCTTTCCCCTTTAAAGACCGAGGCAAAATATTCACTGAACATAGAACATAAAACGTTAAAGAACAGTAAAGACCCTTCGACCCACGATGTTTTACCAACTTTTAACTTACTCTAAGATAATCCAACTGTTCCCTTCAACATAGCCCTCCTGTCATATGTGGGGGCAGGCATTGATGGCAGACCCAAATGCAAGACACAGACACTGAAGTACTAGGAACAGGGCTTGACTAGAGAGCTGGGTTAGGGACGTGACTGGATGCAGACCAGGGACCGGGACAAGAACACAGACTTGGGCAAGGACTTGACTAGGAAAGCGGGACCTGGACGAGGGGCTAGGAACTTGGAACCTGGACAAGGACTCCGAGCCAGAGACTGGACAAGGACCCAAAACCTGGGTCTTGACTCAGGCTTGGACCCCAGATCTAGGCGAGGGCAGGACGTGGCTACAAGACTGGATGTGGCTTGGGTTCCTTGAGGCGAGGACATGACGAGGCTTGGGTTCAGACTTTGAGCCAGAGACTGGACAAGGACCCAGAACCTGGGTCTTGACTCGGGCTTGGACTTCAGAACTAGGCGAAGGCATGACGTGGTCAAGGGAGAGAAAGGAATGCAGAGCCATAACCCCTCCTTGGAAACAGGACTTGGGGCTGGGGCTCTACGCAGAGTCAGGACCCATACATAGAACACAGAGAGACAGTTCCCAATACAAGGTAGCAGCAAACAGCCAGACCTACCTAGCAAAGGCATGGACACAGAGACAGTTCCCAACACTAGGTAGCAGCAAACAGCCAGACCTACCCGGCAAAGGCATGGATACAGAGACAGTTCAAAACAATGATAGACAGTTCCTCATCTTGCTCCAGCAGTTGAACTTGACAGCAGTGCAGGCAAAGGTTGCAGGCAAGGGTTACAGGCAATGAAAGGCAAGGCAAGGCTCCAGGTGAGGTGAGGCAAGGCTCCAGACACAGGTTGCAGGGGCATGGCAAGACTTCAGAAGGAAGATGCAGAGAAGGGATTCAGACAGGGGGTTTGGCCAGGAACAATCCAGCAACTGAAGCTCAACCAAGGAGCCATTTACGTAGCCAGCCCAAAATATAAATCAGTTGCCTCAATTGGAGCACCCAACAGAAAAAGGGAAAACCAGAAAACCTGGAATAAGGAATAATGGACCAGACCAGGAACTGGAATCCGGACTTCACAGACTGGACCATGACACCTCCATATTTGTACCATCCATGTGCTATCTCAGAGTTTCTTAAATGCCCCTAATATATCTCCCCCTATCACCTCATGCAATCGCCACTCTCTGTGTAAAAAAACTGAACTCTGACTTTCCTCCTATACCTTCTCCCAGTCATCTTAGAATTATGCCCCCCTGTATTACCCATTTCCCCCTTTGGAAAAAGTCCCTGGCTATCCACTCAATCTATGTCTCTTATCATCTTGTACACCTCTATCAAGTCACCTCTCATCCTCCTTCACTGCAGAGAGAAAAACCATAGCTTGCTTAATTTATCCTCAGGACACATGCTTATTAATCCAGGCAGCATCCTGGTAAATCTCCTCTGCACCCTGTTTAAAACTTCCACATTCTTCCTAGATGAGATGACAAGAATTGAACACAACATTCCAAGTGTGGGTTAACCAGGGTTTTATAGTGTTGTAACATTACCTCGCGGCCTCTTGAACTCAATCCCCTGACCTGTAAAAACCGATGCACCATACATCTTCACCTTCCCCTCTGCCATCTGATTCCAAAATGGACATTGAAGCTTTGGACACTACCGCACCATTTAAATATACAGTATTTCTGTTTTTGCACATTCTTTTAAATCTATTGAATATACTTGTTTATTTGTTATTCTGTTTTATTTTATTTATTTTCTCTCTCTCTCTCTGCTAGATTATGTATTGTATTGAACTGCTGCTGATAAGTTAATGAATTTCACATCACATGCCGGTGATAATAAACCTAATTCTGATTCTTCTTAAGAACCCCATCAACTTGCATGCTAACTTAGAGTGATCTATGGATGTGGACCCCAAGATTCCTCTGTTCTTTCACATTGATTAGAATCTTGCCATTAAACCTACATTCTGCCTTCAAATTTGACTGTCCAAAGTGAATCACTTCACACTTTTCAAGGCTGACCTCCATCTGTCAATTCGCAGCCTAGCACTGCATCCTGTCAATGTCTTGTTCTAACCTACAACAACCTTCTACACTGTCCACAACTCCATCAATCTTTGTGTCATCTTCAAACTTACTAACCTACCCTACCACTTCGTCATCCAAGTCATTTATAAAAATCAGTATAAGCAGAACCCCAGAACATATCCCTGCATAATACTGCTGGTCACTGACCAGGAGGCAGAATATGCTCCATCTACAATCATTCTCTGCCTTCATTAAGTAAGCCAATTCTGTATCCACAGATCCAAGTTTCCTTGGATCCCATGCTTCCTGACTTTCTGAATGAACCTGCCTTGGGGAACCTTATCAAACATCTCACTAAAGTTGATAAATATGCACCACATCTGTTGCGCTACCTCCATCAATATGTTTTTTCATATGCTTAAAGAATTCAATCAGGCATGTGAGGCATGACCTGCCCCACACAAAGTCATGCTGACTGTCCCTAATCAGACTATACTTCTCCAAATGTTCGTAAATTCTTCAATAATTTGCCAACCAGTGAAGTAAGACTCACTGATCTATAATCCCCAGGGTTATCCCTACTCCTAGAAATTGAACTAAAGGATAACATTTGCCATTCTCCAGTCATCTTGTACTACTCCTATATCCGGTGAAGACATTGATCATTGCCAAAGACACTGCAGTTTCTTGTCTCACTTCCATTGTAACTTGGACATATGTCCTGTCCAGCCCCAGGACTTTTTTTATCCATATGTTTTTCAAAAATTCTGGTACACTGTCTTTCTTAATGTTGACATGCATTTCAACCCGCTTTACACTGTCCTCACAAATGCCAAGGTCCCTGATGCTGACTGGTGAATACTGAAGAAAAGTATTCATCAAGGACCTCCCCACCTCCTATAAGTCCAGTTCTATGTTTCCTCTTCTATCCCGGATCAGTCCTACCCTCACTCTAGTCATCCTCCTGTCCTACAAACATGGAGAACATCTTGGTGTTTTCCTCAATCCTACTTGCCAAGACCTTCTCATGTCCCCTTCTAGCTCTAGCTCATGTCCATTATTAAGGTGCTTCCTGACTATCTTGTAACTCTCTAGAACCCTGTCTGATCCCTGCTTCCAAACCTTAAGTAAGCTTCTTTCTTCCTCTCAACTGGGTGCTTCCATATCTCTTGCCATCCTTTAATATGTCTACACTATTTTTATCTCTATGTTGCTAAACTGAGGTTTGTCTATAAAGAGTTTCAATTATCATAAAGTGTTTGAGAAACAAAAGTCTTTATGCCATTATTCTCTTTTACTTTCTCCGTATCGTGATTAAAATAGCTTTTGGTTTCTGGTTAATTGGGCCATTGGTTAATTAGGACAGATGCTTACTTGGGACACTCTTAAACAAACTAATCAGGAAAATAGCGAGGATTTCCTTCGTTTATTTGGGACACAATGCCACTTAATACAGAAACTAATCAAGAAAATAGAGGGGATTTCCTTTATTTATTTGGGACACAATGCCACTTAATATGGATAGGAAACTGTTGGTAAACAGTTTCTGAGCCCTAAGTTGCAGGAGGCAGGTAGCCGGGAGGCTGTCAAGAGAAGGAAAAGCAAGGGGCAGCCAGTATAGAGTATCCCTTTGGCTGTGCCCCTGAATACCACTCTGTATACTATTGGGGGAAATGGCCTACCAGAGGCAAATGCGGTGACCAGGTCTCTGGCACTAAGTCTGGCTCTGTGGCTCAGAAGAGAAGGGGGTGAATGGGGGAAGGAATGCTGTAATGATGTGGGAATCCATAGATAGAGAAGTTAGGTAGAAAGCTGAAAGGCAGGACCTCAAAGGTAGTAATTACTTGATTGCTGCCTGTGCCACGTGCCAGTGAGGGTAAGAATAGGATGATTTGGCAGATGAATATGTGGCAGAGGAAACTAATTTGGCAGGGAGATGTGAACTGGAGTGATAGGGCTGAGGATGGGGCAGCTGGTATACAAGCAGATGCAATATGTGCGATGTGTAGTGAAACTGTAAGGGAGGACGGGTAGATGACAGGGCAAAATTTCGGTCAGTAAGATGAGTTCAAGTGTGACATGGCGACATAATTGAAATGGGTGATGAAAACAGGACTGAAAGTGTTATATCTGAATGCATGCAGTACACAGAATAAGGTAGATGATCTTGTAGTGCAGTTAGAGATTGGCAAGTATGGCATAGTGGGCATCATTGAGTTGTAACTGAAACACGATGATAGTTGGGAGCTCAACAAACAAGGATACACACTGTGTGGAAAGGGTAGGCAGGGGGGTGAGGTACTCTGTGAGTAAAAAATGAAATTAAATCCTTAGAAAGAGGTGACATAGAATCAGAAGATACGTAATCCTTGTAGGCAGAGTTAGGAAACTGCACAGGTAAAAAAATCCTGATAAGAATTATATACAGACCTCTGAACAGTAGCCTGGATGTGGACTACAAATTACAATAGGAAATAGAAAAGGCATGTTTAAAGGGCCATGTTGTGATAATCATGGGGAGTTTCAATGTGCAGGTATAGTAGATTGGGAAAATCTGGTTGGTGCTGGGTCCTGAGAGAGGGAATCTGTAGAACGCCTATGAGATGTCTTTTTAGAACAGTTAAGTCCACTAGGAAAAAAGCAAATCTAAAGTGGATATTATGTAATGAACCAGATTTGATTAGGGTACCATTAGGAGGCAGTGATAATAATTTGATAGAATTCACCCTGCAGATTGAGAGGGAGAAACTAAAGACAGATGTATCAGTATTACAGTAGAGTAAGGGGAATTACAGAGGCATGAGAGAGTAGCTGGTCAAATTTGATTGGAAGAGGACACTGGCAAGGATGATGGCAGAATATCAATGGCTGGGGTTTCTAGGAGTAACTTGTAAGGCACAGGATAGACACGTCCCAAAGAGGAAGAAGTATTCTAAAGGCAATCGTGGCTAACAAAGGAAGTCAAAGACAGCATAAAAATGAAAGAGAGGGCATACAATACAGCAAAAATTTAGTGGGAAGTCAGAGGATTGGGAAACTTTAAAAGCCATCAAAAGGCAAATATAAAGAGAGAAAAGATTAAATATGGAGGTAAGCTAGCTAATAATATAAAAGAGGATAGAAGAAGTTTTTTTGGATACACGAAGTTTTTTTGGATACACAGTATAAAGAGTGAACGGGAGCCCAGAGTAGATATTGGACAATTAGAAAATGATGCTGGAGAGGTTGGTCTGGTGGACAAAGAGGTGGTCAAGAAACTTAGTAAGTATTTTGTTTCAGTCTTCACTGTGGAAGGCACTAGTAGTATGCCAGAAATTTGAGAGTGTCAGAGAGCAGAAATGAGTGTACTTGCAATTACTGAGGAGAAGGTGCTTGGGAAGCTGAAAGACCTGAAGATAGATAAGTCACCTGGACCAAATTGTCTACAGTCCAGAGTTCTGAAAGAGATAGCTGAAGAGATTGTGGAGGCATTAGTAATGATCATTCAAGAATCACTAGTTTATGGAAAAATTCTGGAGGACTGGAAAATTGCAAAGGAATTTTCCAGAGAAAAGGAAATTATAGGCTAGTTAGCCTGACTTCTGTGGTTGGTAAGGTGTTGGAGTCCATTATTAAGGAAGTGGTTTTACAGTACATAGGGGCACATGATAAAACAGGCAAAAATTAGCATGGTTTTCTTAAGGCGAAATCTTGTCTGACAAATCTGCTGGAATTCTTTCAGGAAATAACAGACAAGGTCAATGGATGTTATTTACTTGAATTTTCAGATGGCTTTTGACAATGTGCTGCACATGAAGACACTTAACAAGATAAGAGCTTATGGTATTACAGGAAAGATACTAGCATGGATAGAAGATCAGCTGATTGGCAGAGGCACTTAGTGGGAATAAAAGGTGGCTTTTCTGGTTGGCTGCCGATGACTAGTGGTTGTCCGCAGGAATTAGTGTTGGGATTGCTACTTTTCATGTTATATGTTAAATATTTGGATGATGGAATTGATGGCTTTGTGGCCAAGTTTGAGGACAATATGAAGGTAGGTGGAGGGTCAGATAGGGTTGAGGAACCAGAGGAGTCTGCAGAGGAACTTAGTTTAGGAGAGTAAATGGGAGATAGAATATAGTATGGGGAAGTTTATGGTCATGCACTTTGGTAAAAGGAATACAGGGAAAGACTATTTTCTAAACAGGTAGAAAATTCAGAAATCAGAGGTACAAAGGGACCAGGGAGTCCTTGTGCAGCAGTTTACAGCTCCTTATCTAAGAAAAGATGCACTGGCATTGGAGAGGATCCAGAGAAGGTTCATGAGAATGAGTGTTTGATTGCTCTGGGCCTGTACTTGCTGGAGTTTTGAATAATGGTGGGGAATGGGGCGGGGGGAGGGATCTTACTGAAATCTATTAAATGTTGAAAGGCCAGGTGGATGTGGAGAGGATATTTCCTGTAGTGTGTCTAGGACTAGAGGGCACAGCCTCTGAATAGAGGGATGTTCATTTAGAACAGAGATAAGTAGGAATTTATTTAGCCAGTGGGTGGTGAATCTATGGAATTCATTGCCATAGAAGGCTGTGGAGACCAAGTCATTGGATATATTTAAAGCAGAGGTTGATAGATTCTTGATTAGTCAGGGCGTCAAAGGTTGCTGGGAGAAGGCAGCAGAATGGGGTTGAGAGGGATAATATATCAGCTAAGATGGAGTGGCAAAGCAGAGTCAATAGGCAATTTGGTCAAGTTCTGCTTCCATGCCTTATGGTCTTATAATTTTCACCTTCCAGCCTTCACAGTTATCTCTATTTCTGCCATCTTCATAAAGATTGCACCATGACATATCCTTCTCTCTCCTCTCTCTTTATTATTTTGCAGGGACCTTTCCATTCATGACTTTGCCCCACCCATTATGGCCCTTTCCCTTGCAACTTCAGCCATTGCAATACTTGTTCTTTCACCACTTCCCTCCCACCAACGAAAGACCCAAGCAGTCTTTCTAAACGAAGCAACGACTTACTTGCACTTCTTCCAATCCAGGGTACTGGGTTAGTTAAATTAGTTAAATTTATGTGCAAGTAGAGGTCTCCTTTCCTGGTGATTCATTTGTGCTGATGATGATCTTTACAAAGATTCATGCATGTGGATGAATTTTGTATCTCTCTTTGCCGCTAACTCAGTCTATTGAAATGAGTGGTAGATATTATTCAATGTCTTCAGCTTATTTTAGTGAGATTTGCTGTCTCTATACAGTTGCAACCGTTAGCTAGCCATTATAGATGTCGTAAAAACTGGCCAAAATGATCGGACAAGAATTACATTCAGTTCTATTCTAGTAACACACAAAAAACACTGGAGGAGCTCAGCAGGCCAGGGAGCATCTATGGAAAAGAGTGCAGTTGATGTTTTGAGCTGAGACCCTTCAGTAGGACTGGAGAAAAAAAAGTCAGAGTATGAAGGTGGGGGAGGGGAGGAAGAAATACAAGGTAGTGGGTGATAGGTGAAACTGGGAGAGGGAGCACTGAAGTAAAGAGCTGGGTCAGTTTGACTGATCTGAACTTTAAGTACTTTAGCTTTGCATGTGCTATGATGAGGCTGGTTACATAGTTGGCAAAACATTGTGGGCCAAATGGCCTATAATGTGCTGTAGATTTCTGTGTTCTATGATGTGATTGTGCCCATCATGCCACTGAAGCTACCTTTGAACATTTGTCATGATGCAGTTTTTAGGTTTCTGCGATGAAAGCACTTTTCAGATCTAGTCTGAGTTATCTCAGCTCCCCTTAGAATAGCTAGCTTTCATATTTTTCCTAATGGTAGATGATTGTATTCATTGATGGTTATAATCAACTGTGCATTATATGGAGGAACAAGAGAGTTTAGATGCTGGAATCTGGAGTAAAAATAAAATTGCTAGAAAAAAAAAGCGATCCAAGCAACATCTGTGGAGACAAAAGGGATGGTTCAATATTTTGGGCTGAGACCCTACTTTAACACTGGGGGTAGGTGTGGGTAATGTGTAAACGTGGCCAGTCTATAGAAGTGCAGGTGAGAGGTAGGATACGAGCTGGTTGGTGATAGGTGGAACCAGATAAGGTAGGAAATGAAAGGCAGATGAAATTGGATGGGGTGGACAAAGGCTGAGGGAACCTCAGAGTGTGCCACACTGCAAGCACCAAATTTAGTAGACCAGGTTGGAGGAGGTGCACATAAATTTCTGCCTCACCTAGGACTATTTAGTTCCTGGATTGTGGAGAAGGAGAAGATGAAGGGACAACTGTCACTGGTTGCAAGGTAGAGCTCCAAGAATTATGGAGGGGTGGGTGCGAAGAAATGAGCAGAGCAGGAGAAAGCAGTCTCTGTGAAAAGCAGAAATGGAGGGAGGGGGAAGATGTGACTGATGTTGGTAAGCTGTTGGAACTTGCTGGAGTGGTGGAGGATGATATATTGGATGCAGAGGCAGAGGGGTAAAAGATAAGGACCAGAGGAACTCATTTCTGTCTGGTTTTCAGTATAATGATGTTTTCCAGCAATATTTTATCGAACTTATTCGAGTCATCTCATAGTTCTTCTTTTAACAATCCGTGACAGTATTAATTTGTACACCAAAACATTGCTTGCTAAGTAACATCTTCCTTTGGAAATCTGTTTGCTTGCTACTTTTACTGGTTACACCACAGTTCAAAGTTCAAAGTAAACTTATAATCAAAGTACTATACATATATGTCACCACATGCTACGCTAAGATTCATTGTCTTGTAGGCATTCACACTAGAACTAAGAAATACGATAGAATCAATGAAAAACTACTGACAGACAAAGGCTGACAAACAGCCAATGTGCAAAAGAAGACTAATGGTGAAAGTACAAGAAAATATTATTATAATGAAATAGCAAGTAAATAATACTGAGAATGTGTGTTGTAGAATCCTTGAAAATGAGTGTAAAGGTTGTGCATCAGTTCAGTGTTGAGGTGAGTGAAGTAATCCATACTGGTTCAGGAGCTTGATGGTTGAAGGGAAATAGTTGTTCCTGAACCTGGTGACAACCCAAGGCTCCCAGTGGGGTCCTTGATGATGGATGCTTTTTTTTTGGCAGACACTATGTAATCCTAATTCTTCATGGTCTAAATGAATTTGCAAATTTTAAAAGATTCCTTTCTGTTGCCATTTCAAATTACTATTGAGATTACTTTGAAAAAAATTGTTTAGGTTTTGATTTAACATGTCGTTGAAATATGACTTTTCTTTTTGTAACTGAAGTTCTTGGCTGTTCTAAGCTGGTGAATGATGTCTATGGTAATGATAACAACTGATTGAACTTCTCTTGCCATATATGTACTTTGCGTTCAGTTACTTATTGTTGGACCACTACAGCTCTCTTACTAGGAACTGCAGCTGTACTATTTACTTCTGGTGGACAAGATCCTCTTGCATCCTTAGGTGACACTTTCATCACTGGAGCAGTTTTATGTGCAAGTTTGAATGTCTGGCAACGCACGATATTAGAAAGCATCAAAATTGTAAAGGAGGAAAAGTTCTCTTAGAGAATGACTTACACTAATCATCTCACCTTGCCTCTGGCATCTTGTCCCAAAATTACAGCTTCCAGATTTGGATTAGAATAATCTTCCAATTTTTGTGTGACATCTTGAGATATCTTTCACCTAGCATGCATGAGAAGATTTGTCAGTGTACTGTATGTTTCTGGCCTAGTCTCTGTCAAATTGATTTTTTTCCCACTGGCATATCATACCATTTTGAGCTGTTATGGTAATACCTTTTACTTCAACTTCATAATCTTTAAAAAAGTCCATTTAATCAATAAATAAATCAAACATTTCTGAAGTTTGATACAACCATTTGGAACTGCTATGTTGTTTCCATGGTATACAACAATGACAAGGTTAAACTTCAAGTTTAGTTTTGTCCATTGTTGGTGCATGAACAGATAAACTAGATTCCATGAAGGGTATGACGAAGAGTGAAGTCAACATTGAGCAGTGATGTTCATATTGAATGGTGAGGCTGACTTGAAGGGTGTGACGTCCTACACCTGCTCCTGTTTTCTAGTGATCACAGAAAAACACAACAAAAAAAAATTAGTTCTTATTATCATCTGATCACCATCACCATTTATGAAGTCCTTACACATTGATTTAAGCATACTATCTATTGAAAATGGTTAATTTGCAAGCCATATTAATTACCCTGTTTTCCTCTTCATGATACTGCTATAAGTTTTGTATCTGTAATATGGTTACATTGTTACTTTCTTCCTTTTTAAATCTTTTTATTATTATTATATTATTCAAAAATAACATGAGTACATCGAAGTAAGCAACACTTACAATGTCTCAAGGAAAATAAAACATTATTTTAAGGATTGAAAAATTTTGGTGATAATAAAATAACCCTACTAAGCAGAAAAAGTGGGGGGGAAAACCCATTAGGTGTACAACCCGGAGCCAAGTGTCATACAAAAAGCTTCTAAAGATAAACATCAAACCGCCAGCAAGAAAAAAAATACCAAAAATTTACAATTAAGTTATGGAGGAAATCTATCAATTAACTCAAATGATAATAACGAACAAATGAAACCCGTCTTTTCTCAAAATCAAAACAACTTTTCTATTATAGATCATTCCTTTAACAATTAGATTAGATTAGATTATGAGGACACTCAGTCCTCGTTTACTGTCATTTAGAAATGCATGCATTAAAAAATGATACAATGTTCCTCTGGTATGATATCACAAAAACACAAGACTGACCAAGACTAAAACTGACAAAAACACATAATTATAACATACATTTACAACAGTGCAAAGCAATACCATAATTTGATAAGAGCAGACCATGGGCACGGTAAAAAAAAGTCTCAAAGTCCCGATAGCCCCAACATCTTATGCAGACTTTAATTGTAAAGGACTTTTCCTCCTTTACAATTAAAAATCTACCATTAGAGTCTGACTGCTGTGTACATACATCTATTGATACCTCTGGACACATCCTCAGTGATGTTCTTGGAATCATCGGGTGTTTCGGGTCTTTCAACATCATACAACCTCCTCCAGGTGACCCAGCCGGGGCTGATCACACCCCAGCTTGTGTCCAGATGGCTAGCTACTTATGACTCCATGACTCCCCTCTTTTGAGCCACAGCCATCTTGAGGTCCTCTCTGCCACATCGATGGTACTGCGGATAGCTCTCCTCTTCCTCTCTCCCTCGATGCCCAAAATGCTGAAGGGTCTAGCTAAAGAACGGGCTATGAATCCCCTACATCCAACCTCCACTGGGAGACACCTCGCTCTCCGCCCAGCCTGCTGACAGTTGCTGACCAGTCCTGCGTACTTGGAGAGTTTCCTTTCAAAGGCCTCTTCCAAGCTATCTTCCCATGGGACTGTCAGCTCCAGCAGCACCACTTGCTTAGTAGGCTCAGACACTAGGACAATGTCTGGTCACAGGGTGGTGGCTGCGATATGGTTGGGGAACTTCAGCTGCCCTTCGAGGTCCACCAACAGCTGCCAGTCCCTTGCAGAGGTCAGAACGCCTGCAGATGTTCTTGACTCAATAACTTCTTGAATAAATATGTTGGATTTGATAAAGATGGACACGCCTTTAGTTTTACTCTGAGAAGTGGAGTGGAACTGCAAACCTCTCCACCATCCAAAAAATCTATTTTGATCTCCCGCCCTGATATGTGTCTCTTGAGCAAAAATTATATCAGGTTGGAATTGATTAATAATTTTAAAAGTCTTTTTTCATTTGATGGGATGATTCTAACCACGTACATTCCAACTTATTACATTAATCCGTTTAAGTACCATACTATAATTTTATTCTACTTTATACATGCACAGAGCACATACCAATATGGGATGATCAAAAATGGCGGCGATGAAGAATGCAACCACATTGAGAACACGCACGCTCCGGAACCACCCAATGGGAAAAAACTCCTAACTTTAACCCCACCCACTTCCCTGAAAGCCCGAAAAAAAGGCAAGCAAGCTATGATAGAATACGAAGCCAGGGACCGCTTTCCCTCCCCCTAGTCAGTAAAAAAAAACGAGTGACCTTGTAAGAATAACAATAAAGTCTCAACAAAGTATTTACATTCCAGCATCTATTAAACAAGAAAGAACCAAAATAATGTTATCTCTTAAAAAGAAAAATCAGCGCCATTTTTAAGTTTAACGTTAAATCCCTAAACATTAAATCGATTATAAGATGCTACAATAAAGCAGAAACAAAGTTAATAGCATATTTAACCTAACTAAATTTTCAAAAATACTAATTAATAATACCATAAGTAATTGAACCCTCCCAAATATATATATAAAAAGAAACCCCATTAGTGGGAAACAACTACCAATTAGTTAATTAAGAAAGAAACAAAAAAAAGATCAAACCAGATATTAGGTTTAAGAAACAAATCGCTTTATCTTCTTTTCGCAGTCGAATGTCCAAGTAACCATTTAAACAGTCATACTTGAACCATAGATCTTCTTTCCAAAAGAAAACCAATAATATGCAATAATAAACAAATCTCCTTATCTTCTTTTATTAGTCTCTCAATGGAATATCCAAGTAACCTTCATAAATCTTCTTTCTGGAATGCGAATAATACACAGATAACCAAACAACCTTTCAGATAGTTCATTCGGTAGCGGCGGCAGGTATAGTTTGAACAAACTCCAGTGTGGCTTTTGGATCAAAAAATGTATGAGGAGGAGAGTTAGGAGGAAAATCTTTAATTCTTGTCGGATAACGTAAAGAAGGAAACAGTTTCTTATCATATACCTGTTTCATTACTAGAGTAAATCTTGATCTTTGTTCCATTACCTCCTTTGGATAATCTTCATAAAAACGGAGCTCAGA